>NC_138309.1:5732500-6227500 GCF_965601325.2 Salmo salar
GGACTGGAGGGCCGTCTCTGTCGGTTCCGGACTGGAGGGCCGTCTCTGCAGGCTCCAAACTGTGGGCCGTCTCTGCAGGCTCCAAACTGTGGGCCGTCTCTGCAGGCTCCAAACTGTGGGCCATCTCTAGACGGGGTACTGTCGCCGGAAGCTCTGGACGGGGACTGCGCACTGAAGGCCTGATGCGTGGGGCTGGCTTAGGAAGCGCCAGACTAGGGACACGCACCACAGGGCTAGTGCGAGGAGCAGGAGCAGGACGAGCTGGACTTGGCTGACGCACTGGAGGCCTGGTGCGTGGGGCTGGTACTGGAGGTACCAGACTGGAGACACGCACCCCAAGGCTAGTGCGAGGAGCGGGAACAGGACGTACTAGACTGGGCTGACGCACTGGAGGCCTGGTGTGTGGTGCTGGCTTTGGAGGCGCCAGACTAGAGACACGCACCTCAGGGCTAGTACGAGGAGCAGGAACTGGATACACCGGGCCATGAGTAGGCACTGGAGGTCTGGAGCGCACCTCCTGCACAACCCGTCCTGGCTGGATGGTAATAGTAGTCCTGCACGAGCGGAGTGCTGGCACAGGGCGAACTGGGCTGTGCAGAGGCCTGATGGCTGCCGTGCGTAGAGCAGGCGTAGGGTAGCCTGGGCCTAGGAGGCGCACTGGTGGCCAGATGTGCTGCGCAGGCATCCTCCTCCCAGGCTGGATGCCCGCTCTAGCACGGCACTTGCGAGGGGCTGGGATCGCTCGCACCGGACTGTGCGTGCGCATGGGCGAGATCGTGCGCACTTCCGCATTCACCCGCGCTCTCCACTCCATACGCTCCCCATAATAAGCACAGGGAGTTGGCTTAGGGTTCACCCTTGGCCCAGCCAAACTACCCGTGTGCCCCCCCCCCAAAAAAAGTTTTGGGGGCTGCCTCTCGCACTTGCCTCTCGGTGCGTATAATGCCTCATAATAGCGCCGCTCCACCTTGGCTACCTCCAGCTCCTCCTTAGGGCACCGGTACTCCCCAGCCTGGTGCCAAGGTCCTGCCCCATCCAGAATCTCTCCCCATGTCCATGACTCCACAGAGCTCTGCTGCTGCACCTTCCTCCGCTGCTTGGTCCATTTGTGGTGGGTAGTTCGGTCACGGTTGTCGTATGGATTGGACTAAAACGCAGCGGGAATATGTATACTCATCTTTTTATTTTGAAGAAGGGGAAACAACTAAATACGTATACAAAAAAGAACAAAAACGAAACAGTCCTGTCAGGTGCAACAAACACTAAACAAGGAACATAGCCCAACAAACCCCGAAACACACAAACCAAACACCCCCTGCCACGTCCTGACCAAACTACAATAACAAATAACCCCTTATACTGGTCAGGACGTGACAACAACGATGACCAGCTGCCTCTAATTGGAGATCATCCCATACAAAGCCCAACATAGAAATACAAAACTAGAACATCACAACATAGCCCAACATAGAAAAACTAAACTAGAAAAAAAACCTGTAACGCCCTGACCTACTCTACCATAGAAAATAACAACTTTCTATGGTCAGGACGTGACAGCTGGTCTGTATATCGTTTGTATTTACTCTTTTTATTTTCAAGTGACAAACAGTTTCAGCAGTGGTAAATTCAATTGATTGGACATGATTTGGAAAGGCACACAGCTGTCTATATAAGGTCCCACAGTTGACAGTGCATGTCAGAGCAAAAATCAAGCCATGATGTTGAAGGAATTGTCCTTTTAGCTCCGAAACAGGAGTGTTGAGGTACTTCTGAAAACCTGTTTTTGCTTGTCATTATGGGGTATTGTGTGTAGATTGATAAGAAAATAAAAAAACATATAGATTTTAAAATAAAGGCTGTAACATAACAAAATGTGGAAAAAGTCAGAGTCTGAATACTTTCCGAATGCACGGTATATAAAGTAACAGTAAAAGTTGCACACACTTGGCATTCTCTCAACCAGCATCATGAGGAAAGCTTTTCCAACTGTCTTGAATGAGTTCCCACATATGCTGAGCACTTGTTGACTGCTTTTCCTTCACTCTGCGATCCAACTCATCCCAAACCATCTAAATTTGGTTGAGGTCGGGGGACTGTGGAGGCCAGGTCATCTGAGGCAGCACACCATCACTCTCCTTCTTGGTAAAATAGCCCTTAGACAGCGTGGAGGTGCGTATTGGGTGATTGTTCTGTTGAAAAACAAATGATAGTCCCACTAAGTGCAAACCAGATGGGATGGCGTATCGCTGCAGAATGCTGTGGTAACTATGTTAGTTAAGTGTGCCTTGAATTCTAAATAAATCACTGACAGTGTCACCAGAAAAGCACCATCACACTCCTCCTCCATGCTTCATGGTGGGAACCACACATGCGGAGATCATCCCTTCACATACTCTGCGTTTCAAGAAGACACGGCGGTTGGAACCAAACATCTCAAATTTGGTCTCATCAGACCAAAGGACAGATTTCCACCAGTCTAATGTCCCATTGCTCATGTTTCTTATTGGTGTCCTTTAGTAGTGGTTTCATTGCAGGAATTCGACCATGAAGGCCTGATTCGCCCAGTCTCCTCTGAACAGTTGATGTTGAGATGTGTCTGTTACTTGAACTCTGTGAAGCTTTTATTTTGGCTGCCATCTGAGGTGCAGCTAACTAACTAATCCTTTGCAGCAGAGGTAACTCTGGGTCTTCCTTTCCTGTGGCAGTCCTCATGAGAGACAGTTTCATCATAGCGCTTAAAGGTTTTTGCAACTGCACTTGAAGATACGTTCAAAGTTCTTGACATTTTCCGGGTTGACTGACCTCCATGTCTTAAAGTAATGATGGACTATTGTTTCTCTTTGCTTATTTGAGCTGTTCTTGCCATAATACGGACTTGGTCTTTTACCAAATAACCCCTACCTTGCCACAACACAACTGATTTCCTCAAACGCATTAAGAAGGAAAGAAATTCCACAAATGAGCTTCTAACAAGGCACACCTGTTAATTAAAATACATTCAAGGTGACGAACTCATGAAGCTGGTTGAGATAATGCCAAGAGTGTGCAAAACTGTCATCAAGGGAAGGGTGGCTACATGATTCCGTTAGGTTTATTTTATAGTTTTGACATCTTCACTATTATTCTACAATGTAGAAAATAGTAAAAGTAAAGAAAAACCCTTGAATGAGTAGGTGTGTCCAAACTTTACACTGGTACTGTTTATATCTTTTTTTAAATTGTTGCCAGTTTTGCATGTTATTTTGGCATTAATACGTGTCACATACAGTTGAAGTCGGAAGTTTACATACACTTTAGCCAAATACATTTAATCTCAGTTTTTCACAATTCCTGACATTTAATCCTAGTAAAAATTCCCTGTCTTAGTTCAGTTAGGATCACCACTTTATTTTAAGAATGTGAAATGTCAGAATAATAGTAGAGAATGATTTATTTCAGCTTCTATTTCACATACACTCAATTAGTAGTTGGTAGCATTGCCTTTAAATTATTTAACTTGGGTCAAACGTTTTGGGTAGCCTTCCACAAGCTTCCCACAATAAGTTGGGTGAATTTTGTCCCATCCCTCTTGACAGAGCTGGTGCAACTGAGTCAGGTTTGTAGGCCTCCTTGCTCACACACGCTTTTTCAGTTCTGTCTGTAAACAATTGTTGGAAAAATACTTGTGATATACACAAAGTAGATGTCCTAACCGACTTGCCAAAACTATATTTTGTTAACAAGAAATTTGTGGAGTGGTTGAAAAACGAGTTTTAATGACTCCAACCTAAGTGTATGTAAACTTCTGACTTCAACTGTATCTGTTTGTAAAAAATGTTTAAAAAAAATGTTTGAAAAAAAGAAGAGCTTATAAAGCCACACAAACATGGTCTCTTTTTTGCTTTCTTCAATAAGGCAGCTCCAATAAGCAGGTGTTTCAGCCTAGCTCAGCGCTTTCTGTGGTGTTGGGGCAGCCAGAGGGAAATACTGAGCATAGGGATTGGTAATGTTCTCTAGTTGCGCCATGATTATCTCAGTGTTCTGTCACTCATGGGGACACTATGTTACCGCAAAGTCTACAGGGAGAGCTTGAAAATTCAAGCCCCTTAGGTGCTGCCATAGAGTTACAGTAGAAGTACCAATCCAAGTAGGCTCAAGGTCCTTGGCCACAGATAAAATTACGTCAAATCACATTATATCTATCGTAACTTTGATTGGACTGATGTCAACATCATACTTTCAAAATCACAGCTAGTAAGTTAGACAAGCAGTCATCATCATGAATCACATAGACAATCTACTAGACAATTAGCCACAGGAGTCGCTGGTGCGCGATGGGACAAGAACATCACTGCCGGCCAAACCCTCCCCTAACCCAGACGACGCTGGGCCAATTGTGCGCCGCCCCATGGGTCTCCTGGTCACAGCCGGCTGCGACAGAGCCTGGACTCGAACCAGGATCTCTACTGGCACAGCTAGACCACTGTGCCACTCGGGACGTCCCCCCCCAAAAATTATTTTTGTTCAGTATACAGTACCAGTCAAAGGTTTGGACACACCTATTCATTCCAGGGATTTTCATTATTTTTACTATTTCCTACATTGTAGAATAATAGTGAAGACATCACAACTATGAACACATATAGACTCATGTAGTAACAAAAAAGTGTTAAACAAATAGATTTTATATATAGATTCTTCAAAGTAGCCACCCTTTGCCTTGATGACAGTTTTGCACACCTTGATGACAGTTTTGTACACATCTAAATATGATTTCAACATTTGTCACAATTTCATCACAATCAGCCTGCCAGGAATGGAGCTCACCCACTGGATCAGATATGCATCAGCCTATAAGGCACTGCCTGCAAAGCGAGGCAGTCATTTGAGAAACCAAGGCTGTTGAGTCTGCCGATAAGAATGCGGTGATTGACAGAGTCAAAAGCCTTGGCCAGGTCGATGTATACAGCTGCACAGTATTGTCTTTTGTCGATAGTGATTATGACATCGTTTAGGACCTTGAGCGTGGCTGAGGTGAACCAGATTGCTGAACCAGATTGCATAGCGGAGAAGGTACGGTGGGATTCGAAATGGTCGGTGATCTGTTTGTTAATTTGGCTTTCAAAGACCTTCTCAAGGCAGGGTAGGATAGATATATGTCTGTAACAGTTTGGGTCTAGAGTGTCTCCCCCTTTGAAGAGGCGGATGACTGCGGCAGCTTTCCAATCTTTGGGGATCTCAGACGATAAGAAAGAGAGGTTGAACAGGCTAGTAATCGGGGTTGCAACAATTGCGGCGGATAATTTTAGAAAGAGATTGTCCAGATTGTCTAGCCCAGCTGATTTGTAGGGGTCCAGATTTTGCAGCTCTTTCAGAACATCAGCTATCTGGATTTGGGTGAAGGAGAAATGGGGGAGGCTTGGGCAAGTTGCTGTGCGGGGTGCAGAGCTGTTGACTGGGGTAGGAGTAGCCAGGTGGAAAGCAAGGCCAACCGTAGAAAAATGCTTATTGAAATTTTCGATAATCGTAGATTTATCGGTGGTGGCAGTGTTTCCTAGCCTCAGTGCAGTGGGCAGCTGAGAGGAGGTGCACTTATTCTCAATGGACTTCACAGTGTCTCAGAACTTTTTGAAGTTTGTGCTACAGGATGCAAATTTCTGTTTGAAAAGGCTAGCCTTTGCTTTCCTAACTTCCCTGAAGGTTGCATATCGCGGGGTCTATTCGATGCTAATGCAGTACGCCACAGGGTGTTTTTGTGCTGGTCAAGGGCAGTCAGGTCTGGAGTGAACCAAGGACTATATCTGTTCCTGGTTCTACATTTTTTTAATGGGGCATGCTTAATTAAGATGGTGAGGAAAGCACTTTTAAAGAATAACCAGGCATCCTCTACTGATGGAATGAGGTCAATATCTTTCCAGGATACCCGGGCAAGGTCGATTAGAAAGGCCTGCTCGCTGAAGTGTTTTAGGGAGCGTTTGACAGTGATGAGGGGTGGTCGTTTAACCGCGGACCCATTATGGACGCAGGCAATGAGGCAGTGATCGCTGAGATCCTGGTTGAAGACAGCAGAGGTGTATTTAGAGGGCAGGTTGGTCAGGATGATATCTATGAGGGTTTACGGATTTCGGGTGGTACCTGGTAGGATCCATGATAATTTGGTTGAGATTGAGGGCATCTAGCTTAGATAGTAGGACGGCCGGGGTGTTAAGCATATCCTAGATTAGGTCACCTAACAGTACAAACTCTGAAGATAAATGGGAGGCAATTAATTCACATATGGTGAACAGTGCGCAGCTGTAACAAGCGGCAACAATGAGAGACTTATTTCTGGAAAGGTGGATTTTTAAAAGTAGAAGCTCTAACTGTTTGGGTACAGACCTGGATAGCATGACAAAACTCTGCAGAATGTCTCTGCAGTAGATTGCAACTCCACGCCTTCTATCTTGATAGAAAATGTCATAGTTGGGGATGGAAATTTCAGAATTTTTGGTGGCCTTCCTAAGCCAGGATTCAGATTCAGGGTTGGCGGAATGTGCTAAAGCAGTGAAAAAAACGAACTTAGGGAGGAGGCTTCTGATGTTAACATGCATGAAACCAAGGCTTTTACGGTTACAGAAGTCAACAAATGATAGCGCCTGGGGAATAGGAGGGGAGCTACAGGGCCTGGTTTAACCTCTCAACTTTACGTTTTTTACTTTTTAATTACCGTTTTATATTTTTTATTTTTCCCCTTGCTCAACTTTTTTCAATCAACTTTTTCACCCCGGACGCTTTATCTGGACATGTTTCTACACGACCTCCACCAGCCGAAGGTAAGTAACGTTAGTAACATTAACCCTTCTAAATTGCAGTCGCTGAACTCATAATATACAGGACGGTGTCTGAGACGCCGAAGCCTCCCACCATTAGCTCTGACAAATTGAAAACCCTAGTCATTGGCGACTCCATTACCCGCAGTATTAAACTTAAAACGAATCATCCAGCGACCATACACTCTTTACCAGGGGGCAGGGCTACTGACGTTAAGGCTAATCTGAAGATGTTGCTGGCTAAAGCTAAAACTGGCGAGTGTAGCGAGTATAGGGATATTGTTATCCACGTCGGCACCAACGATGTTTGGATGAAACAGTCAGAGGTCACCAAGCGCAACATAGCTTCAGCGTGTAAATCAGCTAGAAAGATGTGTCGGCATCGAGTAATTATCTCTGGCCCCCTCCCAGTTAGGGGGAGTGATGAGCTCTACAGCAGTCTCACAAAACAATTGCCGGTTGAAAACTGTTTTCTGCCCCTCCCAAAAATAGAATTTGTAGATAATTGGCCCTCTTTCTGAGACTCACCCACAAACAGGACCATGCCTGGCCTGCTGAGGAGTGACAGACTCCATCCTAGCTTGAGGTGTGCTCTCATCTTATCTATGAACATAGACAGGGCTCTAACTCCTCTAGCTCCACAATGAGATAGGGTGCAAGTAAGGCAGCAGGCTGTTAGCCAACCTGCCAGCTTAGTGGAGTCTGCCACTAGCATAGTCAGTGTAGTCAGCTCAGCTATCCTCATTAAGACTGTGTCTGTGCCTCGATCTAGGCTGGGCAAAACTAAACATGGAGGTGTTCACCTTCGCAATCTCACTGGAATAAAGACCTCCTCCATTCTTGTCATTATTGAGAGTAGACCAAGGCTGCACCTTGGTCTACTCCTTACGACAATCGTCTCAGAAGATCCCACCTCAATATGACCAAGCAGCGTGGGGTGGACCAGTGGACTTTTGAGGAAAGTAGGAGGAATATATTGTGGACTTTGGAAGGAATAGTGGCAGGAGACAAGAGCCTGCCAGGGAAGCAGGTGGAAGCAGCGAAGGAGGGACAGCAACGAAGTCGGGAAGGAGGGCTACAGAAACCACAATATTTTTTGGGGGGGGGGGGCACATGGAGCAGTCTGCGGAGCCGAGGAGGGAACCAGAGCCAATCCAGGAGAAGAGCGATATAGGAGAGTTGTTGAGTTGGTGGAGGAGGCACAGATTTTTCCCAAAGGAACGTGTTATCAGTTTGGTGCCACCTGAGTCAGCTCCCTGTACTCGCCCTGAGGTGCGTGTTACCAGTCTGGCGCCACCTGTACCTGCGCCACGCACTCGGCCTCCAGTGAGTCTCTCCAGTCCAGGGTGTCCTGTTCCTGCTCCCAGCACTCGCCCTGAGGAGTGTGTTACTAGTCTGGCGTCACCTATGCCAGCCCCACGCATCAGGCCTCCAGTGCGCATTCCCAGTCCAGAGCTTCCGGCGACGGCCTCCAGTCCGGAACCTCCTGAGACGGCCTCCAGTCCAGAGTCTTCAGCGGCGGTCTGCAGTCCAGAACCTCCAGCGGGAGGTTCCAGTTCTGAGCCTCCGGCGATGATCCACGGTCTGGTTCCTCTGGAGACACAAGATCGGAGGGATCAGCGTGCAGAGTGGGGGCTACGCCCCAAACCAGAGCCGCCGCCAAGAGTAGATGCCCACCCGGACCCTCCCCTATAGGTTCAGGTTTGCGGCCGGGAGTCTGCACCTTTGGGGGGGTACTGTCACGCCCTGACCTTAGATTGCTGTTTATTTTCCCTTTTTTGGGGTTAGGTCAGGGTGTGATGTGGGGGTGGGCATTCTATGCCAGTCTATGTTTTCTATTTCTTTGTGTTGAGCCGAGTATGTTTCCTAATCAGAGGCAGCTGTCTATCGTTGTCTCTGATTAGGAATCATACTTAGGCAGCCCTTTTCCCTCCTGGGTGGGATCTTGTTTTTGTATTGCTCAGTGAAGCCTGCAGAACGTGACATTCGTGCTTCTTTGTTTATTGTTTTTGTATAGTGTTCTGAGTATAATAATAAATATTTATCATGAGCACTCCTTACACCGATCGTCACACCATCCTTCTCTCACAGCCCCTTTCTCGCTTGATCTCTCTCGGTTCTCTCTCAAAGACAGGCAGGAAAACAGTTCTAGTTTTTTGTAAACATTTCTCCCTGTTCAACTGATTTCCTATTTTTCATTGATCTGTTTAGATTTTTTTTTTCTTACATAATCCTGTATTTTGAAGAATGACCTTTTCAGAACTGGTAATAGAAAATAACATAAGATATTTCATAAGGCTTATATACTGTATCGGAAAGGCACCAAGAGACAACAAAAATACTATTTACACACTATTCATATATACATATTATATACAGTACTGTTAAATTAGATCTTTAGAAAGCGGAGAGGCGCTGTGATACAAGATGTTTTTTAAAGCTAAACTTGCTTTTTGCCTGGGTAACCTCTGGTGGCAGAGCATTCCAGGATGACATGGCTCTATACATAACTGAGTAACCTCTGGTGGCAGAGCATTCCAGGATGACATGGCTCTATACATAACTGAGTAACCTCTGGTGGCAGAGCATTCCAGGATGACATGGCTCTATACATAACTGAGCAACACATGTTTTTGGTTTGGGTAACGTGTAGAAATCCATAGTGGCGTGTCTGGTGGGGTATGTAGGTCTGTTTGAAGTGTATGCAAATAGATTATACAAGTGGTTAGGCATTTAACACACAAATGTTTCTTAAAAAGACTAGAAGAGAAGTAGTCAATTTCTCCTCAACCATGAAAGAATATCATGCATGTTGTTGTTAGTTCTGTGTGTGCAGTTAAGGGCAAGGCGTTCTGCTTCAAGCCAGCTGCAACTTTGCTGCACCTGACCATATTACCTGACACTAATCAAGATGGGACAAGATCAGAGCTTGAAAAAGTAGTACAGTTGATGTGTAAATAACACAGAACATATTTTTATAAAGCAGACATACCTCTCCCCATCTTCACAACAACTTTGTCAATATGACTTGACCATGATCTTACTCCTAGGAGTTCAGCTTTTTCAACTTGTTCAATGGTCATACCCTTTATGCACAACCCCAGTTGAGGTTTAGGTCTAAGAGAATTCTTTGAACCAAATACTATGCTTTTTAGATGTTTTTCAGACCAATTTATTGTTGAATGCAGTTCCCTATATGTATGCTGAAAGCCAATAGTTAAGTATTTCTCAGAAAAATAGCATTGTATTTATTCAAACAATTCTCTCCATCCGTTTACTAAGAACAGGCAGCAAACTGATTGGGTGGCTGTTAGAGCCAGCAAAGGGTGCTTTACAATTTTCAGGTAGTAGAATTACTTTAGCTTCCTTCCATGCCTGTGGACACACACATTCCTTTAGGCTTTGGTTAAAGACATTTCAAATAGGGGTGGCAATACAGTCTGCTACCATTCTCAATAGTTTCCCATTTAGGTTGTCTATGCCGGGTGGCTTATCATTATTTATAAATACTGTTTGTCCACCTTTTCCACACAAACTTGACCAAATTCAAAATGTCAAACCTACTCTCTCATTATTAGATCTTCAAAACACATATGATGGTTCACTGTTCAATGTTGTCATTTCACTTCTCAGTTTGATCACTTTACCAATGAAAATGTAATTGAAATGATTGGCTATAGGCCTCCCGAGTGGCAAAGCGGTCTAAGGCACTGCATCGCAGTGTTGCGGCATCACTACAGCCTGGGGTTTGATCCCAGCGACTCCTTGTGGCGGGCTGGGCACCTGCAGGCTGACTTCTGCCGTCAGTTGAACAGTGTTTCCTCTGACACATTGGTGCAGCTGGCTTCTGGGTTAAGCGAGCAGGTGTTAAGAAGCGCGGTTTGGCAGGTCATGTATCGGAGGAAGCATGACTTGACCTTCGCCTCTCTCAAGACCGTTGGGGAGTTGCAGCGATGAGACAAGATCAGAATTCGATCGCAATTTGATATCACGAAATTGGGGAGGAAAAGGGGGTAAAAAATAATCATAAAAAAAAACTGATTGGCTATATCAAAAGGTTTTGTTATAAATGACACTTTAATGAATGGAGATTAATTAGGTTTTCTGCCCATAATATCATTTAAGGTGCTCCAAAGTCAAACCTTTTCAATTGAGCAGCCTGTCTTGTTTGCCACCTTCTTTGCATAAATTCTT
The DNA here is from genome assembly GCF_965601325.2 of Salmo salar. Classification (NCBI taxonomy): domain Eukaryota; kingdom Metazoa; phylum Chordata; class Actinopteri; order Salmoniformes; family Salmonidae; genus Salmo; species Salmo salar. The sequence goes on from NC_138309.1 coordinate 5,743,483, forward strand.
TTAACCATACAACTTTTCAATTAATCGTTGAATCAGGGGCTCTAACAGTTCTGACAATTAGTTTCTTAATAGGTGCATGTTTGTCATCTGGAAATAATATTTTTACAAATATTCCAAGTGCTGCATCTAGATTCTCCTCATACGTATGAGTCCTGAGAAAAAAATGTGTATGATGTCTTATAAATAACTTTAGGCCCTGCCTTTGATACTTCAGCTTTCCTTGTTATTGCCACAATGTTATGGTCCCTACAGCCAATGGGAACTGATATTGCTTTGGAGCAGCATTGGTAAAGATATAATCAATACAAGTGGATGTCACAGATCCAACACTATTGGTATACACTCTAGTTGATTGAGTGATACCGTGGGTCATGTTACAGGCATTAGTCAAGGTAAGAAGCTTCCTCTTGAGAGGACAAATAGATGATAACCAGTCAATGATCAGGTCACCAAGAAAATACATTACTCTGTTAGCATTAGAGACCATCAGACACATTCTCCAGATACTGACAGTTTGCACTTGGTCTATTGCAGCACCCTAAAAGAAGAGGCTTCAGATGAGACACAAACCTGCAACCACAGCACTTGTGCTTCATTTTTCATGAGATCCTCTCTGAGCTTTACAGGAATATGGCTCTGAATATGTACAGCAACCCCATAGACATTCCTGTCTTTTCTATAGAGGTTTTTTCCTACTATTCTTATTGCTGTATCAAAAAGGTGCCGTCTTATCAAGTCTCAGAAATGATGAATAAATTACTAATCTCATGAACTTTGTATCTGAGGCTACCTATATTAATATGAGCAACTTTAACCCTGTCCTGGATAAAACTTTACTCATAATGATAATAGGATGTAATAACAAAGAAGGAATTACTGGATTTTTGAGCACATTATGTTCAGATGCCTTACCTGGTTTAGCTCGCCAGCAGCAGGGTGTTCTATTATCTGTGCTACTTCTGCATTGCTGTCTTGCTGGACTGTGGGTCTCTTCTGATTGGGGCGTTGTCCTGTCAGCGTGGGTTTTAGAGGGGGGGCACCCTGTTTGTTTAAGTATGCTTAAGTTTAAGTATCCTAGGTCGTACATCAGCTGGGGTGAACGTCACGGTGTTTCGCTAGGTAAACATTGTATAACAGAGCACAGCCTCTAGACAGCTCAGCATTGCTGCTCTGAATAAATGTGGAAGGGCACATCGCCACATGGTGGACATAGTGATTTTGGTGTTAGGAAATTTCACTGCAGCTTAGGCTGCCACTTGGTCCATTGCAGGAGCTACATGTCCTTGCATTGTCATCAAATCATTAGTACCTGTGTGAATTACAATGTTTGGCCCCATTTAATTTGTTGCTTGACAGACTTTTGGTGGTCTACCACTTCGCGGCTGAGCCGTTGTTGCTCCGAGACTTTTCCACTTCACAATAACAGCACTTACAGCTGACCGGGGCAGTTGAAACAGGGCAGAAATATGACAAACTGACTTGTTGGAAAGGTGCCACGTTGAAAGTCACTGAGCTCTTCAGTAAGGCCACTCTACTGCCAAATCAAATATTTATTTGTCAAATGCGCGGAATACAATAGGTGTAGACCTTAGTGAAATACTTACTTACAAGCCCTTAACCAAAAATGCAGTTAAGAAAAATACCTACAAATAATATAAAAAGTAACAATAAATTAAAGAACAGCAGTAAAATAACAATATCAAGGCTATATACAGGGGGTACTGGTACAGAGTCAATGTGCGGCACCGATTAGTCGATGTAATTGAGGTATTATGTACATGTAGGTAGAGTTATTAAAGTGACTATGCATAGATAATGACAGAAAATAGCTGCAGCATGGGCAGGGGGGGGGGGGGGGGGTGCAGAGCAAATAGTCTGGGTAGCCATTTGATTAGATGTTCAGGAGTCTTATGGCTTGGGGGTAGAAGCTGTTTAGAAGCCTCATGCACTCCGGTACCACTTGCAGTGCGGTAGCAGAGAGCTCTGGATTTTCCCCTTAGCAGCTTTCGTTTGTGATGCTGTTTAGAATTTCCCAGGTATTTTCTACAGATAGAAGGGCCAAGCGCCTGCTACTGTTGCCAATGTTTTTGTTGTTGTTTTTTTAGCAATGATGCATGTAACTTTTTAAATAATGCACTTTTTTATAATGAAAATATAAAGCTATTAAATGTGTAATTTTGTGTAATTAACACTCTAAACCTCATTTACAATGTCCAGAACAATAATATTATTTTAATTCCCTTACCAAAATAAGATAAATGACAATGCGGACCAAAAAACCAAAATCATCTTCATCGTTCATTGAAGTTGATGTATTTAACCAAAGCCTAAAGGAGTGTGTCCCCCCACAGGCGTGGAAGGAAGCTAAAGTAATTCCGCTACCTAAAACTAGTAAAGCACCCTTTGCTGGCTCTAACAGCCGCCAAATCAGCTTGCTGCCTATTCTTAGAAAACGGATGGAGAGAATTGTGTTTGAACAAATACAATGCTATTTTTTTAAGAACACATGAACAACTGACTTTTAGCATGCATATAGGGAAGGGCACCCAGATTGTACTGCACTGACTCAGATGACTGATGATTGGCTGATATAAATTGAAAATAAGATGATTGTTGGAGCTGTATTGTTAGATTTCACTGCAGCATTTGATGTTATTGATCATCATTTGTTATTGAAAAGAACTTACGGCTTTACACATATGACCTCACCATGTTATGACCTGTCATCACATGGTGAGAGTTACTTATCCAATAAAACTCAGTATTATTCAATGGAGGCTTCTCTAACATTAGATATGTACTGTGCAGTATCCCTCAGGTCAGTTGCATTGGGCTATTACTCTTCTCTATTTTTACAAATTATTTGCCACTTGTCTAACAAGAAGTTAAAATGACTATGTATGCTGATGATAGCACACCCTACATATACAGTGGCTTGCGAAAGTACTCAAGCCCCTTGGCATTTTTCCTATTTTGTTGCTTTACAAACTGGAATTAAAATATATTTTGGGGGGGGGGGTTGATTTTTGGGGGTTTGTATCATTTGATTTACACAACATGCCTACCACTTTGAAGATGCAAAATATTTTTTACTGTGAAGCAAACAAGAAATAAGACCAAAAAAACTGAAAACTTGAGCGTGCATAACTGTTCAGCCCCCCCAAAGTCAATACTTTGTAGAGCCACCTTTTGCAGCAATTACAGCTGCAAGTCTCTTGGGGTATGTCTCTATAAGCTTGGCACATCTAGCACACAATTTGTAAGTCGCTCTGGATAAGAGCGTCTGCTAAATGACTTAAATGTAAATGTAGCCACTGGGATTTTTGCCCATTCTTCAAGGCAAAACTGCTCTAGCTCCTTCAAGTTGGATGGGTTCCACTGGTGTACAGCATTCTTTAAGTCATACCACAGATTCTCAATTGGATTGAGGTCTGGGCTTTAAATGTTTCCCCTTAAAACCACTCGATTGTTGCTTTAGCAGTATGCTTAAGGTCATTGTCCTGCTGGAAGGTGAACCTCCATCCCAGTCTCAAATATCTGGAAGACTGAAACAGATTTCCCCTCAAGAATTTCCCTGTATTTAGCACCATCCATCATTCCTTCAATTCTGACCAGTTTCCCAGTCCCTGCCGATGGAAAAACATCCCCACAGCATGATGCTGCCACCACGCTTCACTGTGGGAATAGTGTTCTCGCAGTGATGAGAGGTGTTGGATTTGCGCCAGACAGCATTTTCCTTTTAGTCTCATCTGACCAGAGTACAGTCTTCCATATGTTTGGGGTGTCTCCCACATGCCTTTTGGCAAACACCAAACGTGTTTGCTTATTTTTTTCTTTAAGCAATGGCTTTTTTCTGTCCACTCTTCCCGTAATGCCCAGCTTTGTGGAATGTACGGCTTAAAGTGGTCCTATGGACAGATACTCCAATATCCGCTGTGGAGCTTTGCAGCTCCTTCAGGGTTGTCTTTGGTCTCTTTGTTGCCTCTGATTAATGCCCTTGCCTGGTCCATGAGTTTTGGTGAGCGGCCCTCTCTTGCCAGGTTTGTTGTGCCATATTCTTTCCATTTTTTTAAATAATGGATTTAATGGTGCTCCGCGGGATGTTCAAAGTTTGATATTTTTTATAACCCAAGCCTGATCTGTACTTCTCCACAACTTTGTCCCGGACCTGTTTGGAGAGCTCTTTGGTCTTCATGGTGCCGCTTGCTTGGTGGTGCCCCTTGCTTAGTGGTTTTGCAGACTCTGGGGCCTTTCAGAACAGGTGTCTATATACTGAGATCATGTGACAGATCATGTGACACTTAGATTGCATACAGGTGGACTTTATCTAACTAATTATGTGACTTCTGAAGGTAATTGGTTGCACCAGATCTTATTTAGGGTCTTCATAGGAAAGGGGTGAATACATATGCACGCACCACTTTTCTGTTTTTTATTTTGGGACATTTTTTGAAAAAGGGGTTTTTTTCATTTCACTTCACCAATTGACTATTTTGTGTATGTCCATTACATGAAATCCAAATAAAAATCCATTTAAATTACAGGTTATAATGCAACAAAATAGTAAAAACACCAAGGGGGATGACAACTTTAACAAGGCACTGTAAGCACCGACAGCCAGTGAACTCCCTGAGACTCTTAGCAAGGAGTTACGGTCAGTGTCAGAATGGGTAATTAACAATAAACTGGTCTTAAATACATCCAAAACCAAAATAATTGTATTTGGCTCAAAGCATTCTCTTAGACCTAAACCTCATCTGGAATTGTGCATAAAGGGTGTGACCATTGAACAAGTTGAAGTTGAAACTCCCAGGAGTAAGATTGGATGGTCAGTTATCATGGTTAAGTCATGTTTACAAAGTTGTGAAGATGGGGTGAGGTATGTCTGTTATAAAAATATGTTCTGCATCTTTGACACAAAGATCAACTATAACAGTTGTTCAGGCTATGATATTGTCCCATCTCGATTACCATCCACTAATATTTTGGGGGCTATTTTGTTAGACTTCAGTGCGGTTTTTGACATTATCGATCATAGTCTGCTGCTGGAAAAACCTGTGTTATGGCTTTACACCCCTTGCTATACTGTGGATAAAGAGTTACCTGTCTAACACAGAGGGTGTTCTTTAATGGACGCCTCTCCAAAATAATCCAGATAGAATCAGGGATTCCCCAGGGCAGCAGCTGTCTCAGCCTCTTACTTTTTAAAATCTTTACTAATGACATGCCACTGGCTTTGAGTATGCCTTATGGCAAGGTGCTCCATCATGCTGGAAATGGCATTGTTCGGCACCAAACTGTTCCTAGATGGTTGGGAGAAGTTGCTCTCGGAGGATGTGTTGGTACCAATCTTTATTCATGGCTGTGTTCTTAAGCAAAATTGTGAGTGAGCCCACTCCCTTGGCTGAGAAGCAACCCCACACATGAATGGTCTCAGGATGCTTTACTGTTGGCATGACACAGGACTGATGGTATCGCTCACCTTGTCTTCTCCGGACAAGCTTTTTTCCGGATGTCCCAAACAATCTGAAAGGGGATTCATCAGAGAAAATGATTTTACCCCAGTCCTCAGCAGTCCAATCCCTGTACCTTTTGCAGAATATCAGTCTGTCCCATGATGTTTTTCCTGGAGAGAAGTGGCTTTTTTGTTGCCCTTCTTGACACCAGGCCATCCTCCAAAAGTGTTCACCCCACTGTGTGTGCAGATGCACTCACACCTGCCTGCTGCCATTCCAGAGCAAGCTCTGTACTGGTGGTGCCCCGATCCCGCAGCTAAATCAACTTTAGGAGACAATCCTGGCGCTTCCTGGAATTTCTTGGGCGCCCTGAAGCCTTCTTCACAACAATTGAACCGCTTTCCTTGAAGTTCCGAATGTTCCGATAAATGGTTGATTTAGGTTCAATCTTACTGGCAGCAATATCCTTGCCTGTGAAGCCCTTTTTTGTGCAAAGCAATGATGACGGCACTTGTTTCCTTGCAGGTAACCATGATTGACAGAGGAAGAACAATGATTCCAAGCACCACCCTCCTTTTGAAGCTTCCAGTCTGTTATTCGAACTCAATCAGCATGACAGAGTGATCTCCAGCCTTGTCCTCATCAACACTCACACCTGTGTTAACGAGAGAATCACTGACATGATGTCAGCTGGTCCTTTTGTGGCAGGGCTGAAATGCAGTGGAAATGTTTTGGGGGGATTCAGTTCATTTGCATGGCAAAGATGGACTTTGCAATTAATTGCAATTCATCTGATCACTCTTCAAAACATTCTGGAGTATATGCAAATTGCCATCATACAAACTGAATCAGCAGACTTTGTGAAAATTAATATTTGAGTAATTCTCAAAACTTTTGGCCATGACTGTATACATGGAAACACACAAGTCACACAGAAGAGGGCCAGTGAAACAAACCGATTGTGAGACACATCCAAATGTAGTATACCTCAGTTGGTGTGTCTGGTACTACTCCTACAAAGCAGTCGACTTTGTCCTGTTAACAAACAAACAGCCCAGCATGTTTGGGACTCTCAATGCTGGTCCCAGTCAATGTTTTCTTGGTTAGCACAAATAGGGCATCATCTGCAATAATTTGATGACGGTTTTCCATAAAACAATAATGTAAATAACTAAAGCTGCAACTTTTTGGGCGACTTACCAAATTCACATAGAAATGTGAGATCTCGATCTGTTGATCTCATTGAAAGCAAGTCTAAGAAGCGGTAGATATGTTCTATGTGCACTCTCTCTATGCTTCCCATGCTCACGTTTTTACACCAGCTTCAAACAGCTGGAAAATACAAAAATGTTTGTTATGGAAAATATATATTTTTTGTGGTTTAGATGGTACAATGATTCTCTACACTATACTTGCTTGTTTTGTCACAAACTAAAATTAGTTAAACTATTAGAATTTTAGCAACCAGGAAATGGGAGAGCGATTTCTGCATCTGTAGTTATTCAAAATTATTTGAGAGAGTATTTTCACGGCCGGATAAAAAAATTTACCCGATTTAAACTGGTTACTACTCTTGCCCAGAAACGAGAATATAATTAGTATATTTGGATAGAAAACACTCTAAAGTTTCTAAAACTGTTTGAATGGTGTCTGGCAACTCATATGGCAGCCAAAAACCTGAGAAGATTACAAGCAGGAAGTAGCCTGTCTGACAATTTGTGGTCCTTCTGTTGCATCTCTATCAAAATTACAGTATCTCTGCTGTCACGTGACACATTCTAAGGCTTCCATTGGCTCTCTAAAGCCACCAGAAAGTGGATTGGGGCGTCTGACTCTGGGCAAAGTACAGCAGCTCTGTTTGTGAGTGGACTGCCTGGTGGCTCAGAGACAGGAGATGCGCGTTCACGAGACTTTGCCATTTTTTTCTTCACCTGTTTGAATTAATACAAGGTTGTCCGGTTGGAATATTATCGCTATTTTACGAGGAAAATCGCATAAAAATGGATTTTAAACAGCGTTTGACATGCTTCTAAGTACGGTAAAGGAACATTTTGAATTTTTTTGTCACGAAACGCGCCCGCGAGTTACCCTTTGGATAGTGACCTGAGCGCATGAACAAAACGGAGGTATTTGGATAATAACTATGGATTATTTGGAACAAAACAACATGTTGTTGAAGTAGAAGTCCTGGGAGTGCATTCTGACAAAGAAGAGCAAAGGTAATCCAATTTTTCTAATAGTAATTCTGAGTTTACTGAGCCTCGACGTTGGCGGGTGTCTGAATAGCTAGCCTTGTTGGCCGAGCTACGTACTCAGAATATTACAAAATGTGCTTTCGCCGAAAAGCTATTTTAAAATCTGACACCGTGATTGCATAAAGGAGTTCTGTATCTATAATTCTTAAAATAATTGTTATGTATTTTGTAAACGTTTATCATGAGTAATTTAGTAAATTCACCGGAAGTTTTGGGTGGGTATGCTAGTTCTGAACATCACATGCTAATGTAAAAAGCTGTTTTTTGATATAAATATGAACTTGATTGAACAAAACATGCATGTATTGTATAACATAATGTCCTAGGAGTGTCATCTGATGAAGATCATCAAAGGTTAGTGCTGCATTTAGCTGTGGTTTGTGTTTTTGTGACATATGCTTGCTTTGAAAATGGCTGTGTGATTATTTTTGTCTGGGTACTCTCCTGACATAATCTAATGTTTTGCTTTCGCTGTAAAGCCTTTTTGAAATCGGACAATGTGGTTGGATTAACGAGAGTCTTATCTTTCAAATGGTGTAAAATAGTCATATGTTTGAGAAATTAAAGTTATAGCATTTTTAAGGTTTTTGTATTTCGCGCCACGGTATACCACTGGCTGTTGAATAGAGTGGGACGCTGACGTCCCACCTAGCCCAGACAGGTTTAACCTGTTGGGGGTAGGGGGCAGTATTGACACAGCCGGATAAAAAACGTACCCGATTTAATCTGGTTACTACTCCTGCCCAGTAACTACAATATGCATATAATTATTGGCTTTGGATAGAAAACACCCTAAAGTTTCTAAAACTATTTGAATGGTGTCTGTGAGTATAACAGAACTCATATGGCAGGCAAAAACCTGAGAAGATTCCTTACAGGAAGTGGCCTGTCTGACAAGTTGTTGTTCATCTTGGCTCTTTTTATTGAAGACTGAGGATCTTTGCTGTAACGTGACACTTCCTACGGCTCCCATAGGCTCTCAGAGCCCGGGAAAAAGCTGAATGATATCGAGGCAGCCCCAGGCTGAAACACATTTACGCTTTTGGCAAGTGGCCGATCAGAGGACAATGGGCTTAGGTGCATGCACGAGTCGACCCCGTGCTTTATTTTCTTTCCTCTTTTTACCTAAACGCAGATTCCCGGTCGGAATATTATCGCTTTTTTACGACAAAAATGGCATAAAAATTGATTTTAAACAGCGGTTTGAAATCGGACAGTGTGGTTAGATTAACCTGTTAGGGCTAGGGGGCAGTATTGACACGGCTGGATAAAAAAACATACCCGATTTAATCTGGTTACCACTCCTACCCAGTAACTAGAATATGCATATACTTATTACATGTGGATAGAAAACACCCTAAAGTTTCTAAAACTGTTTGAATGGTGTCTGTGAGTATAACAGAACTCAAATGGCAGGTCAAAACCTGAGAGATTCCTTTACAGGAAGTGGCCTGTCTGACCATTTCTTGAACTTCTTTTCCATCTCTATCTTTTACTAAGGATCTCTGCTCTAACGTGACACTTCCTACGTCGTCCATAGGCGCTCAGAGCCCGGGAAAAAACAGAATGTCGTCATCCCAGCCCCAGGCTGAAACACATTATCGCTTTTCTCAAGTGGCCGATCAAGGGACACTGGGCTTAGGCGCGTGACCCGACCGCCCCCGCCTTTGTGATTTTTTCCTCTGTTTGCCGAAAAGGAGATTCCCGGTCGGAATATTATCGCTTTTCTACGAGAAAAATAGCGTAAAAATTGATTATAAACAGCGGTTGACATGCTTCGAAGTACGGTAATGGAATATTTAGAATTTTTTTTGTCACGAATTGCGCCATGCGCGCGACCCTTCTTTACCATTTCGGATAGTGTCTGGAACGCACGAACAAAACGCCGCTATTCGGATATAACGATGGATTATTTTGGACCAAACCAACATTTGTTATTGAAGTAGCAGTCCTGGGAGTGCATTCTGACGAAGACAACAAAAGGTAATCAAACTTTTATAATAGTAAATATGATTATGGTGAGTGCTAAACTTGCCGGGTGTCTAAATAGCTAGCCCGTGATGCCTGGGCTATGTACTTAGAATATTGCAAAATGTGCTTTCACCAAAAAGCTATTTTAAAATCGGACATATCGAGTGCATAGAGGAGGTCTGTATCTATAATTCTTAAAATAATTGTTATGCTTTTTGTGAACGTTTTTTCGTGAGTAATTTAGTAAAATGTTAGCGAATTCCCCGGAAGTTTGCGGGGGGTATGCTAGTTCTGAACGTGACATGCTAATGTAAAAAGCTGGTTTTTGATATAAATATGAACTTGATTGAACAAAACATGCATGTATTGTATGACATAATGTCCTAGGGTTGTCATCTGATGAAGATCATGAAAGGTGAGTGCTGCATTTAGCTGTTTTCTGGGTTTTGGTGACATTATATGCTGGCTTGAAAAATGGGTGTCTGATTATTTCTGGCTTGGTACTCTGCTGACATAATCTAATGTTTTGCTTTCGTTGTAAAGCCTTTTTGAAATCGGACAGTGTGGTTAGATTAACGAGAGTCTTGTCTTTAAATAGCTGTAAAATAGTCATATGTTTGAGAAATTGAAGTAATAGGATTTTTAAGGTTTTGAAAACTGTCAACTGTGGTACCTTATATAGACAGGTGTTTATCTTTCTAAATCATGTCTAAACAATAGAATTGGCCATAGGTGGACTCCAATCAAGTTGTTGCCGATGATTAAAGGAAATCGGATGCACCTGATCTCAATGTGGAGTTTCATTGCGAATGGGTGTGAATATTTATATAAATTAAATATTCTGTATTTCAATAAATATGCAAAAAATAAATAGAAATGGCTGAAGGGGAAAAATGAATCATGTTTTAATTCAGGCTGTAACAACAAAATGTGGAATAAGTCAAGGGGTATGAATGCTTTCTGAAGGCACTGCAAGTAGTCAAATGGCTTCAGAGGCCGGTGATGACATCTTTGGGCTTCAAGTGTGGGACAAGAATATATTGGACATCTAAGTTAATGGATGATTATTGTTTGACTTGTTAGAATGTACTATCTAATACTAGCTTAGTCCACTGATTCTCAACCTTTTGGGAGTTGTTGTAGCCCACATCTTGCTCTGCACAGAGTGCCCTCAAAGGACCCCCCTAATATGTATTTTACATATAGGCATATGAAATGAGTTTAAGTGCCCACTGGATATTGGTTCCTGTTGGGAACCACTGGCCTATCTACATTTGTCTATACTTTGTCTATCTGTTCCTTTCATCCCAACTGTCATTTCATTTGATTGGTGTAAACAAGGAATAGGGGGATTTTCCACCATAATGCACATACCAGTAATTTTATTTAAGATGAATTAAGGCGAATGATCAAGAGCACGCTTATTGACATAGGCGGCATCATGATTCTCCACCTTTTTTTCAAAATCTTGATTATATCGACTGATTGGCTCTGTATGGGTTGACCTTTTTAGAGATATTTTTTTGGTTCTCCATGGCTGAGGCAAGCTGACCATGTTGCATTCCAGTATATTTTACGTCTTTCATGTTCAATGTTGTTGATGCTTTGTCTCCAGTCATTGCTGACATCTGCCAGGGAGTTCAGGATGTCCTTCACGTCCCCCAGGACGTTGTGGAGCTGAATAAGGGCTGTACATACCCCGTCTAACTGGGAGTGGATGGCAATCTGGAGAGCGGGGACAGACACTTGTAAATGGTTTAGATAAGGCTTTACATGAATCAAAGGGCAGTACAGATTCACAGACTGCAACCAATGTAAAAGCTAAACAATTTATTTATTTTCTACCTTCAGTTGTTCTTCTACTAAAACTCCAGATCTAACTGGGTGCAGGGCCGGCACCAGAACGAATCAGTTGGACGGGCATTTAATTTCTATAGGCGGGCCTGTCATGCCGAATAGCGTCCCCCTCCGCGTCACAATGGGATTCGATGAGATCTACCTTCTGTTGCTAGGGCTGTTGCTAGAACTTGCAACATTCTGACCAGATTATGTAATGAACCAAAGCGTCCGTTTCTATGCTGGTTGATTGGCCTTATTTTATCTTGTAGCGGTCGCGAAGGAAGGAGGATGCGGGCAGTTCTAGTTTTATTTCACAGCATAAACGCTCGCTCAGTCCACGCAAAATTATTACCTCTGAATTACTCTCCAAGGACGGTGTTTTTGACGGTGACAACCTGCTGACTACCTGCTGCTTCAGAGGACCGAAAAGCCTGGAAAGAACACTTTCTTTACCATGTATTTTTCTTAATATATGTACTGTAAATATTGTTAAATATGAATAAATAATTTAAGCTGTTTTTAGATTGACATTGCTAGCTACTGTACTTATATACACATCAGCCTGCCTAGTCAGCCTGGCTAGCTGGCCAGACAGTTTTATTTAGCTAAAGTTAGCTAGCTGGCAAGCTACTGTAACTGTTATTGCAGCTTTCTGTTTTATGTAGCTTGCACTTCAATGGCATCCCGAAGAGATTTTCTTTAATATTTCCAACCAAGCGAATTCAGGGTAACATTAAGCAGTTAACTGAATGGATTTAGCTATGTACAACCATTTTTCATCTAACGTTAGCTAGCGATACATATAGTTCAGTGGAGGATGGCTCATAAACATTTCTGGAATGGAGTAAATGGAATGGTATCAAAACACGTGGGAGAAAGAGAAAGACAGCAGTGCAAATGTACTTAGACTTGAGTATTTCAACAACTCTTCTCTTCCAACTTGTTAGGCAATCCATATCTACCTATGGGGGAAGGATGGCCAGCCACACAGGAGGGTGATTTTAACTAAGGAGGAGAAGGAGGCCGTGCTGACCAAGATGCATGCTGGCCATTTTAGAGTGAAGCGCATGATTGCCAAAAATCAACCTATGCTTCTTCTGACAGGGAAATAATTTTTGTTTATCAATCATACTCTCCTATCTGAAATTATTATGATTTCAATTAATGTCATATCAGAGAGCACACGTTTCAATTTGTCACGTTTTGCTTAAAAAAGGTCAGTACCCTGTCTAGCCTGCCAGAAGTTTGAGAGGGCGAAGACTGTGGCGCCGGAGTTGAAGCCCATCAAAGTTGTTTCACCATGGCACATAATTTGAATTGGGACACTTGCCGATCTTGCCCTGATAAGTTGATTTGTAATGGTTGCTTTATTTGACCACTGCAGAGTTCAATATTATAGTGTGCATGTGTCTCAGTATCCTTACAAATATGCATACTGTATGACAGATACAGGTAAAAATAATCTTCTCTCTAACACTTTAAATGTTAGGGGTGGACCTCATCGGACCCTTCACGAAATCCAGGAATAGTAAAGGAAGAGTACGTGCTTAACTACCCTTCTGTAACCCATTAAAAAGGGTGCTTGCAACCAAAAATAGATTTTCGTTTTGTAGAATACCCATCAAGGATGAGACTGGCGAGGCCACCTCCAAGGTGATGGTGGACATCTTCAACACCCACGGGTCTCCGGAGGTCATCTTGAGTGACCGAGGTCATGAGCGTTGGAACAAGGTACGGAGGTTATAGATTATATTCTGTCACAAATGTTTTGTTGTATTATTTTTTACACAATTTTTGTTTTTCCATGGTACATAAGACATTTAAATATGTTACATTGTCAGTAGATATCGCTTTCCTACCCCCTCCTCTAGGTTTGGTGTATGGACCAACCAGACCCTTAAGACTGCCATGGGAAAGCCCCTTGATTGGTACCAGGAAGGGTGGGAGAACAACCTGAAGGTAATTCTCTTTGCACACAACAGCAGCATCCAGGCCGCGTACAGACGGGAGTCGCAGCTGTTGACTGAGGTAAACAATGCAATTGTATATACAATTATTACATATACTGTAGTATAAAAAAAATTGTGATCGACTTAGTGTTTGTCTATTGCTATTTTTGCATAACATACTTTCAGATCACTGAAACTCCACCTGATGTGGTGGAAGTTGTCAAACCAGATCAGAACGCCATAGAGGACTACCTTCAGGCACAGACTGAAGGATGTGGAGGTTTTTGACTAGGTAAAAATGATTGTCCGCTGTTGATTTAAAAATCAGTCTTATTGTGTTTTTTTACATTCGAAAAAAGCAGAGACTCAGAGCTACAAAATTATATATCATACACAACAGTTGAGGAACATTGGGAAAGTAATTTTGCTTTGAAAGAGAAAATGTCCTTTTGGTACTAATACTGGAGAACCATTCTTTGTCTACACCAATTCAGCATCATTCACACCCTCTTAAGCCTTAGCCCCACCCATCTCTTCAAGGGTTGACCCGAGCGTTCTGTGCTAACAACAGAAGTCAAGCACCCAAGCTAACTTGCTAGCTACTTCCAGACACAAATGAGAGAACAGCTCACTGAATATTACTCACCCTAGCAGAGCTGGTTAGGCTGTCGTGTTATCCAGAACGTTGGTGACTGCAACTGTGCTGTCAGATTGTCCGTTCATAAATTCAAAATGTGTCGCTCTCGGAGTGTTCAGAGCGCATACCGGACGCTCTGGCCGATGAGTAGGGCTGATCCGAACGTTCTGAACTCACAACGGCAGTCAAGCACCCAAGCTAACTGGCTAGCTACTTCCAGACACATGAGGAGAGAACACCCCACTCTGACCATTTTACTCACCCTAGCAGAGCTGGTTAGGCTGTTATGTTATCCAGAGCGTTGGTGACTAACTGCAGCTGGCAAGAATTTGATTACGCTTTTTTGCCGAGTCTATTGACACCGGTCATGTTCAACGGCTGTTGAGCGTTCGTAAATTCATCAGTTTTTCTGCTCTCTGGCACACTCAGACGAGAGTGCTCTGAAATCGGAGTAGATGGCTAGACTGAATTTACGAACACACCCGAAATGGTTACTTGCATAGTGGAGTCTTTTGTTAAGACGTAGCTAGCTAGCTAGGTAAACAATAAACCATAATCCCAACTCATGACGTTACTACCCTGCATGAATCGGCAGGTAGCTAACCAACCATGTTCAATGTTAGCTAGCTAACATTAGCCATTTGCTTAGCTAGCTACAGCCTACGAGATACGAATAATGTCATACATGTAACGTTAGCTAGCGAGCCAGCCAGCTAACATTAGCTAGCTAGGTAAACAATGAACCATAATCATAACTCATGTTACTACCCTGCAGGTAGCTAACCAACCAGGTTCAATGGTAGCTAGCTAACATTAGGCTATAGCTAGCCAAGCAAATAGCTCTGAGATATGAATAATAAGGTCATACAGATCCTTAAAGTTTTTAGCCCTGGATCTATAGGGAGTAATATAAGAACAAGATAAAGTGGTTTAATAACAATTAATAACAGTTATTAAACCACTTTATCTTGTTCTTATATTACTCCCTATAGATCCAGGGCTAAAAACTTTAAGGATCTGTTCAAACCCTAAATATTTTAACCACACCCTATTCTCTCCTATTTATATCCATGTTAGTTCTCTCTCTCTGATTATTGTACTCAGACTATTGGTAATTACCCCTGTTTCTCAGTTTTTATAATTGTTCTCTCTTTTTGGGTATATTCTTACTAGAAATATTCCAATTTCTATAGCAAAAAAAACGAAAATAGGAAGTAAAGAATAAATACGTATATCACAGAAAGCTAAAGGAATAAATACAAAATAAACCAGGAAACAAGAATATTCGTAGCGTTAGAATAGATAAGGAAAATTACATGAAAGAGCAGCAATTATAAAAATACAGACGTCTATAGACTAATATTAAAGAAAATATTAGTACTTGGTAGACCTAACACAGAAAAGGGAATACAACTGAGACTGACGGTAGGAAGACCAAAACGATGCAGGCCGCAATAATGAGTAAAACGGCAGTAGACATTCGGAGTGTTAGTTATTTTTTGCATAGGGGATGTCTAACAGAAATGTCTAAGAAATGGGAAAGACGCACCAGGAAAATGGGTACTAAATGGCCAAAAGAGGGAACATTTGATGTCTCAGTGTGTGAGGAAATGGAAACTCTAATAAAAAAACAAAGCAAAGGACACAGGAAAGAAAAGGAAAAATAAAAGAGCTAGAGAAAGCGAGGTGATGAAAATGTTCAAAGTAGAAGGAGAGGGATTGTTAAAAAGTATAAAGACAGCTAGAAGAATGTTAGAGAAAGTCAATGAAAAGTCAGACAGGAAGAAGGTGGAATGGTTTACAGAACCTCCACCAAACGCCAATGGACAATTCCGGCTGGTGTCTGGAATAGTGGAAATAAAAGGGGAAGTGGATTTAGAGGATGAGGGGGTTGTTTCCTCTATACTTCCTTTAGAGAGAAGAAAGGACAGGGGAGATTGAGCAAGGTGCAGGAAGGAACCCGGAAATGTTTAATTGTTATGAAGGATTAAGTAAGGCCTTAGCTAAAATAAAGGTTCAAAAGGACATAGATGAAGATTCACTGGATGAAGACATAGTAACTGAAATAGAAGCAAGAAACAGGAGAGTGGATGGAGAAATAAGAAAGATAGAAAAACGCTTAAGTGAACAGAGGGAGAGAGTAAATGAAAAGAAACGGAGAGAACAGGCATGTAGGATACAAGAGGGGGAAAGTGAAGAAGATATAGCCAGTTTTAGGAACATTAGGTCTATAATGATGAAAGAGAGAGAAAAAAGTAGTAAGAGGAAGATGAAAGAACCTGAAAGATATGGTACGCAATACCCGATTTTGATTAAAGGGACCCAAGGGCAATACGTTCCATGGAGGTCACAGGACCTGGAAGGGTTGGTTACCTGTCTACCTGAACTCCATGACAGAGCTGGAAAATGGATCAGAACGTTTGAAGAGCAAACCATGGGGAAACTACTGGCTGTGGGGGATCTGAAGGCACTGCTGGCGAGAGTAGCAGGAGCGGCAAAATTGGAGGATGTACTGGATGCCAGTGGCCTGAGAGTGGCAATAGGGGATCCAATGAGGGATGGAGTGGACTTTGATACATACTGTCCAGGAGTCTGGAAAGCCCTAAGAGACGAGTACTCTGCACGGATGGACACAAAGTCACTAAAAGGAGAGCTACTGGGGGTGACAGAGAATCTGGCTGTGTACTTACACAGACAGCTGAAACGATGGAGGCAGGAAACAGAACAGAATCCAGAGGGAGACCCACTGATGACAACTCTGTTCCGAAACTCAGTGATAGAAGCCATGCCCCAGCCAGTGAGAAGCAAGCTGGAGGATGTAGTGGGACTGACTTCAAAATCACACAAAAGAATTCTGTGACCATGTCATTCATGCAGTGGAAAAACACAGAAAGGATTAACAGAAACTCACAGAACAAGAAAAAAACATTCAGAGAAAAATAGCTCAGCTTCAGCTGGAAGAATTGACCTACAAAGGAAAAAAGAAAATCTAGGCTCCAGTGACAATACCTGTGCCGGAAGTAGGGACAATGGCTGCAGTCTCCCCAGGAGGGCCGCAACTGCCTCCCGTCCAGCAAGCCCAAGTGCAGCCCACACCACCAGTATGCACAACAACCCCAACAATTTAATAATGACAAATGGGCAACATAGACATCCACAGAACAATCAGAGAAAAGGATTTAGCAGGCCACAGGGGCCACCTGGGACCTGTTGGGGATGTTACCAGCTAGGACACTTCAAAATAAAAGGTATAATGTTGGTAAACAAAGGGTTCAAAGCAAAAGAATTGGGACTCATGGTGAAGAAAGCCAAGAATTGTAAATGGAATAAAACAGACAATCCATTGATTTTCCACTCTAAAGATAAAGCCTTTATAAAGATACTGACCACAATGGGGATCCAAGGGTAGTAGAGGTTACAGCTAATCAACAAATACAATTAGGAGATAATATTGAATCAATAAGTGAACAGAGACACGAAATGGAAAAAAATTTACCTGAAGGGGTATGGTCGCAACATGACACAGACGTAGGATTGGTTAACCTCTCTGGGATCGTTCGGGACGCAAGCGTCCCACCTCGCCAACAGCCAGTGAAATTGCAGGGCGCCAAATTCAAACAACAGAAATCTCATAATTAAAATCCCTCAAACATACAAGTATTATACACCATTTTAAAGATACATTTCTTGTTAATCCAGCCACAGTGTCCGATTTCAAAAAGGCTTCACGGTGAAAGCACACCATGTGATTATGTTAGGTCAGCGCCTAGCCACAGAAAACCATACAGCCATTTTCCAAAGAAGGAGAGGTGTCACAAAAGTCAGAAATAGCATTAAAATTAATCACTAACCTTTGATGATCTTCATCTGATAGCACTCCCAGGTCTCTATGTTAGACAATAAATGTTTGTTTTGTTCGATAAAGTTCATCTTTATGTCCAAATACCTCCTTTTTGTTCGCGCGTTTAGTCCAGTAATCCAAATGCACAGAGCGCGGGCACAAAGTCCAGACGAAAAGTCAAAAAAGTTCCATTAAAGTTAGTAGAAACATGTCAAACGATGTATATAATCAATCTTTGGGATGTTTTTATCATAAATCTTCAATAATATTCCAACCGGACAACTACGTTGTCATTAGAGAGGGAAGGGAACGACCGTCGCACTCACGGCCACGAGCGAGACTAAACTAAAGGCTTTCAGTCTGACCACTTGTTGAAACAGCTCTTATTCTCTCCCCTTTCACAATAGAAGCCTGAAACAACGTCTAAAGACTGTTGACATCTACTGGAAGCCTTAGGAAGTGCAATCTGACCCCATAGACACAGGATATTGGATAGGCAATCACTTTAAAAAACTACAAACCTCAGATTTCCCACTTCCTGGTTGGATTTTTCTCAGGTTTTTGCCTGCAATATGAGTTCTGTTACACTCACAGACATTATTGTAACAGTTTTGGAAACTTTAGAGTGTTTTCTATCCAAATCTACTAATTATATGCATTTCCTAGCTTCTGGGCCAGACATTCCACTAGCGGAACGCCTCACCAATATCCAATGGTATAGAGTGGCACGAATTACAAATACCTCAAAAATACAAAAACTTCAATTTTTCAAACATGAATATTTTACACCATTTTAAAGACAAGACTCTCCTTTATCTAACCACATTGTCCGATTTCAAAAAGGCTTTACAACGAAAGCAAAACATTAGATTATGTCAGGAGAGTACCCAGCCAGAAACAATCACACACACAATTTTCAAGCTAGCATATATGTCACAAAAACCAAAACCACAGCTAAATGCAGCACTAACCTTTGATGATCTTCATCAGATGACACTCCTAGGACATTATGTTATACAATACATGGATGTTTTGTTCAATCAAGTTCATATTTATATCAAAAAACAGCTTTTTACATTAGCATGTTTTGTTCAGAACTAGCATACCCACCGAAAACTTCCGGTGAATTTACTAAATTACTCACGATAAACGTTGACAAAAAACACAATTATTTTAAGAATTATAGATACAGAACTCATTTATGCAATCGCTGTGTCCGATTTTAAAATAGCTTTTCGGTGAAAGCACATTTTGCAATATTCTGAGTAGATAGCCCGGCCATCACGGCTAGCTATTTTGACACCCACCAAGTTTGGCACTCACCAAACTCAGATTTACTATAAGAAAAATTGGATTACCTTTGCTGTTCTTCGTCAGAATGCACTCCCAGGACTTCTACTTCAACACCCAATGTTGTTTTGGTTCCAAATAATCCATAGTTATATCCAAATAGCTCCGTTTTGTTCGTGCGTTCAAGTCACTATCCGAAGGGTGACGCGCCGGCGCATTTCGTGACAAAAAATGTCAAAATATTCCATTACCGTACTTCGAAGCATGTCAAACGCTGTTTAAAATACATTTTTATGCTATTTTTCTCGTAAAATAGCGATAATATTCCAACACTGAAAGAAGAAAATGGAGTCATCACATGCACGCGCGCACCAGTGTCATTGTTCTCAGAAGTACCACTCTACAAAACCCCTACTGTTTTCGCCCAGAGACTGCAGAATTATCATTCAACATTCTGGCACCTTCTGAGAGCCAATGAAAGCCTTAGAAAATGTCACGTTACAGCAGAGATCCTGTATTTTCGATAAAGAGGCTACAGAAGGCCAAGAAATGGTCAGACAGGGCACTTCCCATATAGAATCTTCTCAGGTTTTGGCCTGCCATATGAGTTCTGTTATACTCACAGACACCATTCAAACAGTTTTAGAAACTTTAGGGTGTTTTCTATCCAAATCTACTAATTACATGCATATTCTAGTTTCTGGGCAGGAGTAATAACCAGATTAAATCGGGTGAGTTTTTTTATCCGGCCGTGAAAATACTGCCCCTATCCCAAACAGGTTAACCTCTATGGGCTAGGTGGGACGCTAGCGTGCCACCCGTGGTGCACTCCATCAACAGCAGGTGCATTTCAAGAGCGGCAAATTTGAAACCAAATAAATGTCAAAATTCAAATTTTTCAAACATAACTATTTTACACCCTTTGAAAGATAAACATCTCCTTAATCTAACCACGTTGTCCGATTTCAAAAAGGTTTTACGGCGAAAGCATAAATTTAGAGTATGTTAGGAGAGTACATTTACAAGAGTTGTGTGTAATGTTTTGTCAAGTCAAAGACAGGGTCACCAAAACCATAAAACCAGCTAAAATGATGCACTAACCTTTTACAATCTCCATCAGATGACACTCCTAGGACATTATGTTAGACAATGCATGCATTTTTAGTTCTAAAACAGCGTTTTACTATGGCATTGATGTTGAGGAAATCGTTTCCCTCCAATAACCGGCAGTCAAGTCAGCGTCACAAATTAAATAATTAAAATTAGAAAACATTGGTAAAATATTATATTGTGATTTAAAGAATTATAGATTTACATCTCTTGAACGCAATCAACTTGCCAGATTTAAAAATAACCTTACTGGGAAATCACACTTTGCAATAATCTGAGCACTGCGCCCAGAAAAATACGCGTTGCGATACAGACTAGCCGCCATGTTGGGGAGATCTAAAATCGAAAATACTACGTAAATAATCCATTACCTTTGATTCTCTTCATCAGATGTCACTTCCAGGTATCACAGGTCCATAACGAATGTAGTTTTGTTCAAAAAAGCTCATCATTTATGTCCAAAAATCTCCGTCTTGTTAGCACATGATCTAAACCCGCCGGACTTCACTTCATGAACGAGGGGAAAAAATATATTTACGTTCGTTCAAACATGTCAAACGTTGTATAGCATAAATCATTAGGGCCTTTTTTAACCAGAACATGAATAATATTCAAGGTGGACGAATGCATTCTCTTTTATAACGTATTGGAACGAGGGTACCCAACATGAACTTGCGCGCCAGAGTCTAATCGGCCTTCACCGTTCCATGGCTCTTGTTCGGTCAGATCTCACAGTAAAAGACTCAAAACACTTTGTAAAGGCTGGTGACATCTAGTGGAAGCAATAGGAAGTGCCAAAACATTAATCAACCCCTGTGTGTTTCAATGGCATAGGCTTAAAGGTAATTCAACACATCAGGTATCCACTTCCTGTCAGAAAATGTCTCAGGGTTTTGCCTGCCAAATGAGTTCTGTTATACTCACAGACACCATTCAAACAGTTTTAGAAACTTTAGGGTGTTTTCTATCCATATATAATAAGTATATGCATATTCTAGTTACTGGGTAGGATTAGTAACCAGATTAAATCGGGTACGTTTTTTATCCAGCCGTGAAAATACTGCCCCCTAGCCATAAGAGGTTAAGAATAAATTCTTATTTTCAATGACGGCCTCGAAACAGTGGCAGAACGACAGATTTGCACCTTGTCAGCTCGGGGATTCGAACTTGCAATCTTTCAGTTACTAGTCCAACGCGCTAACCACTAGGCTAGAATTCAGGTTCTTTCAATCTCATTCATCTCTCTACTCCGCCTGTCTACCTCCCTTTCAACCAGTCTTGAACTATCCCTCATGAAGCGTAAAATTGTATCAACTGAATGATGGTTATGAAATAAACCGAAACTTGTTTCTCACAAGTGTAGCAGTTGTGAACTCTCCAAACAAAATGGGGGTTAATGGTACATTTACTAGACCTACTGGTTACATACAGTACCAGTCAAAAGTTATGACACCTACTCATTCAAAAGGTTTTTCTTTATTTTTACTATTTTCTACATTGTAGAATAATAGTGAAGACATAAAAACTATGAAATAACAGTTATGGAATAATGTAGTAACCAAAAGTGTTAAACAAATCAAAATATATTTCATTTGAGATTCTTCAAAATAGCCACCCTTTGCCTTGACAGATCAAAAGACAACAACCACCCGAGCCACTGCCTGTTCACACCGCTACCATCCAGAAAGCGAAGTCAGTACAGGTGGATCAAAGCTGGGACTGAGAGACTGAAGAACAGCTTTTATCTCAAGGAAATCAGACTGTTAACCCCTGTGCGGCCTCCGTCCGGTATGCGGGACGGACATCCAGCGAAAAATCCTATCGCCATTAGCATAACAAAATTTAATAATTTTTTTTGTTTCAATTTTTTTTTCAAATTATATCGTTTTATAGATACACCTCTCCTGAATCGAACCACGTTGTCTGATTTCAAAAAGGCTTTACAGCAAAAGCAAAACATTAGATTATGTTAGAGGAGTATATCGTAAAAGTAGCCACATAGCCATTTTCCGACCAACCACATGCATCACAAATAACCAAAAAACAGCTAAATGCAGCACTAACCTTTGACAATCTTCATCAGATGACACACCTAGGACATCATGTTACACAATACATGCATTCTTTTGTTCGATAAAGTTCATATTTATATATAAAAACAGCATTTTACATCGGTGCGTAACGTTGACTAACTATTTTCCCTCAAATGCATCCGATGAAACAGCGCTACAATTTACTAAATTACTATTCTAAAACATTTTTTAAATGTAATATTGCCATTCTAAGATTTATAGATGAATATCTCTTGAAAGCACCTGTAATGCCAGATTTAAAAATAACTTTACTGGGTAATCACACTTTGCGATAAAAGGGGATGCGATACTCAGAACAATAGGCTAGCAATACAGGTCAGCGCCATCTTGGAACAATCGCATATCAAATCTAGTCTTGTATACTATTGTCAATAATCCCTTACCTTTGATTATCTTCATCCTTAGGCACTTCCAGGAATCCCAGGTCCACAACAAATGTATTTTAGTTCGAAAAAGTTCATCCTTTATGTTCCATTAGCTTGTTGTTGTTAGCATGTTCTGAAGGCTGCACCAAAAGCTCCGACGTGCGCGGGGCTACTCTTTCAACAAAATGCATTTTTTTCTTATTTAGGTTTGTTCAAACATGTCAAACGTTGTATAACATAAATCTTTAGGGCCTTTTTCAACCAGAGCTCCAATAAGATTCGAGGGGGACGATTGCATTGTGTTTCAAAACGTTTCGAAAGGGGAGGGTAGCTAGGGGCGCCGGCGTCATAATGGTGATGGCCCTCTCCGTGTGACCACGTTCCACAGCGTGTCATTCTGTCAGTTTTCACAGTAGGAGACTCAAACCACTTTGTAAAGACTGGGGACATCTAGTGGAAGCAATAGGACGTGCTCAATGAACCATAGCTCACGGTGTGATTAATAGGCAACGTGATGAAGTTGAGTCCGCAATTCAGAATTCCACTTCCTGTTTCGATCTGTCTCGGGGTTTTGACTGCCATATGAGTTCTGTTATACTCACAGACACCATTCAAACAGTTTTAGAAACTTTAGGGTGTTTTTTATCCACAAGTATTAATTATATGCATATCCTAGCTTCTGAGTTTGAGTAGTAGGCCGTTTAAAATGGGCACAAACTTTTTTCAAAATGCGCCGTGGCGCCCCCTATCCTAGGCGACCGTCAAGAGGTTAAACAGCAATCACTAACTCAGAGAGGCTGCTGCCTACAGCGACCCAATCACTGGCCACTTTAACAAATGGATCACTAGTCACTTTAAACAATGCCACTTTAATAATGTTTACATATCTTACATTACTCATATGTACAGTGGGGGGGGGGGAAAGTATTTGATCCCCTGCTGATTTTTTTCGTTTGCCCACTGATAAAGAAAGGATCAGTCTATAATTTTAATGGTAGGTTTATTGGAACAGTGAGAGACAGAAAAACAACAAAAATACCCAGAAAAACGCATGTCAAAAATGTTATAAATTGATTTGCATTTTAATGAGGGAAATAAGTATTTGACCCCCTCTCAAATCAGAAAGATTTCTGGCTCCCAGGTGTCTTTTATACAGGTAACAAGCTGAGATTAGGAGCACACTCTTAAAGGGAGTGCTCCTAACTGCAGCTTGTTACATGTAAAAAAGACACCTGTCCACAGAAGCAATCAATCAGATTCCAAACTCTCCACCATGGCCAAGACCAAAGAGCTCTCCAAGGATGTCAGGGACAAGATTGTAGACCTACACAAGGCTGGAATGGACTACAAGACCATCGCCAAGCAGCTTGGTGAGAAGGTGACAACATTTGGTGCGATTATTCGCAAACGGAAGAAACACAAAAGAACTGTCAATATCCCTCGGCCTGGGGCTCCATGCAAGATCTCACCTTGTGGAGTTGCAATGATCATGAGAACAGTGAGGAATCAGCCCAGAACTACATGGTAGGATCTTGTCAATGATCTCAAGGCAGCTGGGACCATAGTCACCAAGAAAACAATTGGTAACACACTACGCTGTGAAGGACTGAAATCCTGCAGCGCCCGCAAGGTCCCCCTGCTCAAGAATACATATACATGCCCGTCTGAAGTTTGCCAATGAACATCTGAATGATTCAGAGGACAACTGCTAAGGGGACAGGACAACTTCACCGCATCAAAGGGACAATGGACGGGGCCATGTACCGTCAAATCTTGGGTGAGAACATCCTTCCCTCAGCCAGGGCATTGAAAATGGGTCGTGGATGGGTTTTCCAGCATGACAATGACCCAAAACACACGGCCAAGGCAACAAAGGAGTGGCTCAAGAAGAAGCACATTAAGGTCCTGGAGTGGCCTAGCCAGTCTCCAGACCTTAATCCCATAGAAAATCTGTGGAGGGAGCTGAAGGTTCGAGTTGCCAAATGTCAGCCTCAAAACCTTAATGACTTGGAGAAGATCTGCAAAGAGGAGTGGGAAAAAATCTCTCCTGAGATGTGTGCAAACCTGGTGGCCAACTACAAGAAACGTCTGACCTCTGTGATTGCCAACAAGGGTTTTGCCACCAAGTACTAAGTCATGTTTTGCAGAGGGGTCAAATACTTATTTCCCTCATTAAAACGCAAATCATTTTATAACATTTTTGACATGCGTTTTTCAGGATTTTTTTGTTGTTATTCTGTCTCTCGCTGTTCAAATAAACCTACCATTAAAATGATAGACTGATCATTTCTTTGTCAGTGGGCAAATGTACAAAATCAGCGGCCAGAGTTCCCGACTTGGAATTCCGCATGTTCTTTCACGAGTTCCCAGTTGTCTTGAGCGCACAAAAAAGTCGGAGATTTCCCAGTTCAGAGTTTACCGTTGTTTTGAACGTGGCAGAAGTCATGCTGGATTGACAGCATTGCCAACATATTTAACAATTTCTGGCCCATCGTGTTGCATGTGAACGTTTATCCTTTTAAACATGGAAAACAGATCCTTTCACCCAGATGTTTTGAATTCTTAAACCCAGACATGGACCGCACACCCTCTCCACCGAATAGCAGACAGGGGAAGCAAAATAGTGACGTCTTGCGATGCTTGCAGTTTGCCATTGATTCCTTACGAACTACTAATTGTTGAATTTGCGATTTCCGACTTGTGTGATGTTTACGTTCAATGGCTGATGAGCACGGTTGTTTTATCTATAATTTCTCTTCATATGACAAGGATTGAAAAGGATTTGCCAGTAGATTTGTCGACATGATTCGTGATGATGACTGCTTGTCTAGCTAAAATTGTGTAAGTATGATGTTGACATGATCAGTCCAATCAAAGCTACAGTAGATATAACGTGTTTTGATGTCATTTTATCTGTGGCCAATGACCTTCAGCGTTCTTGGTTGTCTGTAGCTGGGTTGTTAAAATTGAAATGGCAGGTTCAATCATAACTTTAGTCATTTGATTTGGTTTGTAATATTTAGCTTTGTTGCTCTTCCGAACCCAAAACAAAGGCTATTTTAATAACCAATTCCCACCCCGGAATCATACTCTATTTACAGGACTGTATATATGTATTATTTTTATATGACTTCTTTGTATATTGTTTTAAATGTCTGCCTCTCACTAGCTCTAGTTGGGGCTCTATTGAAATGCACCAAAAACCTTTGTGATTACATTCACTAGCATATGAGTGTCGGTGCAACAATCTTGAACACAGTATTCCTTCAAAAAAACAAAAAAGTTGTTTTCAGAGCCGAATCATTAATTATTAAGGGATAATTTCCATTGTCTGTGTGTGTCTGTTACATTTTAGATATCACCCAGCTACAATGTGTTTATTATAATGTTTAAAATATTATTATTACCAGTTTTACATTTTTAGAAATTATACTTGATTACTATTTCAATAACGATTATCAATAATCCTGAACATTAATTCAATCGCCTCTGGTCAAGAAAACCAGGTACTGCAAATCTCAATTATACCACAAGGTGGCAGCACGACTACAAATGAAAATCTGACGTTTAAGATTTCAGACACTTGCTACTGACAAGAGTGCTAATCCAATTTACTAGATATACCAATAACACTGAAATGGTATGCCATTGCCTTAATATCAAAAGTAATAGGCTTAAAAAGGAAAAAGCAATGTTGCTGCATGCAAGATTCGAACTTGTGAAGTATCACGAGTCGAGAGAGCAAATCCACTAGGCACTAAAATGCAACTCACATTATTGACAGTTTCAAGAGGGCACATCAGCAGGAAGATTCCCGCCTGGGAATAGTAGCCAATCAGATGCATACATTGGAGTCGTGACCGACTGAATGCGATTAGCCAAGGAAATGCACGCAAAATGCATTTACATTGTTTATAAACATTGGCATAAAAAAAAAAAAAAACGTGTATTTTGGGTTCTTATGGGGTACATGTAATATTCTTCAAGAATCAAAAAGGGATCAATGTTATTCATCAATACTTTACAAGTCCAAAAATGGATGTAGTAACTATGAATTCTAGCGTTAACATACAGTGCATTCAGAAAGTATTCAGACCCCTTCCCTTTCTCCACATTTTACGTTATAGCTTACTCTAAAATGGATTAAATAAAAAATAAAATGTAAATCTACACACAATACTCCATAATGACAAAGTGAAAATAGGTTTAGACATTTTTGCAAATGTATTACAAATATACAGAAATACCTTATTTACAAAAGCATACAGACCCTTTAGTATGAGACTCAAAATTGAGCTCAGGTGCATCCTGCTTCCATTGATCATCCTTGAGATGTTTCTACAACTTGATTGGAGTCCACCTGTGCCAAATTCAATTGATATGATATGATTTGGAAAGGCACCTACTCATCTATATAAGGTCCCACAGAAGAAAAACATTGCCATGAGGTCGAAGGAAATTGTCCATAGAAGTGGAAGGGTACATTTCTGCCACATTGAAGGTCCAAGGACACAATGGCTTCCATCATTCTTAAATGGAAGAAGTTAGGAACCACCAAGACTCTTCCTAGAGCTGGCCGCCCAGCCAAACTGAGCAACCGGGGGAGAAGGGCCTTGGTCAGGGAGGTGACCAAGAACCCGATGGTCATTCTGACAGAGCTCTTGAGTTCCTCTGTGGAGATGGGAGAACCTTCCAGAAGGACAACCATCTCTGCAGCACTCCACCAATCAGGCCTTTATGGTAGAGTGCCCAGACGGAAGCCACTCCTCAGTAAAAGAAACATGACAACCCGCTTGGAGTTTGCCAAAAGGAACCTAAAGGACTTTCAGACCATGAGAAACAAGATTCTCTGGTCTGATGAAACCAAGTTGAACTCTTTGGCCTGAATGCCAAGCTTCACGTCTGGAGGAAACCTGGCACCATCCCTACGGTGAAGCATGGTGGTGGCAGAGTCATGCTGTGGGGATGTTTTTCAGCAGCAGAGACTGAGATTGGTCAGGAGAGGGAAAGATGAACAGAGCAAAGTACAGTGAGAGCCTTGATGAAAGGTCCAGAGCGCTCAGGACCTCACACTGGGGCGAAGGTTCACCTTCCAACAGGACAACGATCCTAAGCACACAGCCAAGAAGTGGCTTTGGGACAAGTCTCTCAATATCCTTGAGTTGCCCAGCCAGAGTCCGGACTTGAACCCAATCGAACATCTCTGGAAAGACCTGAAAATAGCTGTGCAGCAACGCTCCCTATCTATCCTGACAGCGCTTGAGAGGATCTACAGAGAATGGGAGAAACTCCCCAAATACAGGTGTGCCAAGCTTGTAGCGTCATACCCAAGACTTGAGGCTGTTATCGCTGCCAAAGGTGCTTCAAGAAAGGACGGAGTAAAGGGTCTGAATACTTATGTAAATGTCATATTCCCGGGGGGGTTTTAGCCAAAATTTAAAAAAACCTGCTTTTGCTTTGTCATTATGGGGTATTGTGTGTAGATCGATGAGGGGGGAAAAACGATTTAATCAATTTTAGAATAAGGCTGTAATGTAACAAAATCTGGAAAAAGTCAAGAGGTCTGGATACTTTCAGAATGCACTGTATAAAAAAACACAGACACAGGAAATTAGTTGCTTTTAATAAATATGGTGGCTCTCAAAAGAGCCTTTGCTTCTGCTGAGTGGTTTCCTTACTGCAATACCTGCTGCCAGAAGTGGACCTGTAAATATTCAAAAGAAGACCGTAAAGACATTGGAGACAGCTGTGAAATAAAGTAGAGTATATTTTTCTTATTAATTCAAGAAATCAGTCTCAAACCTGCCAATTGCTGGACTTTCACATAGTGAGTCACACAGTTCAAACCACATTTGAAATAAAAAAAAATTAAATCGTTTAAATTGTTTTTTTTATTAGAAGTGTTCTGCCTTGCAATAAAAAAATACCATACAATTAAAAAAACCAGCAAATACTTAGGTTAAGTATTTAGTCCTATAATGGTATTTACTGACATAATATAAAGAAAATAATTATTTCTTAAAGTGTTATAGGAAAGGCCCTACAAGTACCACATGTTGTGTATTAATAACAAGAAGAATGATTCTATATATTTAATTTTTCTCTCTCTCCCCCCTCTCTCTCTTCTGATCACCTGACTGTTCAGGGTTAAAATAGTTATAAGGGTTAGCGTTTTTTCCCAGCAAAACTTTTTATGGGTTTATAACTCCTGCTCCTCACGGTGGCCATCTACGGATACTACATACTTATTTCGCTGGGTTGATAATCTGAGGTACCAACTACATCAGATCAACAAATAAATGACCTAGACCCATCCATTTGGTTTGCAACTCAGTGAACCTGCACAGCATTCGATGCCTACGAACGAACAGATTGACGCATATCAAATTACCCAGAAGCCATTTAGAAAACAAAAATTGTCAAAATTTCTCCTGCCAGTTTAAATTGCATCGTGAAGCAGAACAATGGGCTGGGAATAGAACGTTCGGAAGGCGAGTTGTTGCCAGTGTTCAATAGAACTAATAGCAGCTGGAAGGGTGAAAAATGCCCTAAAATAAGGCCTGTTTATTGTGATTACTTCAAAACTACGGCAAGCAGCTGGGACATACGGTAATATTATGAAACTGGACTCCATGGCGGATGCAATGAATATATTTATCAGAAAAAAGCAGTGTTAAAAATGTTGTGCTCAGCCTGAAATGAATCGTGCTAGCTTGCCTAGTAGCTAGCCAACTTAAAAATAGCTTGCAAAATAGCTTTACATAAGCAATTTCGGTAGATAGCATCAGACTACAACTTGTAGCAAACTCTTAAAACTACTTCAGGATTGGTGGGTCCCCTGTGGGACGGTTGAGCTAATGTAGGCTAATAAGATTAGCATGAGGTTGTAAGTAACAAGAACATTTCCCAGGACATAGACATATCTGATATTGGCAGAAAGCTTAAATTCTTGTTAATCTAACTGCACTGTCCAATTTACAGTAGTTATTACAGGGAAAGAATACCATGCTATTGTTTGAGGAGAGTGCAAAGTTTTGAACATGAAACGTTATTAATGAACAAATTAGGCACATTTGGACAGTCTTGATACAAAAGTTTGAACAGAAATGCAATGGTTCATTGGATCAGTCTGAAACTTTGCACATACACTGCTGCCATCTAGTGGCCAAAATCTAAATTGCACATGGGCTGGAATAATACATTATGACCTATATCTTGCATTTCAAAGATGGTACAAAACAAATTTAAAAAATTGTTTTTTTCATTGTATCATCTTTTACCAGATCTAATGTGTGATATTCTCCTACCTGCCTTTCACATTTCCACAAACTTCAAAGTGTTTCCTTTCAAATTCTACCAAGAATATGCATATCCTTGCTTCAGGGCCTGAGCTACAGGCAGTTAGATTTGGGTATGTCATTTTAGGTGAAAATTGGAAAAATGGGGCCGATCCTTAAAAGGTTTTTAATAACATTGACTTGGACGATAGCACCCAAAAACGTATTACAAAGAAGAAAAAAAACTTGCGACCTAGCCAGAAAAGACTGACATTTTAATTTACCCACCCCATGACAGATGGGCTTCTTTGTTGGACATGCACAATCAGATAGCACATGTCATGTTTCACTTAACAGGTTGTACCAGGAAAGTCGCCGTATGTCATACCTGGTTTAAATGCCCCATGAGCAAAAATGCTGTGACTTTAGTTTCTTTTTCCAGCTTCTACGTCACCAACAGCTCTGGGTAACTTCCCTTCTGTAATCTAATCTATTTCATATACATTAATTGACTTCAACAACAAATTGTTCTTTGCCGTTTTTATTTGTGTTTCAAATACAGGAGAGTTATTTAAGGTAAACTCAGCGATATGATGTGGATGCAGAAAGTAAACAGCATAGTGGGTCAATTTCCGCAACAACTAAAAGGATTGAAGCGCGAGGCTCAACTTCTCCACTGTTTTGGTCCCGTGGCTACCAGGCTGCAACAGTGTGAAGCGAACCCGTTCACATGCTCAGATACTGTGTATGACAGAGAGAAGTCTTGCATCTCGCTCATCTCAATATCTGTGGTGCTGCTCGTGGCAAAACATTTCGCTGAGTATCTAATGTATAAACAAAGATTTGTCAAGAACTGTACAATATTTACAGACTTTCTTTCCAAGGAAAAAATGAATTTCCTCCCAAAATATGTCATAGCAATATGCAAAACATCAAACATAAAAATGACAATTTTCTCTTTAAATATTACTCATTTATAACCATTCCTGTAAGGGAACTTGATAATGTTTCTTTCTCTTTGCAGCTGCATGATTCTGATGAACTAAAGCCCTACAATGTCGGTTTCAAATATACCCATTCTCTACTTTTACAGACAAAGTTGATGCCACGTTTCCGTCTCATCCACCCATCTTTTGTGTCAAAGAAAAAGATAAGACAGCTCGGATATGTGGGTGTACGTACAATTGAACATTTAACCTGTGAAAAAATGTTAATGCTAAGGCGGCATCCCAGCACTTGTGAGAGTTTGTTAAAATCCTCCTCATATAAATAATTTAAATGGGTTTATATATTATCACATAGCTCACCGGTGCCGCTGCTTACTGTCGCATAGAACGAGTGAGAGAATTAACACCGTTATGTTGCATCCTTTCCACAGACAAGCCATATATTCAAACCGCTCACTGCACTCCTATAATGCAATGTTTAAAAACAAATCATTTATGTAAAAATGGACAGTAATAGATTCTCTTAAAAGTTTTTGTCTGATGCACAGTTTTACGATGTCTGTGAGACAATCCACGTGACCAGGTGCAATAGATCCTCCTTCTGCCTTCGGTGTATTTTATCACCTTGGTCTTTGCCTCCTGATTGGTCACTGTCATCTCTTGACCAATCAGGAACAACACCAGCTCCTGTGGGGTCATCATCCATTCTCAAGGTCAAGTCAATTAATTGCTATATTTTAGTCATTGAACTAAGGAGAGGTCACTCTCCAAGGTCACACCTACCGACCCTCTAGTTCCTAGAGTGGCCTTTCAAGTTGTCCGTCGGACCCACACGACTCCAGGTGGGATGGGACCTCTTACATCGTTTCCCCTTGTTCGCCCACCTCACCGTTCCTGGGGCCTAGTTTCTGTGCCTTTTGTTCTTTCGCTTTCTCTTTTCTTTCTGTCTTCCATCCCCTCTGTCTGTCGCTCAGGCCTTGGCGCTGAGTGTGAGCAGCTCGATGAAGGAGTTGAAGAGGGTGTCCAGCCAGCCCTGGTTGGCCATACACTGCTGCACCACCTCCTCCTGCCCAGGGTCCTCAGCTGCCTGCTCTATAGTGTTGGTCTGCCAGGGAAACACAAATATAAGCACAATATACAGTATATTTAGACTATGGTAATATGTCTATTTGAAAAATAGAAGTACATGTCTCAAGGCTATGGTGTGTCTACCCAAGGAATAAACATTATCTATGCTGGGTAAACACAATATTAATATAAACTAGGGCTGTCAAAGTTAACGCGTTACAGCTTGTGACTAGTTCATGTTGAAGAACATGGATAAGTAGCCCAGGCCTGGCTGATCTGTTGTCTTCTGTGGAACTCACAACATATTTGGACAGGTTGATATGCTCCTTGTTTCAGAAATTGGGAGAACACTCATTTAGAATGCCTGAAGCTTTAACAGTACTTGAGTGTGTGACTATGTGCAAGTCTTAAACTTCAAGAACATTGATAAGATGGAGTAAGCCTACTTAAAACATTGAGAGCATTTTGTTTCTGATACAGATAATTGTGTGTTTCTGTCCCTTACAATCAAAGCATAGTATGCCTGTAACTCAATGCCCTGCTTTTTAGAGCCAAATTTGAGCAATTTCAAAAATTGCAATTAAATCGTGATTAACTACTGAAAAATCATGCAATTATTTATTTTAATTGTTTGACAGCGTTAATATAAAAACAATATTTAGAATTCCTATCAACCATTGTTGATTAGCAAAGATGAATTTAATTTAATCTATGTCAGCAGGGGATTTCAACCACAATATATCTGGTGTGTTTAAGCAAGGATAAAGGAATAAAAGACATTTGGGTAATATCTCTGCTGGGTAAATTGAAACAATATTTAAATAAACCATAGTAGGGGAGACACAAATAACTGTTCTTGATACAATATTTCAATATCAACAAGAGAAATATATATGAAATAGGTGTATCTATTACAATAATATAAAATACAGGGCGGATGTCCTTACCTCTTTCTTGCAGTGTAAGAAAGTATGATATTTATAATGATGCAGTGAGTGGTAGAGGCTGTAGATCCGACATGATTCTGTTGACAGTTTAAGGTCCTGGGGGAAAACAGATTAAAAACAATATATGGAGAGAATAAAATCCACCTATATAATCAAGGTTCAACAGTGCGACATGAGAATGCACATGACACACACACACAAATACCTACAAACAAACTATCAACTTATGGGAGAGATGGGCAACGCAACCTAGCAGCTGTTGAACTGATTGTTGGTAATTCCTTTAACATAAAACACAGTCACTGTAAATACCCACAAACACACCCGCCCCCTCAAACACACACACACAAAATACTTTATTTGAATCCACAAATGACATTACAGCCGAAGAATTGAAACAATTCAACAGACACAGACAGTGCCTTCAGAAATGATCCACACCCCTCAACTTATTCCACATTTTGTTGCGTTAGACGGAATTCAAAATTGATTAAATATATTTTTTTCCACTCACGCATCTACAGACAATACCCCATAATGACAAAGTAAAAACATGTTTTTATTATTTTGTGCAAATGTATTGAAAATTAAATACACATCTCAAACACCCCTGACTCCATACATGTTAGAATCACTGTTGACAGGGATTACAGCTGTGAGTATTTCTGGCTAAGTCTCTAAGAACATTGCACACCTGGATTCTACAATATTTGCACATTATTCTTTTTAACATTTTTCAAGCTCAGTTAAGCTGGGTGTTGATCATTGCTAGACAGCCATGTTCAAGTCTTGCCATAGATTTTCAAGCCGATTGAAGTCAAAACTGTATCTCGGCCACTCAGGAACATTCAATGTCGTCTTGGTAAGCAACTCCAGTGTATATTTGGCCATGTGTTTAAGGTTATTGTCCTGCTGAAAGGTGAATTTGTCTCCCAGTGTCTGTAGGAAAGCAGACAACCAGGTTTTCCTCTAGGATTTTGCCTGTGCTTAGCTCTATTCCATTTCTTTTTATCTAAAAAAAAACTCCATAGTCCTTGCCGATGACAAGCATACCCCATAACATGATGCATCCACCACCATGCTTGAAAATATGATGAGAGGTACTCAGTGATGTGTTGGTGTTGGATTTGCCCCAAACATAAGGCTTTGTATCCACATTTTCTGCCTTATTTAGTGCCTTGTTGCAAACAGGATCCATGTTTTGGAATATTTGTATTTTGTACAGGCTTCCTTTTCACTCTGTCATTTAGGTTAGTATTGTGGAGTAACTACAATGTTGTTGATCCATCCTCAGTTCTCCTGTTACAGCCATTCAACTCTAACTGTTTTAAAAGTCAGCATTGGCATCATGGTGAAATTCCTGAGCGATTTCCTTCAGCTCCAGCAATTGAGTTAGGAAGGACGCCTGTATCTTTGTAGTGACTGGGTGTATTGATACACCATCCAAAGTGTAATTAATAACTTAACCATGCTCAAAGGGATATTCAATATCTGCTTTTTTTATTTCTACCAATAAGTGCCCATCTTAGCAAGGCATTGGAAAACCTCGCTGGTCTTTGTTTGAAATTCACTGCTCGGCTGATGGACCTTATAGATAATTGTATATGTGTGGGGTACAGAGATGAGGTAGTCATTAAAAAAAATCATGTTAGACAGTCTTATTGCACACAGAATGAGTCCATCCAACTTATGTGATTTATGCACATTTTTACTCCTGAACTTATTTAGGCTTGCCATAACAAAGGGATTGAATACTTATTGACTGAAGACATTTCAGCTTTTTATTTTGAATTAATTTGTAAAAGATTCTAAAAACATAACTCCATTTTGACATTATGGGGGTATTGTGTGTAGGCCATGACACAAAATATCAAATTAATCAATTTTAATTTCAGGCTGTAACAACAAAATCTTGAAGTCCAGGGTTGAGAATACTTTCTGAAGTCAATGTATATGGACACTCAGGGATACAAAAAGCACCTTCATACAGCTAAGCTGCCCATGACAGCTGACACAGAGCAGTAACTAGCTAGCTGCTTTGCCTGTCTTATGCAGGCCTGCAATCCGAAGGCCATGTACTGTCAAGCCTATGTACACGGCCGAGGCTCCCAAATATCAGTACCACAACTTTGCACTGGTAACTGGTGTACAAATGACCTCGACTAACTTGTACCCCTGCACATTGACTCGGTAGTGGTACCACCTATATATAGCCTCGTTCTTGTGTTACTTTAGTTTATTTGCTAAATATTTTCTTAACTCGTTCTTGAACTGCATTGTTGGCTTGTAAGTAAGCATTTCACGGCGCATGTGACAAATAAAGTTTGATTTGAACGTTTAAACAAAATTGGGATCCTTAACGTTAAGAAGAATCCCTAACCCAATTATTATTATTTTTAAATGTACGTAGATGCAGAAAGTAAACAGCATAGTGGGTCAATTTTCGCAATTACTAAAAGGGTTGGCGCGCGAGGCTCAACTTCTCCGCTGTTTTGGTCCCGTGGCTACCACGCTGTGAAAAGCGTGAAGCGAACCTGCACACATACTGTGTGTGACTGAAATGTTGTATCTCGCTCATCTCAATATCCTAGCCTATTCATTGATGATAGGCCCCGCTTTACAGAAGTTGAGAGAGAGATAGAAACTGTGAGATAGAAACTGAGATACAGCTATTGATTGCCAATAGACAGGCCTAGCGCACGGTTCTGAATGTCTGCCTGGTGGCCGACCTGACTATCGTGACCCTCCCCTCTCTCCGTCTCTCGCTAGCTCGCTATGAAAGATGCGAGTGTTTACGTTCTCGAAAGTACAGCATCTAAATTTGTCTCCTCTGTTAAACAAATACTGAATCTTGACACTTGTGAGTAGATGTCGGAAGGCGACGTGCAAGGAGTCGAGGAATCAATTATTTTGGAGACGATTCCACCACTACGTCATCATCGGTAAGAGTTGGAAAAAGGCAAGCGACAGCAGCAAAGTCCTGTGTGGCAATACTTTTATGAATTTCTATCGTTTTAACGGAAAACCGATAAAGCAGTTTAAACATGAAATAAATGTTTTCCATTTGTCACATCCCTACTGGTAACCAAGGCATGATGGGGTGGTAATTCAGCAACTTGGCAGCAAAGGTCTGCTCCATATAGAAATCAAAAGAGCAACCCACCTCCAAAATGAGCAACTCCCTCTGGCCTCCCCCCCACAACATCTGGCATATTTGGTATGCAAAACCAACCACATCAGAACTACCTACAAACACACACCTGTGGTTTGGGTAGGCTCTTCTTGACTCTGTTAAGGGTCTTGCGGTTGTAGCCCTCCCCACTGAGCCGCATCAACACAGCTCCTGAGTCCAGGGGGTCCGCCGCCATATGAGGATACATGTGCAGGGTCTCCTAAACAGGTGGAGAGAAAATGGGAGGAAACCACACACACACACACACACACAGTCAAAAGTTTGGACATAAAGAAAAACTATTTATTTGTACTATTTTCTACACTAGAATAATAGTGAAGACATCAAAACAACACATAGAATTACGTAGTAACGAAAAAAAGGGTGTTAAACAAATCAAAATATATTTCATTTGAGATTCTTCAAATTAGCCACCCTTTGCCTTGACAGCTTTGCACACTCTTGGCATTCTCTCAACCACCTTCCTGAGGAATGCTTTTCCAATAGTCCTAAAGGAGTTCCCACATATGCTGAGCACTTGTTGGCTGCTTTTCCTTCACTCTGCGGTCCAACTTATCCCAAACCATCTCAAATTGGGTTGAGGTTGGATGATTGATGGCGTGCTACATCAGATGACCTGGTCTTCACACTCTCCTTGGTCAAATAGCCCTTACACAGCCTGGAGGTGTGTTTCGGGTCATTGTCCTGCTGAAAAACAAATGATAGTGGGACTAAGCACAAACCAGATGGGATGGCATACCACTGCAGAATGCTGTGGTAGCTATGCTGGTTAAGTGTGCCTTGAACTCTAAATAAATCACAAACAGTGTCACCAGCAAAGCACCCCCACACCATCACACCACCTCCATGCTTCACGGTGGGAACAATTGATGCGGATATCATCCGTTCACCTACTCTGCGTCTCACAAAGACACGGCGGTTGGAACCAAAAATCTAAAATTTGGACTCACAGGTCTAATGTCCATTGCTCGTGTTTCTTGGCCCAAGCAAGTATCTTCTTCTTATTGGTGTCCTTTAGTAGTGGTTTCTTTGCAGGAATTCAACCATGAAGGCCTGATTCACACAGAATCCTCTGAACAGTTGATTTTGAGACGTGTCTATTACTTGAACTCTGAAGTATTTATTTGGCCTGCAATTTTTGAGGCTGGTAACTCCAATGAACTTATCCTCTGCAGCAGAGGTAACTCTGGGTCTTAATTTCCTGTGGCTGTCCTCATGAGAGACAGTTTCATCATAGCGCTTGATGGCTTTTGCGACTGCACTTGAAGAAACTTTCAAAGTTCTTGAAATGTTCCATATTGACTGACCTATAATGTGCTGGTCCATCATTACAGCGGTCAATCATGTAATGTGTTGGTCCATCATTAAAGTAATGAAGGAAATTAATTCCACAAATTAACTTAACAAGGCGCACCTGTTAATTTAAATGCATTCCAGGTGACAACCTCATTAAGCTGGTTGAGAGAATGGCAAGAGTGTGCAAAGCTGTCATCAAGGCAAAGGGTGGCTACTTTGAATATATATACAGTTGAAGTCGGAAATTTACATACACTTAAGTTGGAGTCATTAAAACTCGTTTTTCAACCACTTGTTAACAAACTATAGTTTTGGCAAGACGGTTAGGTTAGGACATCTACTTTGTCCATGACAAGTAATTTTTCCAACAATTGTTTACAGATTATTTCACTTATAATTCACTGTATCACAATTCCAGTGGGTCAGAAGTTTACATGCACTAAATTGACTGTGCCTTTAAACAGCTTGGAAAATTCCAGAAAATTGTGTCATGGCTTTAGAAGCTTCTGATAGGCTAATTGACATCATTTGAGTCAATTGGAGGTGTACCTGTGGATGTATTTCAAAGGCTACGTTCAAACTTAGTGCCTTTTTGCTTGACATCATGGGAAAATCAAAATAAAATCAGCCAAGCCCTCAGAATAAATATTGTAGACCTCTACAAGTCTGGTTCATCCTTGGGAGCAATTTCCAAACGCCTGAAGGTACCACGTTCATCTGTACAAACAATAGTACGCAAGTATAAACACCATGGGACCACGCAGCCGTCATACCACTCAGGAAGGAGAAACCTGTCTCCTAGAGATGAACATACTTTGGTGCGAAAAGTGCATATCAATCCCAGAACAACAGCAAAGGACCTTGTGAAGATGCTGGAGGAAACAGGCACAAAGGTATCTATGTCCACAGTAAAACGAGTCCTATATCGACATAACCTGAAAGGCCGCTCAGCAAGGAAGAAGCCACTGCTGCAAAACTGCCACAAAAAAAGCCAGACTACGGTTTGCAACTGCACATGGGGACAAAGATTGCACTTTTTGGAGAAATGTTCTCTGGTCTGATGAAAAAAAAAAATTGAACTGTTTGGACATAATGACCATCATTATGTTTGGAGGAAAAAGGAGGAAGCTTGCAAGCCGTAGAACACCATCCCAACCATGAAGCACGGGGGTGGCAGCATCATGTTGTGTGGGTGCTTTGCTGCAGGAGGGACTGGTGCACTTAATAAAATAGATGGCATCATGAGGCAGGACAATTATGTGTATATATTGAAGCAACATGTCAATACATCAGTCAGGAAGTTAAAGCTTAGTCGCAAATGGGTCTTTCAAATGGACAATGACCCCAAGCATACTTCCAATGTTGTGGCAAAATGGCTTAAGGACAACAAAGTCAAGGTATTGGAGTGGCCATCACAAAGCCTTGACCTCAATCCCATAGAAAATTTGTTGGCAGAACTGAAAAAGCGTGTGAGAGCAAGGAGGCCTACAAACCTGACTCAGTTACACCAGCTCTGTCAGGAGGAATTCACCCAACTTATTGTGGGAAGCTTGTGGAAGGCTACCCGAAATGTTTGACCCAAGTTAAACAATTAAAAAGGCAATGCTACCAAATACTAATTGAGTGTATGTAAACTTCTGACCCACTGGGAATGTGATGAAAGAAATAGAAGCTGAAATAAATCATTCTCTCTACTATTATACTGACATTTCACATTGTTAAAATAAAAGTGGTGATCCTAACTGACCTAAGACAGGGAATGTTTACTAGGGTTAAATGTCAGGAATTGTGAAAAACTGAGTTTAAATGTATTTGGCTAAGGTGTATGTAAACTTTCGACTTCAACTGTATATAACAACAATACATTACCAAACAAACTCTTTAATCCCAACCCTCCGCCACGCTTCTGACTTCAACTGTATACAGATATATTTTTAATCACTCACTTGTTCTAGAACACCTACTCATTCAAGGGTTTTATATTTTTACTGTTTTCTACATTGTAGAATAATAGTGAAGACATTAAAACTATGAAATAACATACATGGCATCATGTAGTAACTAAAAAAAAAAAAGTGTTAAACAAATCCAAATATATTTTAGATTCTTCAAAGAGTGTGCGTGCGTGTATGCATGCACACTACCGTTCAAAGTTAGGGGTCATTTAGAAATGTCCATGCT
Source organism: Salmo salar (assembly GCF_965601325.2). Taxonomy (NCBI): domain Eukaryota; kingdom Metazoa; phylum Chordata; class Actinopteri; order Salmoniformes; family Salmonidae; genus Salmo; species Salmo salar. The sequence goes on from NC_138309.1 coordinate 5,783,198, forward strand.
GATAATGGGCCTCCGTACGCCTATGTAGATATTCCATTAAAAGAAATTTTTAAAAAATCAGCCGTTTCCAACTACAATATTAATTTCAAAATTAACAATGTCTACACCGTATTTCTGATCAATTTCATGTTATTTTAATGGACAAAAAAAGTGCTTTTCTTTCAAAAACAAGGACATTTCTAAATGACCCCAAACTTTTCAAAACGGTAGTGTGTGTGTGTGAGAGACTCACACATACACAAACTGAAATAAAATATAAAACCAACATGTAATGTGCTGATCCCACGTTTCATGAGCTGAAATAAAAGATCCCAGAAATGTTCCATATGCACAAATTTGTTTACATCCCTGTTAGTGAGCATTTCTCCTTTGCCAAGAAAATCCATCCACCTGACAGGTGTGGCATATCAAGAAGCTGATTAAACAGCATGATCATTATACAGGTGCACCTTGTGCTGGGGACAAAAGGCCACTCCAAAACTTGCAGTTTTGTCACACAACACACAATTTCACACGTCTCAAGTTGAGGGAGCGTGCAATTGGGCATTCTGACTGCAGGATTGTCAACCAGAGTCAACCATAAGCCACCTCTAATTTTGTTTTAGAGAATTTAGCAGTATATCCAACTGGCCTCACAACCACAGGACACGTGTCTGGCGTCGTGTGGGCGAATTTAGCAGTTGGATATACTGCTAAATTCTCTAAAACGAAATTAGAGGTGGCTTATGGTTGACTCTGGTTGACAATCCTGCAGTCAGAATGCCCAATTGCACGCTCCCTCATGTTTGGTGTTTGCTAAAAGGCATGTGGGAGACTCCCCAAACATATAGAAGAAGGTACTCTGGAGATGAGACTAAAATTGAGCTTTTTGGCCAACAAGGAAAACGCTATGTCTGGTGCAAACCCAACACCTCATCACCCCGAGGACACCATCCCCACAGTGAAGCGTGGTGGTGGCAGCATCATGCTGTGGGGTTGTTTTTCCATCGACAAGGACTGGGAAACTGGTCAGAATTGAAGGAATGATGGATGGCGCTAAATACAGGAAATTCTTTAGGGAATCCTGTTTCAGCCTTCCAAAGATTTCAGACTGGTCGGAGGTTCACATTCCAGCAGGACAATGACCCTAAGCATACTGCTAAAGCAACACTCGAGTGGTTTAAGGGGAAACATTTAAATGTCTTGGAATGGCCTAATCAAAGCCCAGACCTCAACCCAATTGAGAATCTGTGATATTACTTAGATTGTTGTACACCAGCGGAACCCATCCAACTTGAAGGAGCTGGAGCAGTTTTGCCTTGAAGAATGGGCAAAAATCCCAGTGGCTAGTTGTGCCAAGGTTATAGAGACATACCCCAAGAGACTTGCAGCTGTAATTGCTGAAAAGGGTGGCTCTACAAAGTATTGACTTTGGGGGGGGTGAATAGTTATGCACGCTCAAGTTCTGTTTTTTTGTCTTATTTCTTGTTTGTTTCACAATAAAAAATATTTTGCTTCTTCAAAATGGTAGGCATGTTGTGTAAATCAAATTATTTTCATTCCAGGTTGTAAGGCAACAAAATAGGAAAAATGCCAAGCCACTGTAAAAACCATAGATTAGGGCCAAATCTTTTTATTTTTTTTGACTGATTTTCTTATATGAACTGTAACTCAGTAACATTTTTGAAATTGATGCATGTTGCTTTTATATTTTTGTTCAGAATATATACATTGACAGTATATTCAGAGCAGGTTACCTGGTGCTGAGTACTCATGTTAACTCTCCTCATCAGTCTCCTTTTCTGTTCCACAATGATGCCATCAATCTTCCTCATTCCAGGGAGGTACAGCTCATCTGAGGGAACCGATGGAGAGGAAAGCCTGATTAAATGGATATGTTTCAAACGACTGTCAATCAATCAAAACCTGGGGAGGCTAACCAGGGGCATATTCAGTTGAAATGTTATGCTACATTGCGGAACGGTTTGTACAGAACCAAACGCTTTCCCACAATGCTGTGCACTGTTCAACTTTCCTCAAGGTATGTTTGCTCCTGTTTGGTGTGTGTGGCGGGGTGTGGCCTGATCAATATGGGTGTAGGGTTACACATTTTGGGGAATATTCAGAGGTGGAAACTTTCCGTGGGAATTAATGGGAATATATCCAAATTAATATTAACACCATTTAAATGTAGATGTTTTTTGCATTGGATATATTTACCATATCATATGGAGACAGAAACATAAACCTTTTCCCTTCTCATAAGTAGACAATTGCAAATGATTAAATCCTTCCAATAGAAAAAAAAGAAACCCATTTAGCTACGAATTGAACTTTAATTAAATGAGTTGACTCTTCACATGGAATGACTTCACTGAACAACAACAAAAGGGAATATTGAATGATCCATCGCATCTCCCAAAAACATTTTCAACATACATCTGTAAAATGATAGTCTAGAAACTAAAGCTTTGGCTCTCTTCCTCTCAGGCTTCCATGTCTTCTCCCTGGGCCTCCTCAATGTCCAACTGTCACTTTCCAACCTTGTTGAGGATGGCTCGTTCTCAGGCTCAAAAAGACTCAAATTTGCCCAGATGGCCACCAATTTTTCAACCCTTGTATTGGTCAGCCTGTTGCGCGCTTTGGTGTGTGTTCCCAAACAAGGACCAGTTGCGATCTGAGGCACCTGATGTTGGTGGTATTTGGAGGATTATGGAGGCAACAGGGGAAAGAGCCTCAGATCCACAAAGTCCCTTCCACCAGGTGGCTGATCAGATATATTGGCACGACTGCCATATTGCATCTCCATCCCAAAGCCCTTGCTTGGAAATGTACTTCGCCAGAGAACCTTGCCCTCATCCAGGCCAAGGTGGCGAGACACGATAGTGATGACACCATTGGCCCTGTTGATCTCTGCACCAGACATGATGCTCTTGCCAGCACATTTGGGGTCCAACATGTATGCATTGTTTATGGGCTTTAGGCAGAAGTCTTGACGCTTTTTGATGTATTTCAGAACTGCAGTTTCCTCTGCTTAGAGCAACAGTGAAGTGGGCAGGGCAGTACGGATATCTTCTCTTACATCTGCAAGCAGTCTGAACATCAGACAGGATGGCATTGTCTCCCTCAATCCGTGCAATGGCTACTGCTATAGGTTTCAGGAGTTTCAGGCTGCTTACCACTCTCTCCCAAAATACATCATCCAGGAGGATCCTCTTGATGGGGCTGTCCATATCGGCAGACTGTGATACGGCTTGGAGAGACTCCTTCCCCTCCAGGAGACTGTTAAACATGATGACAACACCACCCCAACGGGTGTTGCTGGGCAGCTTTAATGTGGTGTTCTTATTCTTCCCACTTTGCTTGGTGAGGTAGATTGCTGCTATAACTTGATGACCCTTCACATACCTAACCATTTCATTGGCTCTCTTGTAGAGTGTATCCATTGTTTTCAGTGCCATGACGTCCTTGAGGAGGAGATTCAACGCATGAGCAGCACAGCTAATGGGTGTGATGTGAGGGTAGGACTCCTCCACTTTAGACCAAGCAGCCTTCATGTTCACAGCATTGTCTGTCACCAGTGCGAATACCTTCTGTTGTTCAAGGTTATCGATGACTGCCTTTAAATCATCTGCAATGTAGAGACCGGTGTGTCTGTTGTCCCTTGTGTCTGTGCTCTTGTAGAATACTGGTTGAGGGGTGGAGATGATGTAGTTAATTATTCCTTGCCCACGAACATCAACCACCCATTAGATGATTGCAAATGAGTAGATAAAGCATGTCTGGTTGGAGGAGTGTATGCTGGGCGAAGAACATTCACAAATCTCTTACAATACACATTGCCTGTGAGCAGAGTTGAACCAGTTGCATACACAGCTCGAGCAAGACATCTATCAGCATTTCTCTGACTACGTTCCTCCATTGAGTAAAAAAAAAACATCTGATTCCAGGAGGGCCATGAGCTGTTGCTATCGATAAGGTGTCCGATTCATCATTTTCACCTCAAATAGAAGTAGAGGGACTTATGTCAGAAGTTGCTTGTTGTGAGCGCTGAGGGAACTTTATGCACTTGGCCAGATGATTCTGCATCTTTGTTGCATTCTTCACATATGATTTGGCACAGTATTTGCAAATGTACACAGCTTTTCCTTCTACATTAGCTGCAGTGAAATGTCTCCACAGATCAGATTGTGCCCGTGGCATTTTCCTGTGAAGATTAGAAAACAATGTTTAAAAAAACAAATACAATTCCATGTACAGATAAAGAGTTAAACAGTTAGATTAAACAACTCCTTTGTAAGATAAATGTTTTAAAATTAAACATGTATGGAAACAGGTGAATTAACACTCAGCAGGCTCAAGCAAGCTAAAACCCACATGGTAGCAAAAACGAACTAGTAGCAATTGTTAACATGTTAGAAATGACAAACACTTTGCTATAGGCTACAATTTACTAGTTAACAACAAATCATATATGTCATATAAAATATCTTCACCTCACCCAGTATTGTAATCATAACTTACCAGAAAGCATGTAGTCCTTAGCTCAGACAGTGTAGTAGTGTGGGCTCAATAGCATCTCATTAGTGTGCAAGATCTTGAGAATCAGCTGTACATGATGGAAGAATGCACTGCACATGTGATGGAAGAATGCACTGTGCATGCAGAGGGTTGCAATTCCATTGAATTGGGGATAGTTTAACCAAAATATTCCACAAGACCTAGAATTGCCTTATGTGTATCCCATAAAAAAGGTTCTGTTATAATTTAAGAAAAATTCCCCAAATTCCCGGGCTTAACTTCCCATGGAAAATTTCTGACCCTTCGCAACCCTATATGGGTTTGACCATTTGAAATCTCAAAACCAAACACAACATTCAACTGGTCGTTCAAAACAGCACTGTTTCCATTCAAATGTATGTTGCACGTTTGGCGCTGCCTTCCCTTATCAAACTCTTTACTGACATATTACAGCTGATATGACAACACTAGTTGCTTTTCAGAAATGAGCACGAAACAATCAAGGGAAAAGGTCAGAAACTATCCCTAACACATACTGTACCTTATTCACACTGTATGGCCAACCCAAATCACACTGTGCTGACTCAGATACTTTCTTTTCGCCTTGTCCTTTCTAGAATGGTTCCAGCAGCTACGGTGAATGAGTAACCAGGCTAGCCCAGTTCAGCTCGGCCCTATAGTGTGAATCAGGCTACAGCGTCCCTTTATATCAATTACATCTAACTCATAACAAGAATGACTTAGGGCCAAATCCTCAACTTGGGATACGCATGAGGCAACTTGTACTTGACAAAAATCCTTGACATATTGCAAGATTAATGTCCATTCCTTCAGTGTTGAACCTTTCTCTGCCCCAATGGGCATAGGAAAGTTAGGATTGGTCCAAAGTGTGGGGGGTAAGTTAGGATTTGTCCCTAACAGGGGCAGAAAGTCTAACTTTAACTCTGGATGCCACTGGGATGTAGTCAATGAAGTGAAAAATTCTGAATGTTTTCAGTTAGAAATGTTATGAATAGATCAGACATGACAGATCATCATATCTAAACATTGTCACTTTGAGCGCTCCTGAACAGGGCTGTCCGTGTTCAATTGGACACGCCATGATCAGTTCCAAATAGTCCCTACCCATTTCAGTCCAATTTCTTCCATTTGGAGCCTAATGAACATGACCTAGGCTAGGGCTACATGATATAGGCCAAAAAATGAAATTGCTATTTCTTTTACCAAATATAGCGGTCTGATTTGCGATATAGATCAAAACACGAGTCTACTGTTGGAATCATAGAAGTAGAATGGCATTTAAGAAGCAAAGTGGAAAGCAGCATTGTTCTTGTTTGGAACAATCGGTTAACTGCATTTGACCTAACAGAGCAGCATGCAAACTTATTTTGAATCGAACAGTGGGGAGGAGGAACTGCGCTGCTTGAGTGCGCTGCAAGGCTTTGTGTGCGTGGGAAGCAGCTGCAACAAGAGACAGGGAAAGAGACGACAGAGTAAACTATGACGATATTGACAAAAATCCATATCACAATAAAATTAAATTCAATTGCTATAGTGATAAACTCTATTTTTGGAAGGTGCACAGTTACTCTACGCCTTTTTTTACATCATCTCAAAGAAATGTCCATAATATATTAGCCTAAGTCATTTGGTTACCAGGTGGATCCAGCAAAAGGCTGCAAAGGAAAGCAAGGCATAATAAACATTTTCCACAACTCAACTTCATTCAGAAGTGCCACTCAAATTAACCTGTTGGGGATCGGGGGCAGAATTGACACGGCTGGATAAAAAACGTACCCGATTTAATCTGGTTACTACTCTTGCCCAGTAACTAGAATATGCATATAATTATTGGCTTTGGATAGAAAACACTCCAAAGTTTCTAAAACTGTTTGAATGGTGTCTGTGAGTATAACAGAACTCAAATGGCAGGTCAAAACCTGAGAGATTCCTTTACAGGAAGTGGCCTGTCTGACCATTTATTGTCTTTCTTTGACATCTCATTCAATTACAAAGGATCTCTGCGGTAACGTGACACTTCCCACGGCTCCAATAGGCTCTCAGAGCCCGGGAAAAACCTGAATGTCGTCATTTCAGCCCCAGGCTGAAACACATTATCGCCTTTGTCAAGTGGCCGATCAAGGGACTGTGGGCTTAGGCGCGTGCACTGGCCGCCCCCGTCTTTGTGTTTTTTCCTCTGTTTGCCGAAAAGGAGATTCCCGGTCGGAATATTATCGCTTTTTTACGAGATAAATTGAAAAAAATTGATTTTAAACAGCGGTTGACATGCTTCGAAGTACGGTAATGGAATATTTAGAATTTTTTTGTCACGAATTGCGCCATGCGCACGACCCTGATTTACCATTTTGGATAGTGTCTGGGACGCACGAACAAAACGCCGCTATTCGGATATAACGATGGATTATTTTGGACCAAACCAACATTTGTTATTGAAGTAGCAGTCCTGGGAGTGCATTCTGACAAAGACAACAAAAGGTAATCAAACTTTTGTAATAGTAAATCTGATTTTGATGAAGGCTAAACTTGCTGGGTGTCTAAATAGCTAGCCCGTGATGGCTGGGCTATGTACTTAGAATATTGCAAAATGTGCTTTCACCAAAAAGCTATTTTAAAATCGGACATATCGAGTGCATAGAGGAGTTCTGTATCTATAATTCTTAAAATAATTGTTATGCTTTTTGTGAACGTTTATCGTGAGTAATTTAGTAAATAGTTAGTAAATTCCCCGGAAGTTTGCAAAGCTGTCAAGGCAAAAGGTGGCTATTTTGAAGAATCTCAAATGAAATATATTTTGATTTGTTTAACACTTTTGGTTACTACATTATTCCATAACTGTTATTTCATAGTTTTTATGTCTTCACTATTATTCTACAATGTAGAAAATAGTAAAAATAAAGAAAAACCTTTTGAATGAGTAGGTGTCATAACTTTTGACTGGTACTGTATGTAACCAGTAGGTCTAGTAAATGTACCATTAACCCCCATTTTGTTTGGAGAGTTCACAACTGCTACACTTGTGAGAAACAAGTTTCGGTTTATTTCATAACCATCATTCAGTTGATACAATTTTACGCTTCATGAGGGATAGTTCAAGACTGGTTGAAAGGGAGGTAGACAGGCGGAGTAGAGAGATGAATGAGATTGAAAGAACCTGAATTCTAGCCTAGTGGTTAGCGCGTTGGACTAGTAACTGAAAGATTGCAAGTTCGAATCCCCGAGCTGACAAGGTGCAAATCTGTCGTTCTGCCACTGTTTCGAGGCCATCATTGAAAATAAGAATTTATTCTTAAATTGAGATATGGACAATTGACAAGGTCAAAGTTTCCAGTGCTTATGTCAAAATCCTTCTGGGTAACTTTACCTTTCATTGTAAACAAAAAATACATTTTCCAAACACCTGATTACAATCTCAACTTCATTAGTTCTTTAGTTTCAACCATTTGAAATGAGTAGCTAAATAACAAAAATAAAAGTATTTTGAATAATAGGTTGATTAGCAAGTATCTGCTTGCTCATCGTCCTCACCAGGGTCTTGACATTGAGTGCAGTTCGGCGCCATAACCAACTTCAGTGGGCAAATGCCCACCTTTGATGGCCACAGGCACGCTGGAGAAGTGTGCTCTTCATGGATGGGTCCCGGTTTAAACTGTACCGGAAGATGGCAGAGAGCTTGTATGGTGTTGTGTGGGTGAACAGTTTGCTGATGTCAACGTTCTGAACAGAGTGCCCCATGTAGGCGGTGGGGTTATGGTTTGGGCAGGCATAAGCTATGGACAACGAACATATTGTATTTTATCGATGCCAATTTGAACGCGCAGAGATACCGTGACGAGATCCTGAGGACCATTGTCATGCCATTCATCCACCAGTCATTCATTTTACGAAATTAAAATGAAAGACAGATTATCCTGCAAAATCAGCAGGATATGGTGGGAAATAGGCTAGTAGAAGTGCCATCATTCTTTAATTAATTATATTGTTAATGTTGTCTTTGGTCTGCTTATCAATGAACAAACCCCTTTTCCCCCACTCTTAATTAAAAAAATAATAATATTGTTAGTACATACGAAAGTTTTACAGCGCATTAAGTTTCAAATGCATGTATTTTAATATGACTATTTTTAACAAAAGAACACCTGACTAATAAAATATTTTAAAATCAGTCATCTTCCTCAAATATGGTCCGGAGAAGAGGATGATGGCCCATTTTTTGCGAGAGTGATGGAATCTAATTTGATTGGTCATCAACTCAAACCTTAAACACTTCATTCAGGATGAAGAGTTAGCAGGTTAAAGCTAAAGCATTCGTTGCCATAGAAATGTACCTGGCTGAAAGGTGAGCCACCTTCGTGTCAACGATTATCCCAAGTTAAACAAGGAATTGACCAAAGTTAGCACGGTAACTTCTCTATCCAGCTTCGTGGTTCACCCCTCAGGGCTGTGTGTGTATTGTGTGGAGTGCGGGTTCTGCGTTGTGCTCTCACCGTTTGTGTCCTCCAGGGTTTGGATCATGTCGAGGTCCAGGGCCGTGTGTGTGTGTGTGTGTGTGTGTTGAGCGCTCACCTTCTGTATCCTCCAGGGCTTGGATCATGTCGGGGTCCAGGGCCGTGCTGACCAGCATCTCCACATAGCTCCTGAACATCTCCCGCATGGCTCGGTTGTTCACCCTGCCTTGCATTGTCACTGCATAGAGGTCACACACACACACACACACACACACACACACACACACACACACACACACACACACACTTGTCACAATACCTGTAGCACAATATTCAGACGTATCATGGCAAGGAAATTGAGAAAAAAAGGCATAATGGTTTCTTATGTTGTAGCCCAGAGTCACATTTGTTTCATCTAACAAGCAATAGCACACAATGTAACATAACACTCCTACTAAATGACCAAAGAGCTTAGTCTGCATTGTTTTCCTTTTTGCCATGGAAAATGTTGTACTATATTATCGTGACAACCCGACACACACAGCTCTACCTATTTGCCAAATACATTCCTGAAAGCTTTTATTTTCGTCTTCCCTCCTATTCACTGCCTGGCGCACCAAAACAAAGTGAGCCATTCTATTCCATTTATTATAGGGCAGATACAGACACATATCACTACCCATCACAGAATCCCTCCACCCAGTTGGACTGCACAAATACTGATACATATAGGCTAAACAAACAGTGCCTTCAGAAAGTATTCCCACCCCTTAACCTTTTCCATATTTTGTTGTGTTGCAGCCTGAATTTAAAATTTATTAAATTGAGATTTTGTCACTGGCGTACACACAATACCCCATGAAGTGAAATGATGTGTTTTGAAAAAAAATTAAAGCTGAAATGTCTTGAGTCAATAAGTATTCGATCCCTTTTGTTATGGCAAGCCTCACCAAGTCACTACAAAGATACAGGCGTCCTTCCTAACTCAGTTGCCGGAGACGAAGGAAACCGCTCAGGGATTTCACCATGAAGCCAATGCAATAATAGTGTTTAACATAAATGTTGAATGACTAACTCATATCTGTACCCCGCACATACAGATAATTGTAAGGTTTCTTAGTTGAGCAGTGAATTTCAAAACAGATACAACCACAAAGACCAGGGAGGTTATCCAATGCCTCGCAAAGAAGGGCACCTATTGGTAGATGGGTAAAATTTGTATAAGCAGACAATTAATATCCCTTTGAGCACAGTGAAGTAACTAATTACACTTTGGATGGTGTAACAATACACCCAGTCACTACAAAGACATAGGCGTCCTTCCCATCTCAGTTGCTGAAGAGGAAGGAAACCGCTCCGGGATTTCAGCATGAAGCCAATGGTGACTTTAAAACAGCTACAGAGTTGAATGGCTCTGATAAGAGAAAACTGAGGATAGATCAACAACATTGTAGTTATTACTCCACAATACTAACCTAAATGACAGAGTGAAAAGAAGGAAGCTTGTACAGAACAAAAATATTCAAAAACATGGATCCTGTTTGCAACAAGGCACTAAAATAATATTGCAAAAAATGTGGCAAAGAAATTCACTTTTTGTCCTGAATACAAATTGTTGTTTGGGGCAAATCCAATACAACGCATTACTGAGTACCTCTCTCCCTAATTCCAAGCATAGTAGTGGCTGCATCATGTTATGGGTATGCTTGTAATCGTTAAGGACTGGAGAGTTTTTCAGGATAAAAATAAAGAAACGGAATGTAGGCAAAATCCTACAGGAAAACCTGGTTCAGTCTGCTTTCCACCAGACACTGGGAGATGAATTCTCCTTTCCGCAGGACAATAACCTAAAACACAAGGCCAAATCTAAACTGGAGTTGCTTAAGGCCAAATTCTCGCTTACTAAGAAACCAGTGAATGTTCCTGAGTGGCCGAGTTACAGTTTTGACTTCAATCTGCTTGAAAATCTACGGCAACACCTGAAAATAGTTGTCCAGCAGGGATCAACAACCAATTTGACAGAGCATGAAGAATTTTGAAAAGAATAATGGTCAAATGTTGCACAATCAAGGTGTGGAAAGCTCTAAGAGACTTACCCAGAAAGAGTCACAGCTTTAATCACTGCCAAAAGGTGCTAATACAAAGTATTGACTAAAGTGTGTGAATACTTATGTAAATCAGATATTTCTGCATTTCATTTTCAATGAAATTTGCAAACATCTCTAAAAATATATCTTTTCACTTTTTCATAATGAGGTACTGTGAGGAGATAGATGGGTGAGAAAAATATAAATGTAATCCATTTTGAATTCAGGCTTTAACAACAAAATGTGGAATAAGTCAAAGGGTATGAATACTTTGAAGGCACTGCGTTCCAATTGGCACCGTAATCCCTTTATAGTGCTATACTTTTTTACGAGAGCTCCAAAGGGCTCTGTTCAAAAGTAGTGCACTATATAGTGTAACTAGCAATAATCAGTACAAAACTGCTTCACAAAATAACAAAGTATTACAGGCTACATTCCCGGACAGTTTATGACTAGTCTCAATGGAAATAGCTTTTTACTCTGAGAATCTCCATTGAGAATGCGTTTTAGTCCTGGACTAGGCTTAATCTGTGTCTAAGAAACTGGCCTACAGGCAAAAAGCGCTTCTTACTCTCATCCTCGCTGGCTGCCTCCTCAGATGAGTCGGAATCAGACGACGAGGGGACCCCCTTCAGCCACTTCCTCTTTTTCGGAAGAGGTTCCGCATTGACCTTGGCTGGCTTCGACTTGGGAAGGCGCTCTACCTTCTTCCCTTTCTCCACTCCCCCTTTCTTCTCCTTCTCCTTCCCTCGTTCTGTCGTTGGCACTGTGGCGGTCCGTTTCTCGGGCTTCTGAGACGGCAGCACCCTCTTCTCTTTCTCTCTCTGCTTCTCTTTCTCCCACTCCTCTTTCACTACCGCAGCCGCCTTCTCCTTTTCTCGCTGTTCGTTCTTTGCCCTTGTTCTCTCCCTTGGCTCACGCTGCACCGGCGCTCGCGCCGGCGCCACTCGCTGCTCCCTCTCCACCTTCTCAGCTCGAGGCGGGGTCTGGGTGGTGAGAGGCGGGGACGCCATTTTGGGGAGGGCCTGTTGCCTGGTGAAGAAGAGTAGAGATTTGAATAAAGAGAAAGCAACCATATTTCAGATGCCCAGTTCTATAACCACCCACTTCCAACCAAATAGATGACTACTAACCCTAATTTTGTGGGGGTCATGCCCTCTCACCCCCCTAGCTGGCAACTTTTTTCAGTATGCTGGCTACTTCAGATTTTTGGGAACACACTGGATGGCTAGATGGAAGTACAAACACCATGTTAGCTCTTTAGGCTAGTATTTTCCTCTTATGCCTTGTCCTTGGACATTCAACAGGACAGCACGCTCTGAAACATATATTTAAAAAGGTACAAGTAATAAACCTTCCAGACATATCTTTCGCTGTCCTATGAACTGTTCAATGACAAGGTAGAAGAAAACCTTTGAGAAGTGAAGGCATATACAATGTACAGCTGAAGTCGGAAGTTTACATATACTTCGGTTGGAGTCATTAAAACTCGTTTTTCAACCACTCCACAAATGTCTTGTTAAACTATAGTTTTGGCAAGTTGGTTAGGACATCTACTTTGTGCATGACACAAGTAATTTTTCCAACAGTTGTTTACAGGCAGATTATGTCACTTATAATTCACTGTATCACACTTCCAGTGGGTCAGCACTTTACATACACTTGACTGTGCCTTTAAACAGCTTGGTAAATTCCTGAAAATGATGGCATGGCTTTAGAAGCTTCTGATAGGCTAATTGACATCATTTGAGTCAATTGGAGGTGCACCTGTGGATGCATTTCTAGGTCTACCTTCAAACTCAGTGCCTCTTTGCTTGACATCATGGGAAAATCTAAAGAAATCAGCCAAGACCTCAGAAAAAAAGTTGTAGGCCTCTACAAGTCTGGTTCAGCAATTTCCAAAACGCCTGAAGGTACCACGTTCATTTGTACAAACAATAATACGCAAGTATAAACACCATGGGACCACGCAGCCGTCATACCACTCAGGAAGGAGAAACCTGTCTCCTAGAGATGAACATACTTTGGTGCAAAAAGTACAAATCAATCCCAGAACAACAGCAGAGGACCTTGTGAAGATGCATGAGGAAACAGGTACAAAATTATCTATATCCACAGTAAAACGAGTCCTTTATCGCATAACCTGAAAGGCCGCTCAGCAAGGAAGAAGCCACTGCTCCAAAACTGCCACAAAAAAGCCAGACTACGGTTTGCAACTGCACATGGGGACAAAGATTGTACTTTTTGGAGAAATGTCCTCTGGTCTGATGAAACAAAAATAGAACTGTTTGGTCATAATGACCATCGTTATGTTTGGAGGAAAAAGGGGGAGGCTTGCAAGCCGAAGATTACCATCCCAACCGTGAAGAATGCGGGTGGCAGCATCATGTTGTGCGGGTGCTTTGCTGCAGGAGGGACTGGTGCACTTCACAAAATATGTGTATATATTGAAGCAACATCTCAAGACATCAGTCAGGAAGTTAAAGCTTAGTCGCAAATGGGTCTTCCAAATGGACAATGACCCCAAGCATATTTCCTAAGTTGTGGCAAAATGGCTTAAGGACAACAAAGTCAAGGTATTGGAGGGGCCATCACAAAGCCCTGACCTCAATCCTATCGAAAATGTCTTGCCAGAACTGAAAAAGCGTTTGCGAGCAAGGAAGCGTACAAACCTGACTCAGTTACACCAGCTCTGTCAGGAGGAATGGGCTAATTGAGTTTGTACACTTCTGACCTACTGGGAATGTGATGAAAGAAATAAAAGCTGAAATAAATCAATCATTCTCTCTACTATTATTCTGACATTTCACATTCTTAAAATAAAGTGATGATCCTAACTGACCTAAAACAGGGAATTTTTACTAGAATTAAATGTCAGGAATTGTGAAAAACTGTATTTGGCTAAGGTGTATGTAAACCTCCGACTTCAACTGTACATGTCTAAAATAAAGCCATTTTCACACAAGACCGATGGCTATAGGCATGTATATTATTGTTTTGGCTTCATCTAGCTCCGTTTGTGACTTTACCTTGCCTCACTGGCTTGCTAGGTAATCAATTCTCTGACGATAACCATCTGATTACGTGTTAAATTGCACGAGGTGCATTTGAAGTTGCACGTGCATGTATCCACTGCTAGGTTTCTGATGAAGACCTACGCATGCATCTTTTCATGACGCGGTCGGGAAATGGGTGTATAGATGGGTACCTCAGTCCGGATGGTCTGTGCCAGGGTCGTCGAGAACACACTCTCACATAGTCCTTCTTGTTGATGTTCTCCAGGAACTTGACGTACAGGCGCTGGTACCGCCTCTTGGCGTCTCCAAAGTAGCCCAGATACTAAGAAAAAGAAAGAGCAGCCATTTTGTTTATTGGGATGCCTAATAGCTACTTACTTAACAGATAGTCATCCTGGTGTCCACACAAATCAGCGGGTCTGTTCCAGGTCATCTTTATTGCAGTCGTGCTGCACAGTTTATTTGGTTCTATATTCATAGTGTCTCAGAGTAGGAATGTTGACCAAGGACCAGATTCCCACTGTCCATTTCTTATCATCTAAAATGAAAAATAGTCAGCGTGCTGATCTAGGAACAGTTTTAGATCTCAGGAATCACATTAATATGATATAGCACTCGTAAGATGCTCAGCGACTGCAATTAAGAAGACCTGAAACCAACAATCACACAGTCGGACAAAGCAGTGATCTTCATGTGGAACCTTAGGCACCTAATTGTGGAAAAGGTACTGGGAGAGACTATCCGGACTTGTCCTATGCAACGCTCATTTTAATTTACGAAATGTTTAAGACATTTTCCGACGCGTGCCCTGCTGATAGACAGAAACATGCATTCTGTGTTGACATTGAGCAGTGATCTTCATGTGTTGGGTCTGTGGAACACAAAATTAAGAGTACAGATCATTGTATGGGAAAATATACAAGTTTCTGAGAAAGATCATTTGAAAAATACAATCGTATTGAGTAAATGTATTTATTGAGATGAAAATGCAATGAATTGAAGGTTCTTTGTTGATGTAAAAATCAATTTACAGATTAAGGTTGTGAGGTCCGGTAACAAGAAATTCTTTGAAGGGTATGAATAACACTGTGCCGGGTGGACAGACCGACTGACTCACATTGCTGGTGGCACAGAACTGCCTCTGTCTGTTCTTAATCTCGGGGCTGAACTTCTGCAGCAGGGCTTTCTGCACCCTCCAGATGGGGGGAGGTTCTCGACCGGTCTTCAGGGCCAGCTGGTGAAAGAGGGGTGAGGGATTTAATACAGTACATACTGAACACACACTCAATCAACTTATGGAACAGATAGATTGTTTCTCAATATAGTCTAACTGTTGATCTGGTGGTTAGTGATGCCTTTCTTTTTTTACACAAAAACGCAAAACACACATACCTTCATAGTTCCGATGTCTTCTACTCGCACCACAAACTCGTCCCTCTCTCGGAAAATGCCTTCCCCTCCACTCTCACTCTTGTCATCCTCGCTCTCTCCAGCAATGGCGGCGTCGTCCTGCTTCTGGGCCACGTGCAGCGAGGTGACCTGAGGGGCGGGGGCATCTTCCGGGGACGCGGGGGGCTCCAGTGCTGGCTCAGGGGAATCTGATGCCGGGGGAGTCTGGGAGGAGGGAGGGAGTTTGGCAGGAGCAGGAGGAAGAGAAGGAATGGAAGGAGGGAGGGGGCTCGGAGGTTGGGACTGCTTCTGTTGTGCCGCCTCTTGTGGGGGCAGGGGTGATGAAGGGAGAGAGAGGGGAAGTAAGGGGGAAGGCGGGGGAGAGGGAGAGAAGGACTGAGCGGGGGAGACGGAGAGAGGGGAGGGGCCGACTGGTGCCACTGGTGCGGAGGCTGGAATAAAAGGAGATAAGTGGTGATTTTTCTTCAAGAATCAAAATGCGACTTCACATCATAATATTTTTCAGATCATAGAATATTCTGTCAATTCTCACATTGACACTACATGGGGAGGAAGGATGTTTAACATGCTTTTCAAATTTGTATCAAACACTTTTAGACCTCTACAGTGCATTCAGAAAGTATTCAGACCTTGATTTTTCCCGACATTTTGTTATTTTACAGCCTTATTCTAAAATGGATTAAATCATTTTTTCCCCCTCAACACACAACACCCCACAATGACAAACTAAAAAACATTTTCTATAAAGTTTAGCAAATTTATATATAAAAAAAAATAAAAAAACGGAAATAACATTTGCATGAGAATTCAGACCATTTACTCAGTACTTTCTTGAAGCACCTTTGGGAGCGATTACAGCCTCAAGTCTTCTTGGGTATGATGCTACAAGCTTGGCACACATGTATTTGGAGAGTTTCTTCCATTCTTCTTTGCAGATCCTCTCAAGCTCTGTCAGGTTGGATAAGGAGCGTTGCTGCACAGCTATTTTCAGGTCTCTCCAGGGATGTTCGATCCGGTTCAAGTCCAGGCTCTGGCTGGGCCACTCAAGAACATTCAGAGACTTGTCCCGAAGCCACTCCTGCGTTGGCTTGGCTGTGTGCTTAGGATGGTTGTCCTGTTGGAAGATGAACCTTTGCCCCAGTCTGAGGACCTGAGTGCTCTGGAGCAGGTTTTCATTAAGGATCTCTCTGTACTTTGCTCCTTTCATCTTTCCCTCAATCCTGACTAGTCTCCCAGTCCCTGCCGCTGAAAAACATCCCCACAGCATGATGCTGCCACCACAATGCTTCACCATAGGAATGGTGCCAGGTTTCCCCCAGACATGACACTTGGCATTCAGGCCAAAGACTTTCTTGGTTTCATCAGACCAGAGAATCTTGTTTCTCATGGTCTGAGAGTGTTTAGGTACCATTTGGAAAACTCAAAGCGGGCTGTCATGTGCCATTTACTGAGGAGTGGCTTACGTCTGGCCACTCTACCATTAAGACCTGATTGGTAGAGTGCTGCAGAGATGGTTGTCCTTCTGGAAGATTCTCCCATCTCCACAGAAGAACACTGTCAGAGTGACCATCGGGTTCTTGGTCACCTCCCTGACCAAGGCCCTTCTTTGGAACCACCAGCTCAGTGTTCTTGGGGATCGTCAATGCTGCAGAAATGTTTTGGTACCATTCCCCAGATCTGTGCCTCGGCACAATCCTGTCTCGGGGCTCTACGGACAATTCCATCGATCTCAGGGCTTGGCTTTTGCTCTGACATGCACTGTCAACTGTGGGACCTTATAAAGACAGGGGTGCCTCTTTCCAAATCATCTGAAGGATGATCAATGGAAACAGGATGCACCGGGGTGTTACATTTCGATTCTCATAGCAAAGGATCTGAATACTAATGGAAATAAGGTGTTTTTTTATATTTAATACAACAAAAATATTAGCTGTTTTCATTTTGTCATTATGGGGTATTGTGTGTAGATTGATGATGAATTTGTTTTATTTAATCCATTTTAGAATGTAACGTAACAAAATGTGGAAAAAGTCAAGGGGTCTGAATACTTTCCGAAGGTACTTTACATGCCTCCTGTAAAACACTATGATCGGTGACCGTACATGATACAGACATCTTGGTGTCGTTATAGTGTGTTCTAACATATGGAGTATGTCTAGATTCTGAAATATAATTTCTCACATTAATTTATTCAACATTAAAAATATTAATATCTCAAAAGTACCCGATTTTATTTTGTTCATTTTACGGAACAATATACTTTACGGGTACTTTTGAAGTTATGATAAATGTTATGTGCACAACCAACACAGTGAATGGGAAAATTGATTAAAAGGAAACTTCTTCTGTTGCCGATTTGCCGAATGTGCAATCCTAAACAAGGGCTGTGATTGGTTAATGACCTATAAATGTCCATTTCTATGTATAAAATGGGTCATATCGTCCAAAGTACCAGAGCCCACTTTAGAAGTGGAGTGTTTGAAGAGTATATTGTTCCAAACAATGTTTAAAAACTATACTTTTGAGATATTAAATATGTTGAAAAAAATGTATGTGAAAAATTGTATTTCAGAATTAAGACCTACTCCATTTGAGAGCCCACTATAATGCAGGATTCCCCAAATGGCAGCCCGAATTTGGCCCACTGGGGATTTTATTTGGCCCACGCAAGTTTAGCAAAAAAGTAATAATTAGTTGGACATAAGACTGTAAAAACACCAGCAAATCAGCTCCAAGTGATTAACATTTTGTAAATCTGTTCAAGTATTACCACGCATAGAAGAGATATGCGATAGTACACAAATGAAAGCAAGGTTTGAAATTATGTTTTAGTCAAATATTAAAGCCGTTTGGACTTCTTGCAGTCAATTTGCGGTATACAAATACATTTAACTAATTTAGCAGAGAACTCTTATCCAAAGCAACTTACATGAGCAATTAGGGTTAAGTGCCTTGCTTAAGGGCACAGACACATTTTTCACTGAGTCAGCTCAGGGATTAGATCCAGCAACCTTTCGATTACTGGTCCAACACTCTTAAATGATTGGTAATTACGTTCCTGCCCATCTGCTGAAGAAAAGGAAAATCGTCCAACAGCTGAATCTAGTTGATGATCTTTGCTATAAGGAGTATAATTACACCAAGATGTCTGTATGATGTATGGTTTGATTCACAGATCATAGGGTGCTTACAGAAGGCATGGTTAGGTCTAAAGTGGGCCTAAAATAAACAATGTTTGTGACACAAATGTAAAAAGCATGTCAAAGATCCTTCCTCCCGATGAAGCTTCTATGTGAGAATTTCCAGAACAACCTGAGATACAAAACATATTTTGGGGCTGTCTTGGTGTGGAATAGCTCAATGGGTATCTATCGTTCATTTAAATAACCAAAAACAGCTGTAAAGATCAGTGGGTCTGATTTAGTTCAAGCAATCAGAAATATCATAACAATTGGGCTATCGTTTGTTTTAATCAGTTCTTTACTATGTGTGCACAGGACCGAATTCTACAGCAACTGCAAAGCCAGAGGCTAAAATAATTATTTTTCATGAGCTATGCCGTGAAAATTAATTTTAAGAAAAATGGGGCATGAGCTGAAAGAACAAGGCTATGAAGAAAAGTATTGTAATAAATAAGACATTTGTGGTTCCACAAAGAGATGCACAATAGAACAGCCTACATACATTCTCTGCCAATAAAACATATAGGCTGTCAATACCAGACGATAGTCGATTTCATATCCGATATTATGGGACAATTATGTATACTATTAAATCTCAGCCAAAATAGTGAATATGTGGGGAATGTCCCAAAGTGATCGTTTGCAACATCCACTACCTGACCAAAAGTATCGAAAAGTACCGCTCAAACATCTGATTCCAAAATCATGGACATTACTATGCAGTCGATCATGGCCCTTTGCTTCTATAACAGCCTCCACTCTTCAGGAATGACATTTCACTAGATGTTGGCACATTGCTGTGGGGTCTTTCTTCCATTCAGCCACAAGAGCATTAGTGAGGTCGGGCACTGATGTTGGGTAATTAAGCCTGGCTCGCAGTCAGCGCTCCAATTCATCCCAAAGGTGTTTGATGGGGTTGAGGTCAGGCCTCTGTGTAGGCCAATCAAGTTCTTCCACACTGATCTTGACAAATCATTTCTGTATGGACCTCGCTTTGTGCACAGGGTGTCATGCTGAAAGAGGAAAGGGCATTCCACAACCTGTTGCCACAAAGTTGGAAGTACAGAATTGTCTAGAATGTCACTGTATGCTGTAGCGTTAAGATTTCCTTTCACTGGAACTAAGGGGCCCGAACCATGAAAAATAGCACCAGACCATTATTCCTCCTCCACCAAACTTTACATTTGGCACTACGCAGAGGGGCAGGTAGCATTCTCCTGGCATCCGCCTAACCCAGCTTTGTCCATCGGACTGCCAGATGAAGTGTGATTCATAACTCCAGAGAAAGCATTTCCACTGCGCCAGAGTCCAATGGCGGCAAGCTTTATACCACTCCAGCCGACGCTTGGCACTGCGCAGGGTGATCTTAGGCTTATGTGCAGCTGCTCAGCCATGGAAACCCATTTCATGAAGCTACCGACAAAAAGTTGTGCTGACACCACTTTCAGAGGCAGCTTGGAAATTGGTAGTGGGTGTTGCAACCGAAAAATATGATTTTTACGCGCTACGGGCTTCAGCACTCTGTGGTCCCGTTCTGTAAGCTTCTGTGGCCTACCACTTCGCAGCTGAGCCAGTGTTGCTCCTAGACGTTTCCACTTCACAATAACAGCACTTACAGTTGACCGGGGCAGCTCTAGCAGGGCAGAAATTTCACTAACTGAATTGTTGGAAAGGTGGCATCCTATGACGGTGCCACGTTGAAAGTCACTGGCCATTCTACTGCCAATGTTTTTCTATGGATATTGCATGGCTGTGTGCCCGATTTTATACACCCATCAGCAATAGGTGTGGCTGAAATAGCCGAATCCACATACATTTGAAGGGGTGTCCACATACTTCTGTATATACAGTGCCTTCGGAAAGCATTTAGACACCTTGACTTTTTCCACATTTTGTTACATTACAGCCCAGTTATAAAATGGATTAAAAAAAAATACAATCTACACACAATACCCCATCATGACAAAGCAAAAACAGGTTTTAATTCTTGGCAAATTTATAAAAAAATAAAAAACAGAAATACCTTATTTACATAAGTATTCAGATCTTTTGCTAGACTCAAAATTGAGCTCAGGTGCATCCTGTTTCCATTGATCATCCTTGAGAAGTTTCTACAACTTGGAGTCTACCTGTGGTAAATTCAATTGATTGGACAGGCACACACCTGTCCATATAAAAAAAGGTCCCACAGTTGACAGCGCATTTCAGAGCAAAAACCAAGCCATGAGGTCGAAGGAATTGTCCGTAGAGCTCCGAGACAGGATCGTGTCGAGGCACAGATCTGGGGAAGGGTACCAAAACATTTCTGCATCATTGAAGTTCCAAGAACACAGTGGCCTCCATCATTCTTAAACGTAAAAAGTTTGGAACCACCAAGACTCTTCCTAGAGCTGGCCGCCCAGCCAAACTGAGCAATCAGGGGAGAGGGGCCTTGGTCAGGGAGGTGACCAAGAACCCGATGGTCACTGACAGAGCTCCAGAGTTTCTCTGTGGAGATGGGAAAACCTTCCAGAAGGAAAACCATCTCTGATGCACCAAATCAGGCCTTTATGGTACAATGGCCAGAAGGAAGCCACTCCTCAGTAAATGGCACATGACAGCCTGCTTGGCATTTGCCAAAAGGCACCTAAAAGACTCTCAGACCACAAGGAACAAGATTCTCTGGTCTGATGAAACCAAGATTGATCTCTTTGGCCTGAATGCCAAGCGTCACGTCTGAAGGAAACCTGGCACCATTCCTACGGTGAAGCATTGTGGTGGCAGCATCATGCTGTGGGGATGTTTTTCAGCAGCAAGTACCTGGGAGACTAGTCAGGATCAAGGCTAAGATGAACAGAGCAAAGTACAGAGAGATCCTTGATGAAAACCTGCTCCAGAGCGCTCAGGACCGCAGACTGGGCCGAAGGTTTGCCTTCCAACAGGACAACGACCCTAATCACACAGCCAAGACAACGCAAGAGTGGCTTCGGGACAAGTCACTGAATGTCCTTGAGTGGTCCAGCCAGAGCCCGGACTTGAACCCGATCAAACATCTCTGGAGAGACCTGAAAAAAAGCTGCTCTGTCAGGTTGGATGCTCCCCATCCAACAAAGAAGAATGGGCATAACTGTCCAAATACATGTGTGCCAAGCTTGTAGCGTCATACCCAAGAAGACTTGAGGCTATAATCACTGCCAAAGGTGCTTCAACAAAGTACTGAGTAAAGGGACTGAATTAGGGATGCTCGATATACCGATGAACATACCAGAAATCCGCCAATATTTGCTAAAAATGCCAACATCGGTATCGGCCCAATGTCTAGTTTTACGCCGATGTTAAAGGTACCATGCATACCTATAGATGACGTAATGACACCACGTAAAATGTTGCACTACACGTGCAACACAGCATTCCTAACCTAGCCCACAATGTCTGCTGTGTGGATCGAGAAGTCAACAAGTCGAGCATTCATTTGAAAGAGAAAGAAAATTTCAGCGAGGCAACTCAAAGGCGAAATCCAATTAAGCCAAGATAATGGAATTCATTCCCCCGTTCTTAAGGTAATGGGATTCATTCCCCCGTTCTCTGTCGTGGGTGATGTTGGCTTTCGCCGACTGGTCGAGCACCGGTACACACTACCAAGCGCACCATTTTTCAGATGTTGCCCTACCGGAGTTACACAGTAATAGCGTCTCTGCAATTAACTTCACGACATACATATTATGGAATGCCGTTTCTTTGCGTGTCAAAAAAGATACAGTAGCACTGTCAAATCTGCACAAAAAAGTCTGCAAACAAGCAAACACCGGCCACGAACGATGTGTTTACAATACCGTGTTGGTAATAAAGCATAATTTGTTCGACCGCAACTTCTGGGGTAGCTAGCTTTAGCTTGGTACCTAGCTAGCACCAATACAACCAGCCTGAAAACAATGACCAGTAGAAACTACAGTCATTTTCATTATTCTTAGTAATGATTTAGGAATCCATGTGAGTAGGTATTAGCTAGGTTGCCACTATTTGTACGCCTACGAAAATTCAACTTCAGTTCATGAAAATAGCTACTTAACCCTGTTGCCAAAAGATAGCTTCATCTGGCTAGTGAAGCTCAACCGGACCGGGTTGTGAAGCTAGCCACAATAATGATTAGGCACAATAGTGGAATTTGCGGTTTGCCTTCAAAATAAAAAAGTGTCATTGACAGTGATGCAAATGAACACAAATTGTAGAATTATGTCATGTTTTTTTTTGAAGGCTAACCGCAAAGTCCATTATTGTGACTAATCCTTATTGTGGCTAGCTTCACACAGATGGGTCCAACCACCATTTATCAAATAAGAACTGTCTTATAAATTAGGGTTATTTTAGATGACACCTAGCTAACTATAGCTACTGAAACAGATTGTCGTTTTGCTATGTTTTTGGGGAAGAACATTGTTTGCATACATGAGCTAGCTAGCGAGACAACTTTACCAGCATCAAAGCATACTTATCGATGAATCGTTGTGACATATGAAATACGAGTGAGTGTAATCGATGTGTAATAACTACGTAAAAAATGAATGAACGCTTTAAATTATTGTGTGACGTGCAGTCATCTTCAGGCCCTGATTGTTCAACAAGCTTATTTGACAGGTCAAAGTGTAATTTGACGTGTAGCTTTTTTGACACGCGAAGACCCAAACGGCGTTCCAAAGAAATCCTGGTTGAGAATGAAACGACTGAACAATGAAATAGCAAGTAAGTGAAAGAAATAGGTGTTGATTATGTTTTACTGGTAATGGGGGCACACATAAATGCCAACAAAATAACTTTTTGGTCAGTGTGTGTGTGTGTAACCTTTATTTAACAAGACACGTCAGTTAAGAACACATTGTTATTTACAATTGGCCCGGACGACGCTAGGCCAATTGTGCCCTGCACTATGGGAGTCCCAATCACGGCCGGATGTGATACAGCCTGGATTTTAACCAGGGACTATAGTGACGCCTCTTGCACTGAGAAGCAGTGCCTTAGACCGCTGCGTCCATGTGTGCGATAACTATTTAACTGTACTAGAATGCTTAAAAGGCCGCTAAAATTGTAAATATCAGTATCGTTTTTTTAGGCAAGGAAAATATTGGATATCGGCCAAAAATGTCAGATCAGTGCATCACTAGTCTGAACAATTATGTAAATATGATATTTCAACTTTGCACAGTTTTCTAAAAACTATTTTTTTCTTTGTCATTATGGGGTAGTGTGTAGATTGATGATGAAAAAAACCATTTAATCCATTTTAGAATAAGGCTGTAACGTAACAAAATGTGGAAAAAGTCAAGGGGTCTGAATATATTCCAAATGCACTGTATAATAATGTATTTTCTGCTGCAATAACTTTCATTAAAAAGTTTATTCTCCTTTTGCAATACCGGTATTGGCAATCATCGATGACAAGATATGATCTGTATCGGCCCAGTATTTCCCTTACCTTCCAATCTGGGTGCACCAAGTATCTCCAACTCTGGCTCCTCCTCTTTCATATCATTCACTTCACTTTCATTATCACCCCCTCCTCGCATCTTCCTCTCTTCCTCCTCATCATCATTCTCCTCCATCTCCTGGTCCTCTCGCTGTAGTACTGCCGGCTCGGCCGCCTGGGGCTGGGTGTGAGGGTTGTGTGAGGGGGGCTGGGGGCTAAGGGCTGGGGGCTGCAGGGTGGTCGGTGTGAGCGGGGCCTGGCTGGGTTGGTCTTGGGACTGGGGTGGGGGAGAAGGCGGGGGCGGCTGAAGCAAGGCCAGCTGCGGCGTGTCGTAGAGAGCCGAGATGGCCGAGGAGATGCTTTTCTGCAGGTCCTGGTTCTTGCCCACCGAATCCTCCTCGTCTGAGGAGAACGAGGGCAGCGTCTCCAAGTTCCTCTTCAGCTCATCGTCCAGGGTGCGCTTGCAGGGACTGGGGCAGCCCCCTAGGCCGCTGTTGCTCTTGCCCTCACCGAACTGAGGCAGTGTTGGAGGGGGTGCCGGGGACAGGGGACAGAGCCCTTCAGATTTGAGAGGGGAGACGTCACTGTTTCCTGATTGCATTTCCAAGCCCGGAGGTCTCTTTCCCGACTTGAGGAAGTCCATGAAGGAGGCCATGCAGCCTGATTTCTCATTCCCCTGAGAGAGACAGAGAGGGAGAGGTTACGAGGGGAATAGAGAGAGCGAGAGAAAATAGACAGTTCATGAGAGAGGGAAATACTGGTTTCCCTCTTCATTTGACCAGCTACGGCTACTTTTTGTCACATACAACACTCAGGATTAACCATAATAGCTGACTGATTGAGTGGCCAAACAGAGAGTCTAATCGTCCCTTACCCTTCCATCCATCCCCTCGCCATCCACTCCGTCACTCTGTATCTGGTTCTTCTGCTTGCTCTTGTCCTGGGTCCTGTTGGAGTCTACCCCTTCGCACAGGGGTCCAGGACTTAGGCCAAGGGAGGGAGCAGAGCCCACTGAGCCGTCTGATAGAGCAGGGTCCGTGCCGGACAGAGAGTCTGTCCTCAGCAGGGCTTCGGAAGAGGACATGGAGCCGATGGGCAGTTTGATCTAAGACAGGAAAAATAGGGGAAATGTTTGATTAAAACACCAATAGAGTAAAGTACAATACAGTAAACTTTGCTATTCCCACCACCTTAAAGGAACATTACACTCAAATTAAAAGTTGTCAGATGTATTTGGAACTCAAAAGAAGTCTGATGTCCTGATGCATTCGCATCACATGTCATCGGTTATGTAGATCCATGTTTACGAGATGTGGTTTAATCTTGACAGACTACTTTAAAGATCTGAAACCATTTGACAAACTTTGATTTAAAAGTGTAATGTCCCTTTAAGTATAAGCCTGCAATGACATGGGACAGCAGGTAGCCTAGTGGTTAGAGCATTGGACTAGTAACCGAAAGCTGACAAGGTAAAAATCTGTCGTTCTGCCCCTGAACAAGGCAGTTAAACTCACTGTTCCTAGGCCGTCATTGAAAATAAGAACTTGTTCTTAACTGACTTGCCTAGTTAAATAAAAGGTAAAATTAAAAAATAAACCTTCTGGAAACAGAAGATACTCTACAGGAATGATGGAGTCCATCCAAATCACCTTGGCTCCTGGACTCTGTCCATGCATTTCAAGTTTAAATAAACTAAATAGCTAAATAAAGGTAAAATTAAAAAAATGACATCTACATTTCCCCCTGGGAATTAACAAAGTTCAGTTCCATTCAACTTATCCACGCTCACCTTGAGATGCGGTATGGGCTCCTGATGCTGTGGGGGTGGAGCCTGGTGGTGGAGTTGATGCTGTTGCCGATTAAGGTGGTGTTGCTGCATCTGCTCCTTCCCAGTTATCTCCATAAACATGTCGTCTCTCCTCCCTCTCCCTCGGCCTCCGCCACCACCACGGCCCCTGCTCCGTTTAACCTCAATTCCTCCTCCATACCCACTTCCTGCTTCGGTTCCTCCTCCCATTTCACCTCCCATCATTCCGCGGGGTGCGTGCTGCTCGGGCTGCGGGCGAATGCGAGGCCTACCCCTGGGCCTTGGAGGCCCTGCTCTCTTCGGCTTGGTGGGCTTACGGCCCCTCTTCTTGGGCCCGTCCTGCGGCAGGAGCTGGGGAGGGGGGCAGAGGGAGGGGTAGCCGGAGGAGTGGTAGAAGTCGAGGTCGCCCATGAGGGGGCTGAGCGTGCCTCCTCCTCCGGCCCCACCTCCACCTCCTGTCTTACGGCAGCTGGAGACCAGGTCAGGGAGGTGGTCAGGGAGCCGGCGGCTGTTCAGACGGATGTCCGCCGGCTGGTTGTCCTTGTCCTCGTCATCCTCAAACTCGTATTCCTGCGCGTAGCTCTTCTTGGGCAGTGTGTTGGGGTCTCGGCGCTCCTTGAGCAGGTGGAACGAGCTCGACTTGAGGAGCTTCTTGGGGCGCGACGAGCAGAAGATGGGCGAGGTGAGGCCTCCAGGGCCGGCACCAGTTCCGCCGGTGCACCCGCCTGGACTAGAGGACTGGATCAGGCCCAGCTGCGCTGTGTTAACAGTGGAGGGCAGTTCATGGGTCTTGAGAGAGTCCAGGTCCAGGGTGCGGTTGCCGGACTCGGAAAGCCTGTGGCAGTACTGCCCAAAGCCCTGGTCGCCCAGCATTTCATACCCGGCTCCTCCGCTTCCCCCTCCTGAATTATCCTTCATGGGCTCCTCATGGCCCCCTCCTGATCCCTCCTGGTTCATCTCCTCCTGCACTGGGCCAGTGCCTCCAGCACAGCTCGACTTGGAGAAGTCGTCTGAGCAGAACATGTCCTCCATGCCGGGGAAGAAGGAGCGGTCCTCGTCCTGCAGGAGCGAGTCCGGGAAGCAGATAGAGGTGAGTGTGACAAAGCGGTTCTGGCTCTGGCCACAGCTTTTCTCCACAGGGCTGACCGTGTCGAATGGGTGCTGCTCGGTGCGCTGATGCTGGTCTATTTGGACCTGCTGGCCTGGGGTGAGCTGGGACGGGTGGGACTGGGACTCCTGTTGCTGGGAGTGGGTGGAGGGAAGGGGCTGGGGGTGAGTGTGAGCGTGGCCATGGGAGTGGGGGTGGTGACCCGAGTGGCTTTGCTGGTGGTGGGAGTTCGGGTGTTGATGGTGTTGGGGGAGGTGGTGCACGTGCAAGGGGGCGGATAAACCCATGTCGGGCTCAGAGAGGAACGAGTGGAGCTCCGAGGCGGAGTGTTGAGGGTGATGGGACGAGAGCCTCTGCTGCTCTTGCTGCTGCTGCCTGTGGCGCTCTCCGCTCCCTCCACCTCTTCCTCCTGCACCACCACCACCTCCTCTCCTCTCCTCCACTCCCCCTCCGTCCGCACTGGAGGTCTGGGAGAGCGAGCGCTCAAGCATGTCCAGTGAGGACACCACCGAGCCCTGCTGTCGCTGCTTGGACTGGCTCTGGTCTTGCCGAGGAGGTCCGTGGTTGTAGTGAGCCGCTGCCGCTGCGACCTCCAAAGCCTGGGACTGGAGTTGTAGCTGAAGCTGGGAGGCTTGCTGGGTCTGGGACTGGTGTTTGCCCGCGCCCATTCTCCCTCCGGCTCCATCCATCATAGCTTGTTGCTGGCTCACTGAATGCTGCTGCTGATGGGGCTCCATCTTGTTGCGAGTGGTGTGGGACAGCACAGACTGGAGCAGGTGGGGCGGCTGGTGGGACTGGTCCGTGGGGGAATCCATGACGGAGGCCGAGGATTGAGAGTGCTGTTGCACCTCGGGGTTCTTGCGAGGGTACACCAGCTCGGAGCGCTCTTGTGGATTCTTCTGCAGCTCCATGTGAGCGTGGGACTGAAGGTGGGTGTGGGAGGCGGCGTGCTGCTGCTGCGCGTGGGAGGAGTGTTGGGGGCCCAGGGAGTGCTGGGAGTACGGGTCGCTCCGGCCGTAGTGCACCACCGACCCCAGGGAGTCGTGGTGGTGTAGATGGGGGTGGCTTTGCTCGGCACCTCCTCCTCCGCCACTCCTGCCACCGCCTTCACTGTCATTCCTCTGTTGTTGTTGTTGTTGTTGATGTTTCTTGAGAGACATCTCCAGCTGGCTGTCTAGGCCCGTGACCGCCCCTCCAGACCCGGCACTGGAGGTGGCGCTGTGGGTGCGGATGACGCTCTGGAGGTGGTACCTCTCCTCAGAGCTCTTTCCCAGCTCGTAGGACGACAGCCCCTTTCCGCCGTCCGTGGTAGAGGGGACAGGCTGCAGAGGTGCCTGTTGTTGGGCCGTCTGTGGAGGTTGTTGCTGCTGGGAGTGGTGATGGGACGCTTGGGTTGTGGGACTGGCCTGGGCTTGGAGAAGGTGCTGAATCAAAAAGTCGTCATCATCGTCCACATCCTCTTGAGACCGCTGGGAGCCCACACCGAGCATGCGGCTGGAGTCGGACTTGGTCTTGTTGGCGGTGGGGTGGTAGGACTGGGACTGGGGACCTCTGGTGTCGGGGTAGCCCTGAGGGGAGGAGATGAAGGTGGGAGAGAGGACAGAGGAGATGTATTTGTTGGAGCCCGTTCCTCCCGGGGACTGGGTGGGGCAGGCAGGGGTGGGGGAGTGCAACCCTGGACGGATGATCCCCGAGTTAGCCGACGGAGAGGGGCTAGACTCAGGGATATGGTAAGACCCTACTCTGGCGCCACCTCTCTCATTGGCCATACTGCTCCCAGCTCCTCCTGAACCGGAGTTCCCGCTTCCTGCGGTGCTGCTACCACCGCCTCCTGAGGCTCCGCTCACCGACGACCCACTCGACTGTAAAAGAGCAGGGGAGTGGCCTGGGCCGTAACCAAGCGATGGACATCCCGCTCCGCCCAGAGAGGAAGGGACGGACCCATAGGCAGAGTCAGCCCCGTAGACCCCATCAGCTGAGTACGACTGGCTTCGCCCTCCCAGGCTGCCGTACCCTTTTCTTCCCCCAGCTGAGCTCAGGTCCTGGGCCTGAGGGGAGCTAAAGCCGCCATAGGACTGGGGTAGGTGGGAGGGAGGGGGCTGGCTGGGAGAGTATGACTGGTTCTGCTGTTGTGGCGGGGTTTGGCCTGTGAGGGTGGTGGCGGGGGGTTTCACTGGGGGCACGGGTGAGCCGTAGCCTGAGAGGCTGTGTTTGGGTAAGGGCTGCTGGACAGATGTGGAAGAGGCAGGAGGAGGTTGCTGCTGGGGAGCTGGAGCACTCTGAGGGGGAGGCTGCTGTCTAGACGGGGCCGAGCTGGAGCTGGAGGGGGGGAGTGAGTTGGAGGGGTGGGCTCCAGAGGCAGAGGAGGAAGAGGAGGTCGTCGAAGAGCTGGAGGACGCAGATGGGGGCGTGTGAGGGGTACGGGAGGAGGATGCCGAGCTGGTCGAGGAGTAGCCGTTGCTGGAGTTGCTCTTGGCACCCTTTCCTGCTGCTGAAGATGAGGTGGAGATCGAGTAGGGGGGCTGGATGATGGGCCGGTAAACCTGTTCCGTCCGGGAAGAGGCCTTGTGGTCCGAGGAGGGGCTCTGGTCGCCCAGGGGGCTGCAAGAGAGTCCGGCCTGCCTGTGGTGGGCTATCTGCTGGTACCCAGCCCCACCGCAGCTGAGGTAGTGCTGCAGGGAGTGGGCCGCTGAGGAGGAGAGCTGGGACTGGGACGGCGTGGGCCGCTGGTAGTGCTTGATCACGCTGTCCTGCCGGGGCACAGCCCTCTCCTGGATCGAGTTAGACTGGGCTTGAGCCTGGGCTGAGGAGAACACCGAGGCGTTGTACAACTGGGAGGACTGGTCCTGCAGCTGAGAGGACAGCAGGTTGAACTGGTGGGACTGTAGGTGCCGTGCTGATGAGGCCTGGGCCGACGTGGCGCCTGTGGGGTCCTGGCCGCCTCGGTAGGCTGTGGCGGCGCCCTGGGAGGACAGGAGGCGGTCAAAGCCCAGGCTGGACTGAGAGGGACCCTTGATGTGCAACAGAGGGTCATGGGGGGAGAGGAGTCCGTTGGAGGTGGAGTTGAACGCGGGCGTGTCCTGGAGGGTGGGGAAGGAACGGCTGGAGAAGGAGGCTGGGTGCTGATAGGCGGACAGGGCCGAGGAAGAGGTGAAGGAGCCCGAGCCGGGGAGGGGCCCGGAGATGAAGAGCTCAGCAGGGGCCGGGGTGTGTATCGCTGTCAGGGCCAGATGGAGACAAGACGACAATTATTCAAAAACCATCAACAGAAAAAAAACTGACAAGCATGACTAAATAATTGTACCCCCACCCCACTCAACACATAAAAAGCTAAAATAATCCAATATGCAAATGAAACCAACATAATCTCACCAATTATGCGGACATGCAACAGGAATGATAATTTGATAGAACCTGTGAGGCGTTGGAAATGTCAAAGACTTCTGTCACCCCGTTTCGAATGTCAACACAGGTCTGGTCACATGCTCACCTGTCTGCCAGGACGGCGTGCGGAACTGGGAGAGGAGGGAGGAAGCGGAGGGGGGAGCCTGGGGACCTCGCTGGGATTCCAGAGCGGAGATCAGATTCATGACCGAAGCGTCTGGACCAGAGGGGCTGGCATGGTGCAGGCCTGTTTCAAATAGTCCAGAGAGACCTGATGGGACAACAAATACAACCATGAGTAAACCGTGACGACCATGTCCCTTTTGACAGATTATGCAAACTCAACAGATCATTTAGAGAGATGGCTATATCTACGTGATTAAATTGCATGACTGGGATGAATAGGTCAAGGAGTGTCCATTACACCATAATACAACGATGTAGTCCTAACAGATGTTATAAATCTGATTTGGCTCTATTTGTTACCAGGTAAAATACAGGTTTTTCCGCACACACAAAAGGGGTTTCCATAGAAACTGAATGCATTTTTCAGTGGCTGCAACCTTAGTGCCAGCAGCATGGCCAGTCATAACACCTGTACTGTGGCGACAGAATTATAAAGGTGTGTGACATCCCTCACCCAAACTCCGTCCTGCTCCCCAAGCCCCGCCTTGGCCAGAGCTGCCTGGGTGGTGATTGGTGGAATAGCCCTGCAGAGGATGGGGAGTGCCGTAGGTTTGTCGATGGAGAAGTTCCGACTCAGGGAGTGATGATCTGGAACTTCCATAGACGAGACTAGGGAGGAGAAGAGGTCATTTATTCAACTGTTCAAGTCCAATTGCCTTCATTTTCATAAACCTTTGTCCAAAACGTGACCTCTGGGAGACGCCATGAAATTGAAACAGATACAAATCCTATGTAAGTAGGCCTACTATGTAAATACACCAAGAACATTGTTTAGCTTGAAGGTCATGACTAACTACAGCACACGCTTCAGAAAACTGTAAGATCTTAGTTATTCAGATGCATTGGTCAACTTCGAGGTCATCTCCATCCCTAATAAAATGATTACTGTAGCTCATCATTCTTCAAATTGTAACAATATTAGACTATGATTACTCACAATCAACTCAGAATGAATACTAAAATATGATTGCCATCTTACAGCCTGTTGTAGACTTCATTTACAATTCCTGTCCATGATATTTTACCAACACATGACTTTATGCATGGACCTACAATATGGAAGCCCATTAACACCACCCAAAAAATGACTTGATTGTATAACATTTTTGAGATACTATCTCAATTTTGAGATAAATCATAAGCCTACATATAGGATATGTTTCTTCCTTAGTAGCATTGTGTGGTGTATTCCAACTATCCACATTGCTAGGATCAGCACAGCAATCAGACAACAAAAACTGACAGAACTTGCTTTATGCAGGGTTGCATCGTGTAGGTCTACAAAGCATTCGGAAAGACCCCTTCCCCTTTTCCAAATGTTGTTACGTTACAGACTTATTCAAAAAAATTATGAAATACAATTTTTCCTCATCAATCTACACACAACACCCCATAATGACAAAGAAAAAACAGGTTTAGAAATGTTGGCAGAAATACCATATTTCCATAAGTATTCAGACCCTTTGCTATGACTCGAAATTGAGCTCAGGTACATCCTGTTTCCATTTATCATCCTTGAGATGTTTCTACAACTTACTAAAAATAAAAAAACAATATCACCTTCATTAAACTTGGCAAGTAGGTTTAAGATTAAATTCTTAAATCTTTTACATTTTAGTCATTTAGCAGACGCTCTTATCCAGCTCGACTTACAGTAGTGAATGCATATATACTGCTCAAAAAAAATAAAGGGAACACTTAAACAACACATCCTACATCTGAATGAAAGAAATAATCTTATTAAAAACTTTTTTCTTTACATAGTTGAATGTGCTGACAACAAAATCACACAAAAATAAATCAATGGAAATCCAATTTATCAACCCATGGAGGTCTGGATTTGGAGTCACTCAAAATTAAAGTGGAAAACCACACTACAGGCTGATCCAACTTTGATGTAATGTCCTTAAAACAAGTCAAAATGAGGCTCAGTAGTGTGAGTGGCCTCCCCGTGCCTGTATGACCTCCCTACAACGCCTGGGCATGCTCCTGATGAGGTGGCAGATGGTCTCCTGAGGGATCTCCTCCCAAACCTGGACTAAAGCATCCGCCAACTCCTGGACAGTCTGTGGTGCAACGTGGCTTTGGTGGATGGAGCGAGACATGATGTCCCAGATGTGCTCAATTGGATTCAGGTCTGGGGAAGGGGCGGGCCAGTCCATAGCATCAATGCCTTCCTCTTGCAGGAACTGCTGACACACTCCAGCCACATGAGGTCTAGCATTGTCTTGCATTAGGAGGAACCCAGGGCCAACCGCACCAGCATATGGTCTCACAAGGGGTCTGAGGATCTCATCTCGGTACCTAATGGCAGTCAGGCTACCTCTGGCGAGCACATGGAGGGCTGTGTGGCCCCCCAAAGAAATGCCACCCCACACCATGACTGACCCACCGCCAAACCGGTCATGCTGGAGGATGTTGCAGGCAGCAGAACGTTCTCCACGGCATCTCCAGACTCTGTCACATGTACTCAGTGTGAACCTGCTTTCATCTGTGAAGAGCACAGGGCGCCAGTGGCGAATTTGCCAATCTTGGTGTTCTCTGGCAAATGCCAAACGTCCTGCACGGTGTTGGGCTGTAAGCACAACCCCCACCTGTGGACGTCGGGCCCTCATACCACCCTCATGGAGTCTGTTTCTGACCGTTTGAGCAGACACATGCACATTTGTGGCCTGCTGGAGGTCATTTTGCAGGGCTCTGGCAGTGCTCCTCCTGCTCCTCCTTGCACAAAGGCGGAGGTAGCGGTCCTGCTGCTGGGTTGTTGCCCTCCTACGGCCTCCTCCACATCTCCTGATGTACTGGCCTGTCTCCTGGTAGCGCCTCCATGCTCTGGACACTACGCTGACAGACACAGCAAACCTTCTTGCCACAGCTCGCATTGATGTGCCATCCTGGATGAGCTGCACTACCTGAGCCACTTGTGTGGGTTGTAGACTCAGTCTCATGCAACCACTAGAGTGAAAGCACCGCCAACATTCAAAAGTGACCAAAACATCAGCCAGGAAGCATAGGAACTGAGAAGAGGTCTGTGGTCCCCACCTGCAGAACCACTCCTTTATCGGGGTGTCTTGCTAATTGCCTATAATTTCCATCTGTTGTCTATTCCATTTGCACAACAGCATGTGAAATGTATTGTCAATCAGTGTTGCTTCCTAAGTGGACAGTTTGATTTCACAGAAGTGTGATTGACTTGGAGTTATATTGTGTTGTTTAACCTGTTAGGGCTAGGGGGCAGCATTGACACGGCTGGATAAAAAACATACCCGATTTAATCTGGTTACCACTCCTACTCAGTAACTAGAATATGCATATACTTATTACATATGGATAGAAAACACCCTAAATTTTCTAAAACTGTTTGAATGGTGTCTGTGAGTATAACAGAACTCAAATGGCAGGTCAAAACCTGAGAGATTCCTTTACAGGAAGTGGCCTGTCTGACCATTTCTGGAACTTCTTTGCCATCTCTATCATTTACTAAGGATCTCTGCTCTAACGTGACACTTCCCACGTCTTCCATAGGCTCTCATAGCCCGGGAAAAAAGAGAATGTCGTCATTCCAGCCCCAGGCTGAAACACATTATCGCCTTTCTCAAGTGGCCCATCAAGAGACACTAGCTTATGCGCGTGACCCCGACCGCCCCCGCCTTTGGGATTTTTTCCTCTGTTTGCCGAAAAGGAGATTCCCTGTCGGAATATTATCGCTTTTCTACGAGAAAAATGACGTAAAAATTGATTTTAAACAGCGGTTGACATGCTTCGACGTACGGCAATGGAATACTTTGAATTTTATTGTCAGGAATTGCGCCAAGCGCGCGACACTTCTTTACTATTTCGGATAGTGTCTGGAACGCACGAACAAAACGCCGCTATTCGGATATAACGATGGATTATTTTGGACCAAACCAACATTTGTTATTGAAGTAGACGTCCTGGGTGTGCATTCTGACGAAGACAACAAAAGGTAATGACATTTTTATAATAGTAAATATGATTATGGTGAGTGCTAAACTTGCCGGGTGTCTAAATAGCGAGCCCGTGATGCCTGGGCTATGTACTTAGAATATTGCAAAATGTGCTTTCACCAAAAAGCTATTTTAAAATCGGACATATCGAGTGCATAGAGGAGGTCTGTATCTATAATTCTTAAAATAATTGTTATGCTTTTTGTGAACGTTTATCGTGAGTAATTTAGTAAAATGTTAGCGAATTCCCCGTAAGTTTGCGGGGGGTATGCTAGTTCTGAACGTCACATGCTAATGTAAAAAGCTGGTTTTTGATATAAATATGAACTTGATTGAACAAAACATGCATGTATTGTATAACATAATGTCCTAGGGTTGTCATCTGATGAAGATCATCAAAGGTGAGTGCTGCATTTAGCTGTCTTCTGGGTTTTGGTGACATTATATGCTGGCTTGAAAAATGGGTGTCTGATTATTTCTGGCTTGGTACTCTGCTGACATAATCTAATGTTTTGCTTTCGTTGTAAAGCCTTTTTGAAATCGGACAGTGTGGTTAGATTAACGAGAGTCTTATCTTTAAATGGCTGTAAAATAGTCATATGTTTGAGAAATTGAAGTAATATGATTTTGAAGATTTTGAAAATCGCGCCACAGGCTGGCAGTGGCTGTTACGTAGGTGGGACGAATTCGTCCCGCCGGTCCCATAGAGGTTAAGTGTTCCCTTTATTTTTTTGAGCAGTGTATTTCATTTCATGCATTTTTTTTTGTACTGGCCCCCCGTGGGAATCGAACCCACAACCCTGGCGTTGCACACACCATGCTGGCGTTGCAAACACCATGCTATACCAACTGAGCCACTTACAATGACAGCCTACCGAGAAACTGTGGGTTAACTGCCTTCAGGGGCAGAACAACAGATTTCTATCTTGTCAGCTCGGGGATTCAATCCAGCAACCTTTTGGTTACTGGCCTAACGCTCCAACCACTAGGCTACCTTGGAGTCCACCTGTGGTAAATTCAATTGATTGGATGGCAAACACCTTTCTATATAAAAATGTCCCACAGTTGACAGTGCATGTCAGAGCAAAAACCAAGCCATGAGGTTGAAGGAATTGTCCGTAGAGCTCCGGGACAGGATTGTGTCGAGGCACAGATCTGGGGAAGGGTACCAAAAAATGTCTGCAGCATTGAAGGTCCTTAAGAACACAGTGGCCTCCATCAATCTTAAATGGAAGTTAGGAAACGCCAAGACTCTTCCAGTTCTATTGGCCAATGTGCAATCACTAGAAAACAAACTCGCTGAGCTACGGTCGAGACTATCCTTCCAACGGGACATTAAAAACTGTAATATTTTATGTTTCACAGAGTCGTCGCAGAACAACGACACGGATAGATGGCTGTTTTTTCTGTGTATCGCCAGGACAGAGTAGCTACGTCTGGTAAGATGTATTTGTCAATAACTGCTGGTGCGCGATGACTAATGTTAAAGAAGTCTTGAGGTATTGCTCGCCTGAGGTAGAGTACATCGTGATAAGCTGTACACCACACTCTCTCTATACCACCACAAACAGATGCTGGCACTAAGACCGCACTCAAGGAGCTATATAAGGCCTTAAGCAAACAAGAAAATGCTCATCCAGAAGCAGTGCTCCTAGAGGCTGGGTACGTACATCCGTTTACCTCATTTCTACCAGAATGTCACATGTGCAACCAGAAAACAAAGCTAGAAAATTTAACCCACACAGACATGCATACAAAGCTCTATCCTCCTGATTCCTGCTTACAAGAAAAAACTAAAGCAGTAAGTACCAGTGACTCACTCAATACGGAAGTGGTCAGATGATGTGGATGCTACGCTCCAGGACTGTTTTGCTGGCACAGACTGGAGTATGTTCCGGGATTCATCCAATGGAATTGAGGAGTATACCACCTCAGTCACCGGCTTCATCAATAAGTACATCGACGACGTCATCCCCACACTGACTGTACGTGTGTGTGTGTGTGTGTGTGTGTGTGTGTGTGTGTGTGTGTGTGTGTGTGTGTGTGTGTATGCATGCATGTATGCGTGTATGTATAGATACAGTGAGGGGAAAAAAGTATTTGATCCCCTGCTGATTTTATACATTTGCCCACTGACAAAGAAATGATCACTCTATAACTTTAATGGTAGGTTTATTTGAAGTGAGAGACAGAATAACAACAAAAATATCCAGAAAAATTCATGTCAAAAATGTTATAAAATTATTTGCGTTTTAATGAGGGAAATATAGATAAAGTATTTGACCCCTCTGCAAAACATGACTTAGTACTTGGTGGCAAAACCCTTGTTGGCAATCACAGAGGTCAGACGTTTCTTGTAGTTGGCCACCAGGTTTGCACACATCTCAGGAGAGATTTTGTCCCACTCCTCTTTGCAAGTGATTAAGGTTGAGAGGCTGACGTTTGGCAACTCGAACCGTCAGCTCCCTCCACAGATTTCCTATGGGATTAAGGTCTGGAGACTGGCTAGGCCACTCCAGGACCTTAACCTCTCTAGGGTCGGCGGGACGAAATCGTCCCACCTACTCAACAGCCAGTTGAATCCCGTGGTGCGTTATTCAAATACCTTAGAAATGCTATTACTTCAATTTCTCAAACATATGACTATTTTACACCATTTTAAAGACAAGACTCTCGTTAATCTAACCACACTGTCCGATTTCAAAAAGGCTTTACAACGAAAGCAAAACATTAGATTATTTCTGGCTGGCTACTCTGCTGACATAATCGAATGTTTTGCTTTCGTTGTAAAGCCTTTTTGAAATCGGACAGTGTGGTTAGGTTAACGAGAGTCTTGTCTTTAAAATGGTGTAAAATAGTCATATGTTTGAGAAACACCCATTTTTCAAGCTAGCATATAATGTCACATAAACCCAAACCACACCTAAATGCAGCACTAACCTTCGATGATCTTCATCAGATGACAACCCTAGGACATTATGTTATACAATACATGCATGTTTTGTTCAATCAAGTTCATATTTATATCAAAAAACAGCTTTTTACATTAGCATGTGACGTTCAGAACTAGCATACCCCCCGCAAACTTCCGGTGAATTTACTAAATTACTCACGATAAACGTTCACAAAAAACATTAATTATTTTAAGAATTATAGATACAGAACTCCTCTATGCACTCGCTATGTGCGATTTTAAAATAGCTTTTCGGTGAAAGCACATTTTGCAATATTCTAAGTAGATACCCCGGCATCACAGGGCAAGCTATTTAGACACCCACCAAGTTTAGCCCTGACCAAAGTCAGATTTACTATAAGAAAAATGTTATTACCTTTGCTGTTCTTCGTCAGAATGCACTCCCAGGACTTCTACTTCAATAACAAATGTTGGTTTGGTTCAAAATAATCCATAGTTATGTTCAAATATCCTGTTTTGTTCACGCATTTCGTGACAAAAAAATTCTAAATATTCCATTACCGTACTTCGAAGCATGTCAACCTCTGTTTAAAATCAATTTTTATGCCATTTTTCTCGTAAAAAAGCGATAATATTCCGACCGGGAAAGCGTGTTTACGTACAAAGATAGAGAAAATAAAAACATGGGATCCCCTCGTGCACGAGCCTCAGTCTGATGGTACTCTGACCGGACACTATCCAAACGCGCTAATGTTTTTCAGCCAGAGGCTGGAATTACATCATTCAGCTTTTTCCCGGGTTCTGAGAGCCTATGGGAGCCGTAGGAAGTGTCACGTTACAGCAAAGATCCTCAGTTTTCAATAAACAGAGCCAAGAAGAACAAGAACTTGTCAGACAGGCCACTTCCTGTAAGGAATCTTCTCAGGTTTTTGCCTGCCATATGAGTTCTGTTATACTCACAGACACCACTCAAACAGTTTTAGAAACTTTAGGGTGTTTTCTATCCAAAGCCAATAATTATATGCATATTCTAGTCACTGGGCAGGAGTAGTAGCCAGAAAAATCGGTTAAGTTTTTTATCCGGCCGTGCAAATACTGCCCCCTATCCCCAACAGGTTAATGTGCTTCTTCTTGAGCTACTCCTATGTTGCCTTGGCCGTGTGTTTTGGGTCATTGTCATGCTGGAATACCCATCCACGACCCATTTTCAATGCCCTGGCTGAGGGAAGGAGGTTCTCACCCAAGATTTGACGGTGCATGGCCCTGTCCATCGTCCCTTTAATGCGGTGAAGTTGCCCTGTCCCCTTAGCAGAAAAACACCCCCAAAGCATAATGTTTCCACCTCCATGTTTGACGGTGGGGATGGTGTTCTTGGGGTCATAGGCAGCATTCCTCCTCCTCCAAACACGGCGAGTTGAGTTGATGCCAAAGAGCTCCATTTTGGTCTCATCTGACCACAACGCTTTCACCCAGTTGTCCTCTGAATCATTTAGATGTTCATTGGCAAACTTCAGACGGGCATGTATATGTGCTTTCTTGAGCAGGGGGACCTTGCGGGCGCTGTAGGATTTCAGTCCTTCACGGCGTAGTGTGTTACCAATTATTTTCTTGGTGACTACGGTCCCAGCTGCCTTGAGATCATTGACAAGATCCTCCCGTGTAGTTCTGGGCTGATTCCTCACCGTTCTCATGATCATTGCAACTCCACGAGGTGAGATCTTGCATGGAGCCCCAGGCCGAGGGATATTGACAGTTCTTTTGTGTTTCTTCCATTTGCGAATAATCGCACCAAATGTTGTCACCTTCTCACCAAGCTGCTTGGCGATGGTCTTGTAGCCCATTCCAGCCTTGTGTAGGTCTACAATCTTGTCCCTGACATCCTTGGAGAGCTCTTTGGTCTTGGCCATGGTGGAGAGTTTGGAATCTGATTGATTGATTGCTTCTGTGGACAGGTGTCTTTTATACAGGTAACAAACTGAGATTAGGAGCACTCCCTTTAAGAGTGTGCTCCTAATCTCAGCTCCTGGGAGCCAGAAATCTTTCTGATTGAGAGGGGGTCAAATACTTATTTCCCTTATTAAAATGCAAATCAATTTATAACATTTTTGACATGGGTTTTTCTGGATTTTTTTTACGTTATTCTGTCTCTCACTGTTCAAATAAACCTACCATTAAAATTATAGACTGATAATTTCTTTGTCAGTGGGCAAATGTACAAAATCAGCAGGGGATCAAACACTTTTTCCCCCTCATTGTGTGTGTGATACATACATACATACATACATACATACATACATACATACATACATACATACACACATCAACCAGAAGCCATGGACTACAGGCAACAACCGCGGACTACAGGCAACAACCCAGCCGAGAGCTGCCCAGTGATGCGAGTTTACCAGATTAGCTTAATGCCTTTTATGCTCGCGTCGAGGCAACCAACACTGAAGCATGCATGCGAGCAACTGTTACAGACAACTGTGTGATCACGGTCTCCGTAGCCGATGTGAGCAAGACCTTTAAACAGGTCAATATTCACAAGGTCGCAGGGCCAGACGGATTACCAGGGTGTGTACTCCCAGCATTCGCGGACCAACTGGCAAGTGTCTTCACTGACATTTTCAACCTCTCTCTGATCGAGTCTGTACTACCCACGTTTCAAGCAGACCACCATAGTCCCTGTGCCCAAGAATGCAAAGGCAACCTGCCTAAATGACTACTGCCCCGTAGCACTTATGTTAGTAGCCATGAAGTACTTAGAAAGGCTGGTCATGACTCAAATCAACACAAACATCCTGGAAACCCTAGACCCACTCCAATTTGCATATCGTCCCAACAGATCCACAGGTGACGCAAACTCAAATCGCACTCCATACTGCCCTTTCACACATGAACAAATGGAACACCTGTAAGAATGCTGTTCATTGACTACAGCTGAGCATTCAACACCATTGTGCCCACAAAGCTCGTCATTAAGCTAAGGACCCTGGGACTAAACACCTCCCTCTGCCACTGGATCCTGGACTTCCTGATGGGCTGCCCCCCCAAGTGGTAAGGGTAGGCAACAACACATCTGCCATGCTGATCCTCAACACCGGATCCCCTCAGGGGTGCGTGCTCAGTCCCTTCCTGCACTCCCTGTTCACCCACGACTTTGTGGCCAAGCATGATTCCAACACCATCATTAAGTTTGCTGATGACACAACAGTGGTAGGCCTGATCACCGACAACAATGAGACCGCCTATAGAGAGGAGGTCAAAGACCTGTCAGTGTGGTGCCAGGCCAACAACCTCTCCTTCAACGTGAGCAAGACAAAGGAGATGATCGTGGACTACAAGAAAAGGAGGGCCGAACAGGCCCCCAATAACATCGACCGGGCTGAAGTGGAGCAGGTTGAGAGTTGCAAGTTCCTTGGTGTCCACATCACCAACAAACGATCATGGTCCAAACACACCAAGAAAGTTGTGAAGAGGGCACGACAACACCTTTTCCCCCTCAGGAGTCTGAAAAGATTTGGCATTGGTCCCCAGATCCTCAAAAAGTTCTACAGCTGCACCATCGAGAGCATCCTGACTGGTTGCATCACCGCCTGCTATGGCAACTGCTCGGTATCTGACTGTTAGAGGGTAGTGCGTACGGCCCAATACATCACTGGGGCCAAGCTTCCTGCCATCCAGGACCTATATACCAGGCGGTGTCAGAGGAAGGCCCCCAAAAAATTGTCAGAGTCCAGTCACCCTAGTCATAGACTTATCTCTGCTACCACACTGCAAGCGGTACCGGAGCGCCAAGACTAAGTCCAAAGGGCTCCTGAACAGCTTCTATCCCCAAGCTATAAGACAGCTGAACAATTAATCAAATGGCCACCCGGACTATTTACATTGACCACCCCTTTTGTTTTTACACTGCTGCTACTCGCTGTTTATCATCATCATCATCATCATCATCATCATCATCTACGCTTAGTCACTTTACCCTACCTACATGTACAAATTACCTTGACTAAGCTGTACCCCCGCACAGTTACTCGGTACCGGTGCCCCCTGTATTTAGCCTCGTTACTTATGTAATTCTACTGTTACTAAATGAAGTAAAAATACAGTAAATATTTTCTTAACTCTATTTCTTGAACTGCACTGTTGGTTAAGGGCTTGTAAGCATTTCATGGTAAGATCTACACATGTTGTATTCAGTGCATGTGACAAATAACATTTGATTGTTATTTCAGTATAATAAATTAGCAAAAATGTCTAAAAACCCATTTTTGCTTTGTCATTATGAGGTATTGTGTGTAGATTGGTGAAAAAAATACAATTAAATCCACTTTAGAATAAGGCGGCAACGTACACTAACAAAGTTGTAGTTTTTACAGTAAAAACGCACAGTAATTCCAAGTTTTATATATTAAAAATATTTTGTAGACTGCAATGCATCTTGGTTCAACGAATGATTACAGTTTATAACAGTGAATGTTACGTAAACAAAATACAGGCACGATGATTTACAGCTAATACCGCTTAGTCTAGGCCCATTGGATTATGGGTCTGTTTGGGTGAATTCTTTTAGAAGACCTCTAACACTGAAGCAGCCATCAGGTGGGTTAAATCATATTTTACGACGTAAAAAAAACCTACAGAATCACATAGCCTATTGTAAACAACTGGCCATTTGGGCACATCTCGCTTTCCACATGCCCAGGCAGTCTCGTGATGGAAGCGAACATCTGCTATTACGATCAGTAGGCTACATGAAATTTGTTGAATTTTTATATAAATCTTCTCAAGGCCTCTAATGGTTCTTTATCAACAGATCAGCGTCAGAAGACTATCTTTAAAAACACCTTCAATTACGTTGAACCTGTGCCATTGTATTTAGGCACTAATGAGTGCTTTGCCCAGAATGTCCCTATTAGAAGTCGACCGATTATGATTTTTCAACGCCGATACCGATAATTGGAGGACCAAAAAAAGCCGATACCGATTAAAATCGGCCAATTTTATTGAAAAAATTATATATATATAGCCTGGTTCACCAACTACTTCTCTCATAGAGTTCAGTGTGTCAAATCGGAGGGCCTGTTGTCCGGACCTCTGGCAGTCTATGGGGGTGCCACAGGGTTCAATTCTTGGGCCAACTCTTTTCTCTGTATACATCAATGATGTCGCTCTTGCTGCTGGTGAGTCTCTGATCCACCTCTACGCAGACGACACCATTCTGTATACTTCTGGCCCTTCTTTGGACACTGTGTTAACAACCCTCCAGACGAGCTTCAATGCCATACATACAACTCTCCTTCCGTGGCCTCCAACAGCTCCTAAATACAAGTAAAACTAAATGCATGCTCTTCAACCGATCGCTGCCTGCACCTGCCCGCCTGTCCTGCATCACTACTCTGGACGGTTGTGACTTAGAATATGTGGACAACTACAAATACCTAGGTGTCTGGTTAGACTGTAAACTCTCCTTCCAGACTCACATCAAACATCTCCAATCCAAAGAACACAGAGGGTGTTCTTTAATGGAAGCCTATCAAATATAATCCAGTTAGAATAAGGAACTCCCCAGGGTAGCTGTCTAGGCCCCTTGCTTTTTTCAATTTGTACTAACGACATGCCACTGAGTAAAGCTAGAGTTTCTATGTATGCAGATGACAACACTATACATGTCAGCTACTACAGCAACAAATGACTGCAACACTCAACAAAGAGCTGCAGTTAGTTTCAGAGTGGGTGGCAAAGTTAATCCTAACTATTTCTAAACCTAAAATAACTGTATTTGGAACAAAATACTCACTAAACCCTAAACCTCAACTAAATCTTGTAATAAGTAATGTGGAAATTGAGCAAGTTGAGATGACTAAACTTCTTGGAGTAACACTAGATTATAAACTGTCATGGTCAAAACAAATTGATGCAGTAGTAGCTAAGTTGCGGAGAAGTCTGTCTATAAAAAAAGCGATGCTCTGCCTTC
Organism: Salmo salar; assembly: GCF_965601325.2. Classification (NCBI taxonomy): domain Eukaryota; kingdom Metazoa; phylum Chordata; class Actinopteri; order Salmoniformes; family Salmonidae; genus Salmo; species Salmo salar. The sequence continues at coordinate 5,826,641 of NC_138309.1, forward strand.
TTAACAACACCATCAACAAGGCAGGTCCTACAGGACCTACTAACCTACTAGTTTTGTCGCACCTTGACTACTGTTCAGTTATGTAGTCAGGTGCCACAAAAAAAGGACTTAGGAAAATTTAAATTGGCTCAGAACAGGGCAGCACGGATGGCCCTTGGATGTAGACAGAGCTTATATTAATAATATCCATGTCAATCTCTCCTGGCTGAAAATGACTTCATCACTACTTTTATTTATGAGAGGTTTTGACATGTTGAATTCACCGAGGTGTCTGTCTAAACTACTGGCACACAGCTCGGACACCCATGCATACCCCACAAGACATGCCACAAGAGGTTTTTTCTAGAGGTCGGTCGATTAATTAGGGCCGATTTCAAGTTTTCATAACAATCGGTAATCTGTATTTTTTGGACACCGATTTGCTGATTAAAAAAAATATTTGACACACCTTTATTTAACTAGGCAAGTCAGTTAAGAACACAATGATGGCCTAGGAACGGTGCGTTAACTGCCTTGTTTCGCATTTGCGAAAAAGGACTGTCATTGCTCCAACGTGTACCTAACCATAAACATCAATGTCTTTCTTAAAATCAATACACAAGTATATATTTTTTAAACCTGCATATTCAGCTAAAAGAAATCCAGGTTAGCAGGCAATATTAACCAGGTGAAATTGTGTCACTTCTTTTGCGTTCATTGCACGCAGAGTCAAGGTATCTGCAACAGTTTGGGCCGCCTGGCTCGTTGCGAACTAATTTGCCAGAATTGTACGTAATTATGACATAACATTGAAGGTTGTGCAATGTAACAAGAATATTTAGACTTAGGGATGCCACCCATTAGATAAAATACGGAACGGTTCCGTATTTCACTGAAAGAAAGAGCCTACAACTATTTTACCACTGTTTCGCGTTGCTCTGAGACAAGCACGACACAGGGATTCTTTAGCTAAATAGCCCAGTACTGTACCGCCGGACATCACGGTGTACAGCGCCATATTTTCCGTTCCATCCTATCAGAAACCCAGAGGGTTTTTAGTTTTTCATGGAATAGAAACACCATAATATTAACCTCTCTGGGCTAGGCGGGACGAATTCGTCCCACCTACGTAACAGCCAGTTGAAGCCTGTGGCGCGATTTTCAAAACCTTAAAAATCCTATTACTTCAATTTCTTAAACATATGACTATTTTACAGCTATTTAAAGACAAGACTCTCGTTAATCTAACCACACTGTCCGATTTCAAAAAGGCTTTACAACGAAAGCAAAACATTAGATTATGTCAGCAGAGTACCAAGCCAGAAATAATCAGACACCCATTTTTCAAGCTAGCATATAATGTCACAGAAACCCAGAAGACAGCTAAATGCAGCACTAACCTTTGATGATCTTCATCAGATGACAACCCTAGGACATTATGTTATACAATACATGCATGTTTTGTTCAATCAAGTTCATATTTATATCAAAAACCAGCTTCTTACATTAGCATGTGACGTTCAGAACTAGCATACCCCCCGCAAACTTCCAGGGAATTCGCTAACATTTTACTAAATTACTCACGATAAATGTTCACAAAAAGGATAACAATTATTTTAAGAATTATAGATACAGACCTCCTCTATGCACTCGATATGTCCGATTTTAAAATAGCTTTTTGGTGAAAGCACATTTTGCAATATTCTAAGTACATAGCCCAGGCATCACGGGCTAGCTATTTAGACACCCAGCAAGTTTAGCACTCACCATAATCATATTTACTATTATAAAAGTTTGATTACCTTTTGTTGTCTTCGTCAGAATGCACTCCCAGGACTGCTACTTCAATAACAAATGTTGGTTTGGTCCAAAATAATCCATCGTTATATCCGAATAGCGGCGTTTTGTTCGTGCGTTCCAGACACTATCCGAAATGGTAAAGAAGGGTCGCGCACATGGCGCAATTCGTGACAAAAAAATTCTAAATATTCCATTACCGTACTTCGAAGCATGTCAACCGCTGTTTAAAATCCATTTTTATGCCATTTTTCTCGTAGAAAAGCGATAATATTCCGACCGGGAATCTCCTTTTCGGCAAACAGAGGAAAAAAAATCACAAAGACGGGGGCAGCCAGGTCACGCGCCTAAGCCCAGAGTCCCTTGATCGGCCACTTGAGAAAGGCGATAATGTGTTTCAGCCTGGGGCTGGGATGACGACATTCAGGTTTTTCCCGGGCTCTGAGCGCCTATGGACGACGTAGGAAGTGTCACGTTAGAGCAGAGATCCTTAGTAAAAGATAGAGATGGCAAAGAAGTTCCAGAAATGGTCAGACAGGCAACTTCCTGTAAAGGAATCTCTCAGGTTTTGACCTGCCATTTGAGTTCTGTTATACTCACAGACACCATTCAAACAGTTTTAGAAACTTTAGGGTGTTTTCTATCCATATGTCATAAGTATATGCATATTCTAGTTACTGGGTAGGAGTGGTAACCAGATTAAATCGGGTACGTTTTTTATCCGGCGGTGTAAATACTGCCTCCTAGCCCTAACAGGTTAACCAAATTAATTAAGCAAGTACCAGTCTAAAGTCTGGACACACCTACTCATTCCAGGATTTTTCTTTATTTTTACTATTTTCTACATTGTAGAATAATAGTGATGACATCACAACTATGAAATAACACATATGGAATCAGTTAAGAACAAATTCCTATTTACAAGGACAGCCTACTCCTTCCTCCCCAACGGGAAACCCGGTCTCCCGCGTGCCCCGCATTCTGTAGTACAGACATGGCCTGCTCTCCTTTATGTAAGGAATTAGGCACGTTCCCATTTAAACTACAGTATGTATTGTAGACTGCACAGTAGCCTAATAAACAATTAAACACATTTCGTTAATAAAAATACTACAATAGTAAAATAATCAGTTGGTGACCGGTTAAACTGATTCTACATTCAATTTCGTCTTTGAGATGCTCAAACAAGTGTGTTTATCTGTAGTTGTTCTTCAACAAAAACACAACAGGCAAATGCATATGATCATCTCAAAAACAAAAGTAGATAGCTAGCTGAAGGGTTGGGCGGTATCCAGATTTTCATAGTCATACCATACTTCTCTCATCCCGGGATTTATGGTATTACCGGCATAGTACATAAGAGGGTGCAAAAAAAACAACAACAAAAAAACAACAACAAAAAAACATTGGGTGTCTATTACCAGAATGCTAACAAAATCTGCACAAGTAATAGCAAATATCAATGGAAGCTGCTAGCTAAATATGCTAATGAGCACAAACAAAAATAAACTAATTGTTTAGTTCTTATTTAATTCTCGCGTCTTGTGACGGCCGGCCGCCCAACAACCTGCCCACTTGACCCTATCCCCTCCTCTCTTCTCCAGACCATTTCCGGAGACCTTCTCCCCTTCCTCACCTCGCTCATCAACTCATCCTTGACCGCTGGCTACGTCCCTTCCGTCTTCAAGAGTTGCACCCCTTCTGAAAAAACCTACACTCGATCCCTCCGATGTCAACAACTACAGACCAGTATCCCTTCTTTCTTTTCTCTCCAAAACTCTTGAACGTGCCGTCCTAGGCCAGCTCTCCTGCTATATCTCTCTCAGAATGACCTTCTTGATCCTAATCAGTCAGGTTTCAAGACTGGGCATTCAACTGAGACTGCTCTTCTCTGTGTCACGGAGGCTCTCCGCACTGCTAAAGCTAACTCTCTCTCCTCTGCTCTCATCCTTCTAGACCCATCTGCTGCCTTTGATACTGTGAACCATCAGATCCTCCTCTCCACCCTCTCCGAGTTGGGCATCTCCGGCGCGGCCCACGCTTGGATTGCGTCCTACCTGACAGGTTGCTCCTACCAGGTGGCGTGGCGAGAATCTGTCTCCGCACCATGCGCTCTCACCACTGGTGTCCCCCAGGGCTCTGTTCTAGGCCCTCTCCTATTCTCGCTATACACCAAGTCACTTGGCTCTGTCATATCCTCACATGGTCTCTCCTATCATTGCTATGCAGACGACACACAATTAATCTTCTCCTTTCCCCCTTCTGATAACCAGGCGGTGAATCGCATCTCTGCATGTCTGTCAGACATATCAGTGTGGATGACGGATCACCAGCTCAAGCTGAACCTCGGCAAGACGGAGCTGCTCTTCCTCCCGGGGAAGGACTGCCCGTTCCATGATCTCGCCATCACGGTTGACAACTCCCTTGTGTCCTCCTCCCAGAGTGCTAAGAACCTTGGCGTGATCCTGGACAACACCCTGTCGTTCTCCACTAACATCAAGATGGTGACCCGATCCTGTAGGTTCATGCTCTACAACATTCGCAGAGTACGACCCTGCCTCACACAGGAAGCGGCGCAGGTCCTAATCCAGGCACTTGTCATCTCCCGTCTGGATTACTGCAACTCGCTGTTGGCTGGACTCCCTGCCTGTGCCATTAAACCCCTACAACTCATCCAGAATGCCGCAGCCCGTCTGGTGTTCAACCTTCCCAAGTTCTCTCACGTCACCCCGCTCCTCCGCTCTCTCCACTGGCTTCCAGGTGAAGCTCGCATCCGCTACAAGACCATGGTGCTTGCCTACGGAGCTGTGAGGGGAACGGCACCTCCGTACCTTCAGGCTCTGATCAGGCCCTACACCCAAACAAGGGCACTGCGTTCATCCACCTCTGGCCTGCTGGCCCCCCTACCTCTGAGGAAGCACAGTTCCCGCTCAGCCCAGTCAAAACTGTTCGCTGCTCTGGCACCCCAATGGTGGAACAAGCTCCCTCACGACGCCAGGACAGCGGAGTCAATCACCACCTTCCGGAGACACCTGAAACCCCACCTCTTTAAGGAATACCTAGGATAGGATAAAGTAATCCTTCTAACCCCCCCCCCTTAAAAGATTTAGATGCACTATTGTAAAGTGGTTGTTCCACTGGATATCATAAGGTGAATGCACCACTTTGTAAGTCGCTCTGGATAAGAGCGTCTGCTAAATGACTTAAATGTAATGTAAATGTAAATGTAAATGTAATTGCAAAGACAGGCAATCCAGCTCAAAGTTATACATATGTCGGTAGAAGCTACCGAATGTCATTGTTGGTGAGTTTGGATATTTACAAGCGAAAGTGAATGAGAGACATTGTGCAAATGAACAAAGTTGACACATGCAGTGTCTGTGTGGAGTCTGGAGTCACTAGGGCAACGGGCCTGCCTGCTGGCCAAGAACAGAGAAGAAAATGCACGGAAATCAAGCAGCGGCAGCTGTTCACATGTCAAAGCACTTTGGATGAGTTCTCAAACACTATATGATGCCCCGTCACCTTATTAATTAAGCCACTTGCTTAGATATCTGACGGGTCGCGTCAACACAGAACTCTACATTTTTCCACGCAATAAATAATTATCAAATGCATTAGAAATATCATGCTCCATTTTGTAAACGGAGATCGAAAATTCTTCTTTTAATTTCTTCTCAGCATCAGACTAATGTTGTGCTTCAGTTGTAATTCTCCACTCGGATTAGAATTCACAAATGCCATTCTATCAGCAGACAGCGCTCTGACTGATGTGTAGCTACTTTTCTTGGTGTAGCCAGCCTACTTTTCTCCAGTAGATTTAAAGATGAACCTTAAGCAAATCAGTAGGAAATGTAGCTGGCTACATTCTTTCTTTTATAAACATTGGAAACATGATGGACATGCATAGTTTTTGCAAAAATGACATTTTTCATTGTAAGCTAATTTACTGGTGTGGCTGCCAGCCAAATAGCGTTGCACTTCTGATGCCATCTGATGAGAATGACATTTCCTGCCTAATGTGGTGCACTAATGTATTTTCTGTGAAGTAAAACTGTAGTGCACGTCCCTGATCACTCTATTTAAGCAACAAAAAAACCTATTGACTTTTAATATAAAACTCGACCCCTGTCAATAAACAGCTGGACTCCGGCTTTCTCTCGTCGCGTTATTTACAAATAAATACGTGACTGGCTCTGTAGAACTACCGTAAGCTTCATACTGTAAAATAATGTGACATGAAGAACTCGATCTGCTTTATCTCCTAACGTATTGCACAAGTTGGCGGCAGGTATTTACTTAAAAAGTAACTACAAGTATTTAAATGTATTTTCAATGAATTCAATAAAATAGTTAACGGTATTGACAGTATTGAAAAACCATGCCGTGTCTATTTCTAAATAACCCAGTATATGGTATATACGGTATACCGCCCAAGCCTACTAAATAGCCAAGATCCGACCATGTACCATGCTAGCTTTTGTCATTAGCTAGGTAGCCTACTAGCTAGCAAACCAAATCATATCATGGTAGATATGGCATGATGGCAATATGTTGAAAACACTGATAAGATAAATCAAAATAAAAACTTAGCTACCTAATGTATTTGATCTGCTATCAGGACTGGGTGTAATGCATTTTAACTTAATTATGCACAACAACCTAGAGTTGTGGTGTTATTTTAGGAGCCAATGTGTTGACTATCAATCATTATCGTTCTTTAGAGCACGAGAGCTGGCAACATTCCACCACTGCCACCTCGCTCTAAATCACTTGCAAGCAAACTATTTACATTGTAACAACTTTGCTACATCACAGGCATCTCAGTTAATATGTGAAACTAACGTATCATGCAATGTCACAGGAGGAAAAACTAGAAAGATACAATGCCCAGTTTGTAATGGAAGTTTTTGACAAATGCAATAGTATCGTGTGCATTTACCTATGAATAAAATATGGGCTGTTTTCACAGTCAATGTGTCAAACTATTCTAAAATGATATACTACTATAATTATTCTAATGGTCCCCCCCGTCTACCTAAAACCATGCTTTTATTCTGTCAATCGCATTCTATACATTTTCAAGAGCCCTTACAAGCTAGTCCCACCACCCCCACACCGCTTGCTCCATTCCATTTATAATACTGGTAACAACGCGATGCTGCCTGTAGGCAGGTTACAGATCGATGTCAATGTACCAAATGAACGACCAATCGATTACATACACGCAAAGAGAATGCAATATATTAGCTAGTGTGCAAACATTATCTGGACTGGATCAAATGCTTACCTTGCTTTCGCTGATCTGTCATAACTCCATCCGGCTCCTGCGCCCAAATCACCGAACCCTGTTCCCGGGTAATTTCTATCCATTTTTCATTTATGAGAAATATGTGACAAGGACGAACACTCTGAGTATTAGGAATTTTCACAGAATTGGGGTATCAGTCTTCCCCGTTTTCGATTTTAGACTATTTTCCCCGTTTCATTAGAAAATCCTCGGGATTGGAAAACAGTATATTGAAAGAGAAATGGAGGAGGGGAGAAAACTGGACAAAAAAGGGGGGTTAGGGGATGTACTCCAACCACCTCCAAAAATCAGTCTCTCCTTTCCAACACTTTTCTCTAAATATAATTTCCACAACTGCCAAATTGCAACGACGCTATGCACGATCATGATAAATTATCGATAAATCGCAGAGAAACATTCATGCCGTATACCATCCCCTTTATTGCTAGAGCAAATGCATTGATCCGCGACTGAAAAGATTAACATCGATATCTCACGACTGTTCCAAATAGTATCAAACGATAAATGATCATATAAAAGTAATCGTGATTTATTTAGAATGCAAAATGCCTTCCCATCCTGAAATCGTTGTGGGCTAGCAGATGCTACTAGTTAATAGCTAGCTAGCCCTGTCGACGCATCAAAATAAAACTGGGTTGCTATTTATATAGCCTTCTACCGTTCCTTCTCTTCTTTTACATTACAAAATAAAGATTACGACGATATCGCGACATCTGGAAACCATAATCTAAATTCCGAAAATCGATGAAGACGTAAAGTAGGCCTCGTTTTTAATATTTTTTGTCTTTTTCCTCGGAAGACGCCATTTTTGAAGGCGGCTGGCTCTCTGTCCTTTCTCCCTCCCCTCGCTCACGTCGCTCAAACACACGCGCACTGGGTCTGCTGTGTCCTCCATTCACCGGTTCTCACGCTAGTTACCACAGCGACAAAGTCATTACCCCCGCCTATTTCTAACTTTCCTCTTCTTAAAATCTGATTTTAAACCTAACCTCAACCACACTGCCAACTTTATGCTAAACCTTAAATTAAGGCCAAAAAGCAAATTTTTGTTTTCATGAATTTTTAGGATATATCCAATTTTGACTTTGTAGCTGTAAGAACTAGTGGAAACCGTTGTCATGAGAAGGGGAGGGGCTGGATCCTCTGATGTTACATCCAGTATAGCATCCAGCTCAGAGTTACAACATCCTGCATAGCGTCTGGATGACTTTTACATACTGTGATACCTACTGCAGCCCTCATCCTCCACCCGTTCTGCCAGTCACATTGTGTTAAAGGTCCCCAAAGCACACACACCCCAGCTAGCGACTGGAACGAGCTGCAACAAACACTCAAACTGGAGTTTTATCTCCATCTCTTCATTCAAACTCAACCATGGACACTAACTGATAGTTGTGGCTGCTTCGCGTGATGTATTGTTGTCTCTACCTTCTTACCCTTTGTGCTGTTGTCTGTGCCCAATAATGTTTGTACAATGTTTTGTGCTGCTACCAAGTTGTGTTGTTGTCTTAGGTCTCTATGTAGTGTTGTGGTGTCTCTCTTGTCGTGATGTGAGTTTCGTCCTATATTGTTATTTTATTTTTCATCCCGTCCCCGCAGGAAGCCTTTTGTTAAACCGTCATTGTAAATACGAATCTACTCTTAACTGATAAGAATCCCCCTACATGTCATGCTAAAATAAAAAATAACAGTCCCTCAACTTCTCATGCCAAAATAAATCCTGCGATTTCGATTTCAAGAGTCCCTCGATTTGTCATGCCAAAATAAGTCGTGCTGTTTCCAATTTCAACATTAAAGTCCCTCGATTTGTCACGCTAAAATAAATCCTGAAACTCCCATTTCAAACTAAAAGTCTCGCAATTTGTCATTCCAATATAAAAGTTCTGCGATTTCCAATTTCAAAATAAGAGTCACATTTTATTTGTCACATGTGCCGAATACAGTAGACCTTACAGGGAAATGCTTACTTATAAGCACTTAACACACAATGCAGTTAAGAAAAATACTTAAAAAAAAAAAACAAGAATAAAAGTAACATAATTAAAGAGCAGCAGTAAAATAACAATAGTGAGGCTATATACAGGGGGTACCGGTACAGAGTCAATGTGCGGGGGCACCGGTGTCGAGGTAATTGAGGTAATATGTACATGTAGGTAGAGTTATTAAAGTGACTATGCATAGATAATAACAGGGAGTAGCGGCAGCGTAGAAGAGGGGAGGGGGAGAGGCAATGCAAATAGTCTGGGTAGCCATTTGATTAGATGTTCAGGAGTCTTATGGCTTGGGGGTAGAAGCTGTTTAGAAGCCTCTTGAACCTAGACTGCCACTCCGGTACCACTCGCCATGTGGTAGCAGAAAGAACAGTCTATGACCAGTGTGGCTGGAGTCTGAATATTTTTAGGGCCTTCCTCTGACACCGCCTGGTATAGAGGTCCTGGATGGCAGGAAGCTTGGCCCCGGTGATGTACTGGGCCGTATGCGCTACCTTCTGTAATGCCTTGCGGTCAGAGGCCGAGCAGTTGCCATACCAGGCAGTGATGCAACCCGTAAGGATGCTCTCGATGGTGCAGCTGTAGAACCTTTTGAGGAGCTGAGGACCCATGCCAAATCTTTTCAGTCTCCTGAGGGGGAATTTGTTGTGCCCTCTTCATGACTGTCTTGGTGTGCTTGGACCATTTTAGTTTGTTGGTGATGTGGACGCCAAGGAACTTGAAGCTCTCAACTTGCTCCACCATATACAGAGAAAACCCTGCAGAGTACACAACTTGTGGGAATTGGTACCTAGACCAAAAGTAAATAAGTAAAATGTATTTGCAATGCTTGTTATTTTGACCATTGCAACTATCAAACTACCATTGCAACTTTTTGGAAAAGCTAGCTTGTACCTTTTACATAAAGTCAATGAGATTATGAACTTAAAACTTGATCTGAATATAATCATGTCACTTGATAATTTTGTTTATAAAAGGGGAGTTTCATATTTTGCCTCATACTGAGCTTGGACGGTCAATATGAAACTGTAGGTAAAGTCCATATCTCTTGCCAAAAGCAGTGTCTGGCAGGGGGCTACCAGAGAATGATAGAGGCCTCTACTGGCCAAACGACCGTATTAGCATGGGTAGCACCTTGGAGGAGTTTCTTCATTTTAATGTAGTCAACTGGGTGGGACTTCCAATTTCATTGGCTAATCCCTCCTGTTGACCATGTTGGACTCATGTCCCACTAGGTCATCAAGAGGGATCAGCCAATGGTGAAAAAGAAAACTGACAACATTAAAATGGATAGCCTCAATGGCGCTGCCCATGCTTTAAGAGATGCTATAATGGCACAGATGAGTCCTTTATCTACCTCTATGGAGGCTACCTAAGGATTGGAGTGGGTAAGTATCTGCCCTGTGCCCTGTGTATGTGGACAAGAGGAACAATGAAAAAGCAATCCTCTGGGTCCTTCTTCCCTACAATTACATTTCCTGTTTAACATTCACTCTTTACCAACAGAAGTGACAGCATTAAATCACTAATGCAATGTGTCAGATGTCTTGTGTGGTTTTTGGTGTTATCAGTGGAGGCTGCTGAGGGGAGGACGACTCATAATAATGGCCAGAATAGAGTTAATGGAATGGTATCAAACACATGATGTGTTTGATACCATTCCATTCACTCCATTCCAGCCATTACACTCCAATCCAGCCATTATTATGAGCCGTCCTCCCCTCAGCAGCCTCCACTAGATGTTATACAGGGAGGGAGCAGATGCACACCATTCCTGATTAGGAACTGTACAGTACACAGGTGTCCCGCTCTGGCTGCTTTCATCAGAGGAGTTCTGCCCCCTATGATTTATGATCCTGCAAGACAAACAGAAAGGCAGGAGTGAGTAAAGTGGATACACGGAAACACATGAGCAGCAATGTATCCAGAGAGACAGAAGACAGCATGACTGAATAGGTTAAATTACACATGGTGGTTTATGAAAGTAGACACTTAGCTAGCTATCATCATCATCATCTGCTAACTAGCTATGTCAGCTAACGTTAGCTTACTCTTGAGGTCAGACTAGGGTAGCTAATGTTAGCTAGCTAGCTAGCTAGCTATGGATAAGGGAAATGTTCAAAACAACTAAGAATGACTATGGTTAAATTAATGTAAATGACTGTCTAAGCTAGCTATGTTCACTATATTTGTCTAATATACACGATCAACCAGCTAACCTTAATATAAGGCTTGCTAGATTTAGTTCCACTGTCATCCAGCTAATGTTGGACTTAACTAGATTTATGTTTTGTATCCATTCATCAAAACTAGCTTGCTGAACAAATTCTGTGAACACCCAACACCATGTCAGGTGTGCCCAACCTTCTTTGACGTGAGATCTACTTTTTCATTTGCAAGCCTGATGAGATCTACCAGTCTCTAAACCAACCAACAAAATGTATTAAACGCAACACACCACTGAGTGTGGACCTGCTGCTATGATACCTATTTGATACCCAAATATAATGTGGATCAATAACATGTTTTCCACAAATAAGTGCAACTCATTTCATTTCCTACCTTAGTGTGACTTGGCATAGGGTGGAGGCAAGTCGTTTTTCATAGTCAGGGCTGTAGCAGCTTGTTGCAAGTTTCATGCAGGCCACAAGGTGGTCATCAGTCATAACAGATCTGTACTTGGACTTTATTATCTTCATGTGAGCAAATGCAGACTCACAGAGGTAGGTTGATCCAAAAAGGGCTGACAAGTTGAGTGCACATCTTCTTATGTTGGGATACTTCATCTCAGTGGTTGCCCTGGATTTCAGCTGAATGTCATTTTAAAGGGTGACAATTTCAGTTTCTGCTATAGTTGTGTCCAACTGAAAAAGTGATCCCATTTTGGAGGCAATGACTTCCACATTTATGTCTGTGCCAAGCGGAAAGCACATATAAGTGGCAATAGGCTCAAGTGATGCAAAGTCAGTGAAACGACTGTCAAACTCAGATAAGACGCTCTGGACTTGCTCCACGTAAGGTGCACTGTCAAGCTGTGCTGTATCCTTGCCCTGACGTTCAGGTTCTGAATGCATGTGTTGACAGAAGTGCAGGTCCTTACGTTGAAGCTTTCTTGTGAGCAGTTGTAGTTTGCATTTAATAGTGTTCACAGAGCTGATCATGTCGATTACATGTTTGCCTTCTCCTTGCAGCTCTACATTCAATTCACTAAGCATATAAGTTAGGTCAGTGAGAAAAGCTAAATCCAGGAGCCACTGTGTGTCCTCTAGCAGTGCATATTCTGCATGTTTGGAGACCTTGAGAAACTCCTTGATTTCACTGAATCTCCCTAAAAATGTCCTTCGGCTCAGCCACCGCACATCCGTGTGCAGCAGCAGGTCTGTGTGCTCCGCTTCAGTCTCTTCTAAGTGAGCACGAAATAGCCTCCACTGTAGGCTTCTTGCTCAAATAGAACACACAATCTTCATCGCAACATCCATCACATCTTTCAGGTTTAACATCTTCCCGCACAAAGCTTGCTGATGAATTACGCAGTGATAATTAAGAAAGTCCAGGAAAGAATCATCTTGTTTGCACAATGCAAAGAAACCCACTAATGCAGCCTACCATAGCGGGTGCCCCATCGGTAGTAATGGAGAAAAGCTTACAAAAGGGTAGTTGGAATTTGTTAGCAAACTCCATAAAAGCTTGAAAAATATCTTTGCCCTATGTATGTCATTTCAGTGGCAAAATGGTGAGTAGTTCCTCCTTTGTACTCATGTTGTCAAATACCTTTCTGATGAAAATGCATAACTGTGCCACATCTACCATATCTGTAGTCTCGTCAAACTGGAGGGAATAACACTTGTAGTTGCCGATATCATTCTTCAGTTGATCCTCAAGGTTCTCCGCTATTCCCTCACATCTTCTTGTCACGGTATTTCTAGACAACTGAATGTCATTGATGGCAGCCATAATTTCAGTCTTATTCTTATTAAAATCTCCAAACAGCGAGTCTGCAGCCTCAGTAAATGCTTCCTTGATCATCTCCCCATCTTTGAACAACTTTTTATGCTTAGCAAGAACGCGACTCACACGATAAGATGCTATGGTTGCCGACTTCCCTTTGGTCACAGGCCTTGTGAAAATTGATTGCTGCTCTGCCAGTGGATTTTTTAGTTCTTGTACCTTTCTTCTTCTTATTCAGTCTTTGCTGGAAAATCTCTTTCCTGGGTTTTGTGTGTGATTTTAAAATGTCATTCTATGTTACCTTTCTTTGGGATAGCAATGCTATTATGCCAGATGAGGCACACACATTTTGAGTTTGACATGACGAAAAAATAATCCTCCTCCCATTCCTTGTGGAAATTATACGTTTTCAGTTTTTTGTATCCTTCCCTTTACTCATTATTGCTGCTGTCGACAACACAACTTAAGAACGAATCTGGCTACAAAATTAGCTAGCTAGCTACCTGCCTGGCATCAGCGTAACCTCGACCTGGAGTTGGCGGGCGGTATCTGACCGCGCTAACTAGGCATACGTCAATAAGTTGGCAGGGACTGGTCATATTTTATGTGATTCACATGACTTTTCAGACATTGCTGTGAATGGAGGACTGTCGATACGCATAGATGTATAATCCTATTTTTTTTACATTTTTTTTAATATATTGATCAACTGGCAAGCACTCCGCGATCGACCAGTAGATCGCGATCGGTCTATGTTATAAAATAATATTTGGTCTAAACTAAGTTTGTCTATCGGGCGATTTAGCTTACCTGAAATATCTGAGTGAAGAAAAACCATTGAAACAGTGTAGCATCTTGTTCTTCTTTGAGATTGGGTTGGCGGATCACATCCAACTTATAAGGTGCATACTCCGCCACCTACTATACTGGAGTGTGAGGCCAGTTACAGCCTGCCTACATTAAATTCTCTTAATCAGTCTTGGTACTCTAAGTGAAAGAGCCCTAGACACCACTTCCCTCCCCCCACTACACCACCCAAACCCCAACCCCGTCCAGCCTCTCTAACCCTTTCACACAATCTACGTCATACAGTTCACAAAATATCAACACATGTTCCACTGTTTCCACTACTAAACCCTCATCACACAGATCTGTTTCATGTCTCCCTATCATTCACAACGTGGCATTCAAACCTATGTGCCCAAACTTTAGTCTACTCCACACAACTTCCTCTCTTATATCCCATACTCCCCACCTCTTCCTTTACTGACCGATGCACGTGATACAATTGCCTCCCCTTACTACTAGCATCCCACAAAGATCAAGCACTTTTGCCCAGATCAAGGACTTGACTTCCCTGCGGCCCAGCGGGACCTGAATATTTACCCCCTCTCTCCTCACCACACTCTAAGCCACCACGCCCACATGGGCAGGAACCCAGCAAAAGCTTACCACCACTCTCCTCCTCTCCAATCCCATTAACAACACCATCTCAACAAACAAGTCTTCCCTATCCAACCTGCCCATCTTCACACTACTCAAAACAGCAGCCGAATCAGAGCAGATCACCACTCTGAGTGGTTTCACCCCCTCCACCCATCTCAAAAGTATTATCATGGCCATCAACTCGGCCACAAACACTGACACATAATCAGTTAACTGCTTACATAGTCTAACATTAAAATGTGGGATATACACCCCTGCCCCCACCCTACTAGTGACTGAATCAATGGACCTGGAACCATCTGTATATATCTATAAAAAACGATTATCATCTCACGTCATCACCACATTCTCTCCTACCCTCAATCATATCCACATCTACACTTGGTTTCGGAAACAGCCAAGGAGGAACGTTCCCCAATGCAATTGCCGGCCCTATCTCTTTCTCCCCCAGACCCTATTCTACCGCTTTCTACCCAATTGTCCAACCGTAAGCCCTCTGCACACCTACTCCTCACTCCCAACATTTCCCAGTTGCCGTAACCCAAGGATATCCTTCTGAACTCCCTTTCAACCTCACCCAGTACGTTAATGCAAGTTTGTCCTGCCTTATCCGCAGTGGCAGTTCCCCACTATCCACCTGCAATGCCACAACAGGTGTTGTCCTGAAGGCACCCACACACAATCTCAGGGCCCTTGACTGTATCCTATCCAGGCGCTGTAGTACCATTTTGGCTGCCGATCCATATACATAGTACCCATAATCCAAAGATGACCTGATCAATGCCTGATACATATACAACAGTGTTTGTCTATCCAACCCCCAATCATACCCTGCCACTGCCCTCACTACACTTTATTTCAATATACTCAACATGTCTCTTCCACGTAAGCCTCTTATCAAACCTCATTTAAAAATATATATATATATATATATATATATATATATATATATATATATATATATATATATATTTCACCTTTATTTAACCAGGTAGGCTAGTTGAGAACAAGTTCTCATTTGCAACTGCGACCTGGCCAAGATAAAGCATAGCAATTAGACACATACAACAACACAGAGTTACACATGGAATAAACAAAACATACAGTAGAACAAAAGAAAACAAAAAGTCTATATACAGTGAGTGCAAATGAGGTAAATTAAGGCAGCCTCCAGTATTTATGCTGCAGTAGTTTATGTGTCGGGGGGCTAGGGTCAGTCTGTTACATCTGGAGTATTTCTCTTGTCTTATCCGGTGTCCTGTGTGAATTTAAATATGCTCTCTCTAATTCTCTCTTTCTCTCTTTGTCTTTCTCTCGGAGGACTTGAGCCCTAGGACCATGCCTCAGGACTACCTGGCATGATGACTCCTTGCTGTCCCCAGTCCACCTGGCCGTGCTGCTGCTCCAGTTTCAACTGTTCTGCCTGCGGCTATGGAACCCTGACCTGTTCACCGGACGTGCTTGTTGCACCCTCGACAACTACTATGATTATTATTATTTGACCATGCTGGTCATTTATGAACATTTTAACATCTTGACCATGTTCTGTTATAATATCCACCCTGCACAGCCAGAAGAGGACTGGCCACCCCTCATAGCCTGGTTCCTCTCTAGGTTTCTTCCTAGGTTTTTGGCCTTTCTAGGGAGTTTTTCCTAGGGAGTTTTTCCTAGCCACCGTGCTTCTTTCACATGCATTGCTTGCTGTTTGGGGTTTTAGGCTGGGTTTCTGTACAGCACTTTGAGATATCAGCTGATGTACGAAGGGCTATATAAATAAATTTGATTTGATTTGATTCAATAAATAGGCCATGGTGGCGAAGTAATTACAATAAGGCCAATTAAACACTGGAATAATAGATGTGCAGAAGATTAATGTGCAAGTAGAGATACTGGGGTGCAAAGGAGCAAGATAAATAAATACAGTATGGGGATGAGGTAGGTAGATAGATGGGCTGTTTACAGATGGGCTATGTACAGGTGCAGTGATCTGAGAGCTGCTCTGACAGCTGGTGCTTAAAGCTAGTGAGGGAGATAAGTGTTTCCAGTTTCAGAGATTTTTGCAGTTCGTTTCAGTCATTGGCAGCAGAGAACTGGAAGGAAAGACGACCAAAGGAGGAATTGGCTTTGGGGGTGACCAGTGAGATTGCTTAAATACTTAAACTCAGACACCCTACCTACAGTGCCTTGCAAAAGTGTCTTTCAAAAGTATTCATCCCCCTTGGCGTTTTTCCTATTTTGTTGCATTATAACCTGTCATTTAAATGGATATTTATTTGGATTTCATGTAATGGACAAACACAAAATAGTCCAAATTGATGAAGTGAAATTTTTAAAATTACTTGTTTCAAAATATAAAAAAAAAATTTAAACGGAAAAGGGGTGCGTGCGTATGTTTGCTATGAAGACCCTAAATAAGATCTGGTGCAACCAATTACCTTCAGAAGTCACATAATTAGTTAAATAAAGTCCACCTGTGTGTAATCTAAGTGTCACATGATCTCAGTGTATATACACATCTGTTCTGAAAGGCCCCAGAGTCTG
This sequence comes from Salmo salar, assembly GCF_965601325.2. Taxonomy (NCBI): domain Eukaryota; kingdom Metazoa; phylum Chordata; class Actinopteri; order Salmoniformes; family Salmonidae; genus Salmo; species Salmo salar. Next base: position 5,843,654 of record NC_138309.1, read on the forward strand.
CAACACCACTAAGCAAGGGGCACCACCAAGCAAGCGCCACCATGAAAACCAAGGAGCTCTCCAAACAGGTCAGGGACAAAGTTGTGGAGAAGTACAGATCAGGATTGGGTTATAAAACAATATCTGAAACTTTGAACATCCCACGGAGCACCATTAAATCCATTATAAAAAAATTGAAAGAATATGGCACCACAACAAACCTGCCAAGCGAGGGCCGCCCACCAAAACTCATGGACCAGGCAAGGAGGGTATTAATCAGAGGCAACAAAGAGACCAAAGATAACCCTGAAGGAGCTGCAAAGCTCCACAGCGGAGATTGGAGTATCTGTCCATAGGACCACTTTAAGCCGTACACGCCACAGAGCTGGGCTTTACGGAAGAGTGGCCATAAAAAAATAAAAAAATAAGCAAACATGTTTGGTGTTTGCCAAAAGGCATGTGGGAGACTCTCCAAACATATGGAAGAAGGTACTCTGGTGAGATGAGACTAAAATTGCAAAAGGTGGCTCTACAAAGTATTGACTTTGCGGGGGTGAATAGTTATGCACGCTAAAGTTTTCTGTTTTTTTTGTCTTATTTCTTGTTTGTTTCACAATAAAAAATATTTTGCATCTTAGGCATGTTGTGTAAATAAAATGATACAAGTCCCCAAAAAATCTATTTTAATTCCAGGTTGTAAGGCAACAAAATCGGAAAAATACCAAGGTGTGTGAATACTTTCGCAAGCCACAGTATATCCTGTCCGTATATTTGCAGCCTAACATCTTTAACCTTCCTCCATGAAAACACCATAAAGCAGGACTTGGCCACAGACATCCTAAACCCTCACATATTTCACATTCCAACCTCTCTTCCATAGAGCCCCATCATCAGCATACAAGGCCACACTCACTCCTTGTTCCACCATCTTAAATATGTAATCTATCATGACAGTGAACAAATACCAGACTAACCACACTTCAAACTTTATTTGCCACATGCGCCGAATACAACAAGTGTAGACTTTACCGTGAAATGCTTACTTACAAGCCCTTAACCAACAGTGCAGTTCAAGAAGAAAATATTTACCAAGTAGGCTAAAATAAAAAGTCATAATAAAAAGTAACACAATAAGAATAACAATAACGAGGCTATATACAGCGGGCACCGGTACGGATTCAGTGTGCAGCAGTACAGGCTAGTTGAGGTAATTTGTACATGTAGGTGGGGGCGAAGTGACTATGCATAGGTAACAAACAAACAGCTAGTAGCAGCAGTGTACAGGGGGTGTCAATGTAAATTGTCCAGTGGCGATTTTTATGAATTGTTCAGCAGTCTAATGGCTTTGGGGTTGAAGCTGTTGAGGAGCCTTTTGGTCCTAGACTTGGCACTTGCCGGGCGGTAGCACAGATAACAGTCTATAACTTGGGTGACAGGAGTCTCTGACAATTTTATGGGCTTTCCCTATTATATAGGTCCTGGATGGTAGGAAGCTTAGCCCCAGTGATGTACTGGGCCGTTCGCACTACCCTCTGTAGCGCCTTATGGTCAGATGCTGAGCAGTTGCCATACCAGGCGGTGATGCAACCAGTCAGGATGCTCTCGATGGTGCAGGTGTAGAACATTTTGAGGATCTGGGGGCCCATGCCAAATATTTTCAGTCTCTTGAGGGGTAAAAGGTGTTGTCTTGTCCTCTTCACAACTGTCTTGGTGTGTTAGGACCATGATAGTTTGTTGGTGACGTGGACACAAAGGAACTTGAAACTCTCGACTCGCTTCACTACAGCCCCGTCAATATTAATGGGGGCCAGTTCGGCCCGCATTTTCCTGTTGTCCACGATCGGCTCCTTTTTCTTGCTCACATTGAGGGAGAGGTTGTTGTCCTGGCACCACACTGCCAGTTCTCTGACCTCCTCCCTATAGCCTGTCTCATCGTTGTCGGTGATCAGGCCCACTGTTGTGTCGTCAGCAAACTTAATGATGGTGTTGGAGTCCTGTTTGGCCACGCAGTCGTGGGTGAACAGGCAATACAGGAGGGGAATAAGTACACACCACTGAGGGGCCCCAGTGTTGAGGATCAGTGTGGCAGACGTGTTGTTGTCTACCCTTACGACCTGGGGGGCGGCCCGTCAGGAAGTCCAGGATCGTTGCAGAGGGAGGTGTTTAGTCCCAGAGTCCTTAGTGCCCACGAAGCTCATCACTAAGCTATGGTGTTGAACGATGAGCTGTAGTCGATGAACAGCATTCTCACATAGGTGTTCCTTTTGTCCAGGTGAGAAAGGGCAGTGTGGAGTGCGATTAAGATTGCGTCATCTGTGGATCTGTTGGGGCAGTATGCGAATTGGAGTGGGTCTAGGGTGTCCAGGAGGATGCTGTTGATGTGAGCCATGACCAGCCTTTCAAAGCCCTTCATGGCTATCGACGTGAATGCCACAGGGCGGTAATCATTTAGGCAGGTTACCTTCGCTGCCTTGAGCCCAGAGACTATGGTGGTCTGCTTGAAACATGTTGGTATTACAGACTCGGTCAGAGAGAGGTTGAAAATGTCAGTGAAGACACTTGACAGTTGGTCCGCGCATGCTTTGAGTACACGTCCTGGTAATCGGTCTGGCCCAGCGGCTTTGTGAATGTTGACCTGTTTAAAGGTTTTGTTCACATTGGCTACCGAGAGCACTATCACACAGTCATCCAGAACAGCTGGTGCTCTCGTGCATGCTTTAGTGTTGCTTGCCTCAAAGCAAGCATAAAAGGCATTTAGCTCGTCTGGTAGACCAGATTTCTTTGAGAGAGAGGCCAACGTATATGGAAATTATTAAATCTATTTCGCAGTGTGCAATTCCTATGGCTTCCACTGGGTGTCAGTAGTCTTTGTTCAAGGTTTCAGGCTTGTTTCTTCCAAAACGAGTAAGAAATATGCGTGTATGCATGTATGCACGCGATGTTGATGAGGACACGCACCTGCTAATATCATTTTCCTATTGAACATACTTCTTTCCGTATGAAATATTACAGTATAATTACATTTTAGGGTATCTGAGGATTAAATAGAAATGTATTTTGACTTGTTGAAACAAAGTTTAGGGGTAGATTTTCAGATTCCTATCTTGGCATGTTGAATGAGTGGATTACTCAAATCGATGGCGCCAACTAAACAGACTTTCTGGGATATAAAGAAGGATTTTATCTAACAAAACGAAACAACATGTTATATCTGGGACCCTTTGGATTACAAATCAGAGGAGGATTTTCAAAAAGTAAGTGTCACGGCTTCCATCGTGGATATGATAGGACGACCAAGGCGCAGCGGAAGTGTGGACACTCGTTTCTTTAATTTACAAAAAAAACAAGCAAAGTATCCACCGAAAAACAATAAACCAAAACAATAAACAGTACTTACAATGGTAACAGTGTGGCAGGCTCAAACCAACGCAGTGCACACAAACAATTCCCCACAACCCCCAGTGACAAACAACTCCTACATATACGACTCCCAATCAGGAACAACGATTCCCAGCTGTTCCTGATCAGGAGTCACAAGACACACACAAGACTGCCACGTCCTGACCCCCAAACTACTACACCAGCTCCATCTGCTGGTCAGGACGTGACAGTACCCCCCCCTCAAGGTGCAGACCCCGGAATGCACCTAACACCAACAAACAAAAACCCCAACAAAACCCATCAACACTAACCCTAAACAATAAGGGAGGGAAGGGAGGGTGGCTGCCATCAACGACGGCACTGTGCTACACCCTCCCTCCCCAACCCACCTATCCTGGAGGCAGCTCAGGTTCTGGCCGTTCCAGGAAGTCGGGGCAGTCCGGCCAGTCTGGAGGCTCGGGACAGTCTAGCGGCTCGGGACAGTCGGTGCAGTCTGGCGGCTCGGGACAGTCGGGACAGTCTGGCGGCTCGGGACAGTCGGGACAGTTTGGCGGCTCGGGACAGTCTGGCGGCTCGGGGCAGTCTGGCGGCTCGGGCCAGTCTGGGCAGTCTGGCGGCTCGGGCCAGTCTGGGCAGTCTGGCGGCTCGGGCCAGTCTGGGCAGTCTGGCGGCTCGGGCCAGTCTGGGCAGTCTGGCGGCTCGGGCCAGTCTGGGCAGTCTGGCGGCTCGGGCCAGTCTGGGCAGTCTGGCGGCTCGGGCCACTCCGGCAGTTCGGGACAGTCTGGCCACTCCGGCAGTTCGGGGCAGTCTGGCCACTCCGGCAGTTCGGCGCAGTCTGGCCACTCCGGCGACTGTTGACTGGCGGGCAGCTCCGACAACTGTTGACTGGCGTGCAGCTCTGACGACTGTTGACTGGCGGGCAGCTCTGACGACTGTTGACTGGCGGGCAGCTCTGACGACTGTTGACTGGCGGGCAGCTCTGACGACTGTTGACTGGCGGGCAGCTCTGACGACTGTTGACTGGCGGGCAGCTCTGACGCCGTCAAACAGCCCTTGTGCCCCCCCCTAAAAAATTATTGGGGGTGCCTCTCGGTCTCCCTTACCCGTCGTGTCTCCCAGTCCTCGCCAGCCTTCTTCCGCTACTTGGTCCTGTGTTGGTGGGGAATTCTGTCACGGCTTCCATCGTGGATATGATAGGACGACCAAGGCGCAGCGGAAGTGTGGACACTCATGTTTCTTTAATTTACAAAAAAAACAAGCAAAGTATCCACCGAAAAACAATAAACCAAAACAATAAACAGTACTTACAATGGTAACAGTGTGGCAGGCTCAAACCAACGCAGTGCACACAAACAATTCCCCACAACCCCCAGTGACAAACAACTCCTACATATACGACTCCCAATCAGGAACAACGATTCCCAGCTGTTCCTGATCAGGAGTCACAAGACACACACAAGACTGCCACGTCCTGACCCCCAAACTACTACACCAGCTCCATCTGCTGGTCAGGACGTGACAGTAAGTGAATATTTAATCACTATTTGTGAATTTATGAAACCTGTGCTGGTGGATATATTTTGACTTGGGGTGCCGTCCTCAAACAATCGCATGGCATGCTTTCACTGTAAACCTTACTGTAAATCGTACAGTGCAGTTAGAACCTGTTGGGGCTACGGGGCGGTATTGAGAATTTTGAAAAAAATATGTGCCCATTTTTAACTGCCACCTACACCAACTCAGAAGCTAGGATATGCATATTATTACCAGATTTGGATAGAAAACACCCTGAATTTTCTAAAACTGTTTGAATGGTGTCTGTAAGTATAACAAAACTCATATGGCAGGCAAAAACCTGAGAAAACCTGAGAGAAAAAAAGAATTTTGTGGCTGTACTATTTTTTTTAATCATTGTTTAATAGATACCACAGTGAGAAAGGATTCATTTCGCAACTCCTACGGCTTCCACTAGATGTCAGCGATCTTTATAAAGTTGTTTGAAGCGTCTATGATCAACAGAGACCGGATGACAAGGAAGGGAAGTTGACCTCCCTGGGATGTCGTCACTTCATTATTGGCTGCACCTGCGCAATCATGTGATGCGATACATTTTTCAAATACGTTTTTCAAGACACAGGAGAGGTCGGGTTGAAACATTACTGATGTTTCACGTTAAAAATGGCTCTAAAGATTGATGCTAAACAACGTTTGACATGTTTGAACGAACGTAAATAGATTATTTTTTTTACTTTTCGCTGTGACTTCCCCCCCCCCCCCCCCGCGCTACCTTTTAGTAGCCTACCGAAGCGCTAACAACTTGGAGTTATTTGGACATCAATTATGAACTTTGTTGAAAGAAACCACATTTGCTGTGGACATGGGATTCCTGGAAGTGCCAATGGATGAAGATAATCAAAGGTAAGGGATTATTGACAATAGTAATTTTGATATTACATGGTTACAAGATGGTGCTAACCTGTATAGCCTAGCCTATTGTTCTTAGCACAGCACCCGGTTTATTGCAATTTGTGATTTCCCAGTAAAGTTATTTTGAAATCTGGCAATGCAGTAGCATTTACGAAATGTTAAACTATGAATATTTGAATGACAATATTATAATTTACCAATGTTTTCGAATAGTAATTTTGTAATTTGTAACGTTGTTCACCGGAAGCATTTCAGAGAAGAAAAAAATCTGAATTTCACCGCTACTGCACTTGTGAAGGTGGTAAATGACCTTTTAATGACGTCAGACCGAGGCTCTGCATCTGTCCTCGTGCTCCTAGATCTTAGTGCCGCTTTTGATACCATCGATCACCACATTCTTTTGGAGAGATTGGAAACCCAAATTGGTCTACATGGACAAGTTCTGGCCTGGTTTAGATCTTATCTGTCGGAAAGATATCAGTTTGTCTCTGTGAATGGTTTGTCCTCTGACAAATCAATTGTAAATTTCGGTGTTCCTCAAGGTTCCGTTTTAGGACCACTATTGTTTTCACTATATATTTTACCTCTTGGGGATGTCATTCGAAAACATAATGTTAAATTTCACTGCTATGCAGACGACACACAGCTGTACATTTCAATGAAACATGGTGAAGCCCCAAAATTGCCCTCGCTAGAAGCCTGTGTTTCAGACATAAAGAAGTGGATGGCTGCAAACTTTCTACTTTTAAACTCGGACAAAACAGAGATGCTTGTTCTAGGTCCCAAGAAACAAAGAGATCTTCTGTTGAATCTGACAATTAATCTGGATGGTTGTACAGTCGTCTCAAATAAAACTGTGAAGGACCTCGGCGTTACTCTGGACCCTGATCTCTCTTTTGAAGAACATATCAAGACTGTTTCAAGGACAGCTTTTTTCCATCTACGTAACATTGCAAAAATCAGAAATTTTCTGTCCAAAAATGACGCAGAAAAATTAATCCATGCTTTTGTTACTTCTAGGCTGGACTACTGCAATGCTCTACTTTCCGGCTACCCGGATAAAGCACTAAATAAACTTCAGTTAGTGCTAAATACGGCTGCTAGAATCCTGACTAGAACCAAAAAATTTGATCATATTACTCCAGTGTTAGCCTCCCTACACTGGCTTCCTGTTAAGGCAAGGGCTGATTTCAAGGTTTTACTGCTAACCTACAAAGCATTACATGGGCTTGCTCCTACCTATCTTTCCGATTTGGTCCTGCCGTACATACCTACACGTACGCTACGGTCACAAGACGCAGGCCTCCTAATTGTCCCTAGAATTTCTAAGCAAACGGCTGGAGGTAGGGCTTTCTCCTATAGAGCTCCATTTTTATGGAATGGTCTGCCTACCAATGTGAGAGACGCAGACTCAGTCTCAACCTTTAAGTCTTTACTGAAGACTTATCTCTTCAGTAGGTCCTATGATTAAGTATAGTCTGGCCCAGGAGTGTGAAGGTGAACGGAAAGGCTGGAGCAACGAACCGCCCTTGCTGTCTCTGCCTTGCCGGTTCCCCTCTTTCCACTGGGATTCTCTGCCTCTAACCCTTTTACAGAGGCTGAGTCACTGGCCTACTGGTGTTCTTCCATGCCGTCCATGGGAGGGGTGCGTCACTTGAGTGGGTTGAGTCACTGACGTGGTCTTCCTGTCTGGGTTGGCGCCCCCCCCCCCCCCCCCCCCCTTGGGTTGTGCCATGGCGGAGATCGTTGTGGGCTATACTCGGCCTTGTCTTAGGACGGTAAGTTGGTGGTTGGAGACATCCCTCTAGTGGTGTGGGGGCTGTGCTTTGGCAAAGTGGGTGGGGTTATATCCTGCCTGTTTGGCCCTGTCCGGGGGTATCATCGGATGGGGCCACAGTGTCTTCTGATCCCTCCTGTCTCAGCCTCCAGTATTTATGCTGCAGTAGTTTATGTGTCGGGGGGCTAGGGTCAGTCTGTTACATCTGGAGTATTTCTCTTGTCTTATCCGGTGTCCTGTGTGTATTTAAATATGCTCTCTCTAATTCTCTCTTTCTCTCTTTCTGTCTTTCTCTCGGAGGACCTGAGCCCTAGGACCATGCCTCAGGACTACCTGGTATGATGACTCCTTGCTGTCCCCAGTCCACCTGGCCGTGCTGCTGCTCCAGTTTCAACTGTTCTGCCTGCGGCTATGGAACCCTGACCTGTTCACCGGACGTGCTTGTTGCACCCTCGACAACTACTATGATTATTATTATTTGACCATGCTGGTCATTTATGAACATTTTAACATTTTAACATTTTGACCATGTTCTGTTTTAATATCCACCCTGCACAGCCAGAAGAGGACTGGCCACCCCTCATAGCCTGGTTCCTCTCTAGGTTTCTTCCTAGGTTTTTGGCCTTTCTAGGGAGTTTTTCCTAGGGAGTTTTTCCTAGCCACCGTGCTTCTTTCACATGCTTTGCTTGCTGTTTGGGGTTTTAGGCTGGGTTTCTGTACAGCACTCTGAGAATATCAGCTGATGTACGAAGGGCTATATAAAAATAAATTTGATTTGATTTGATTTGATACTGTAAAATGCTGTTTTTGGATATAAATATGAACTTGATGGAACAAAAAATGCATGTATTGTATAACATAATGTCCTAGGAGTGTCATCTGATGGAGATTGTCAAAGGTTAGTGCATAATTTTAGCTGGTTTCTGCTTTTGGTGACGCCTGACCTTGAATTGAAAATGGATGTTTGTACTTTTGTGGCTATGTACTGTCCTAACATAATCTAACTTTATGCTTTTGCCGTAAAGCCTCTTTGAAAATCGAACAATGTGGTTAGATTAAGGAGATGTTTATCTTTTAAATTGTATAAAATAGTTGATTGTTTGAGAAATTGAAATTATTAGATTTTTGATGTTTTGAATTTCCAGCCTTGCTAGCAATCCCGTCTCAGGGTTCATTGCTAACCTGTAGCCCCAACAGGTTATTAACAAGAATGTAAGCTTTTAACCGATATAAGACACTACTTGTATGTACCTATATGTTTAATATCCATAATTTGTATGATTATTTATTTGAATTGTGCGCCCTCCAGTTTCACCGGAAGTTGTCCCACTAGCAGAACAGCTAGCCTTAACCTGTTGGGGCTAAGGGGCAGTATTTTCACGGCTGGATAAAAAAACGTACCCGATTTAATCTGGTTACTAATCCTACCCAGTAACTAGAATATGCATATACTTATTATATATGGATAGAAAACACCCTAAAGTTTCTAAAACTGTTTGAATGGTGTCTGTGAGTATAACAGAACTCATTTGGCAGGCAAAACCCTGAGACAGATTCTGACAGGAAGTGGATACCTGATGTGTTGAATTACCTTTAAGCCTATGCCATTGAAACACACAGGGGCTTATTAATGTTTTGGCACTTCCTATTGCTTCCACTAGATGTCACCAGCCTTTACAAAGTGTTTTGAGTCTTCTACTGTGAGATCTGACCGAACAAGAGCCTTGGAACGGTGATGGCCGATTAGACTCTGGCGTGCGAGGTCATGTTGGGTACCCTCGTTCCAATACGTTTTAAAAGAGAATGCATTCGTCCACCTTGAATATTATTCATGTTCTGGTTAAAAAAGGCACTAATGATTTATGCTATACAACGTTTGACATGTTTGAACGAACGTAAATATATTTTTTCCCCTCGTTCATGAAGTGAAGTCCGGCGGGCTTAGATCATGTGCTAACAACACGGAGCTTTTTGGACATAAATGATGAGCTTTTTTGAACAAAACTACATTCGTTATGGACCTGGGATTCCTGGAAGTGACATCTGATGAAGAGAATCAAAGGTAATGGATTATTTACATAGTATTTTCGATTTTAGATCTCTCCAACATGGCGGTCAGTCTGTGTCGCAAAGCGTATTTTTCTGGGCGCAGTGCTCAGATTATTGCAAAGTGTGATTTCCCAGTAAGGTTATTTTTAAATCTGGCAAGTCGATTGCGTTCAAGAGATGTAAATCTATAATTCTTTAAATGACAATATAATATTTTACCAATGTTTTGTAATATTAATTATTTAATTTGTTGTGCTGACTTGACTGCCGGTTATTGGAGGGAAACGATTTCCTGAACATCAACGCCATAGTAAAACGCTGTTTTTGGATATAAATATGAACTTGATAGAACTAAAAATGCATGTATTGTCTAACATAATGTCCTAGGAGTGTCATCTGATGGAGATTGTCAAAGGTTAGTGCATCATTTTAGCTGGTTTTATGGTTTTGGTGACGCCTGTCTTTGAATTGACAAAACATTACACACAGCTATTGTCAATGTACTCTCCTAACATAATCTAACTTTATGCTTTCGCCGTAAAACCTTTTTGAAATCGGACAACGTGGTTAGATTAAGGAGATGTTTATCTTTCAAAGGGTGTAAGATAGTTGTATGTTTGAAAAATTTGAATTTTGACATTTATTTGGTTTCAAATTTGCCGCTCTTGAAATGCACCTGCTGTTGATAGGGTGCACCACGGGTGGCACGCTAGCGTCCCACATAGCCCCAAGAGGTTAAGGTAAAGTGAGACAGTGTAGGGTAAACCTTTTTATTACAATCATTGGGAAAATACACTTCAATGTAGAATAACTGTTGTTACAGCACCTATAAGTGCAATTACAATGTACTTTCAATGCAATTACATATTTCACAGGATATATCAAATGTCAGTTATTACAATGTTGTAGAAAAGTATCGTAACTACAATGTTTCTACTCAGGAAAAAGTAACTTAATGTAAAGTGAAATACATCAAATCTTCAAATCCCTCATGTAATTTCTATGTAGTTATTATTTTACAACGATGGCAGACACCCAATACAGTACTTGTGATCGATAGGAATCCATTTCAATCGCCTGTTGATCGGACAGTGATATGTTTGGAAGCAATGGAATCCAGAGTCTCCCGTTTCATATGATATCAAATACATTTTAGTGGAGTGACCCAAAAAAACACTGATAGCAACAAAACATGCTTATAACCCTGTCAAAAGAATGAAACATGAATTTGCTATAAGATCGTAGTTCCAAAGACATTGTAATGGTTGATATAAGAGAAAAATTGATTCTCTGTCTTTCGGCAAAATAGAGCTTGTAGGGGTCACATGCATTTAAAGGGCCGGTATTGACCGCTATTTCAATTTAGGTGGCAAAGTACCCGGCGTCAAAGTACCCATCACGGCTCCATTTCCTCTAGGGGGAGCATGCTAAGAGTGAAAATCTTACAGCTGATATACTAATCGGATGTCTTTGAAGAGTTGAGAGAGTACTCCTTATTTTCTTTAACCAACCAGTACATCCACTCAATAAACTTTTTTTGGTCCGATTTCCCCTTAGCATCCAGACCTGTCTCTTTATTGTCTGCCACGCTCTTTCAATGTGTTGCGTGTGACATCCTGTGTGAGGATCTACAAAGTTTTTTATCTGGTTGACTGTCTGGTGATTGTAACCCAGCCTATTCAGAGACTTGACATACACTCTCCAGCAATCACTCAGAATGAACCTCTTCGCACATGTCGTCTGATGATAGGGATTAAGGTTTCCTGTGAATGGTTTTCCACCATTTTAAGAACTGGTCACCGTCTGTTGTGTTTGACCTCCATCATCCCAAACACCCAACCCTTCTCAACGTTGGCCCAATCCTTCCACGATTGTACTGAAAGATAGGAACAAGTGCATATCGTTATTTTGTGACAGGGAGTTGGCCAGTGGTTAGTTACCTTGGAATGGCGTGGCATCAGTAAATCCATGAGAACTAGCATAATGCCACTATGATAAGCTAAGGTATGATGGGTGACGTTATATAATGTTGAAAGACCCAAAACTTGTTCCTAGGAAATGTCACTGATGTGTCCAAGAGCACACAAAATGTATTTATAAAACAATTCCTTATATGAAATGGGGAAGCCCTCTATTTTTTTATCCATATCAGTATATCTACTGAGGAGTACTTTAAAAAGGCAACTGATTACCATTAGTGAAATATCAACAAATTCTATCTCAGCTCCCAAGCCCAGATAATGAATGTTACTACATCAAAATAGAGAATGCTATACATTTCTCTTGTGCGAGAACTTGTATTATTAATTTATCACCACCAATCTCCGTATAGAACTTGACCCAATTTGGAAACCCTTCCTCCTCTTGAACCTCCTCAGGGCTATATTGCAGACCTTCAATAATGAGAGGTAAGACAAATGTTAGTGATATGAGAAGACTTGACTGTCCCAGGGAAGCAACCCTCAACTTCTATAGGAGGGGCACCGAATTCAAATCTCACTTAGGGTCCCAAATCGTCTGGAGCTGAGACCCAGATGCAGACATGGGAGGCAGATGGTTTGAGTCTTTGATATTTATTAATCAATCCAAAAGGGGTAGGCAAGAGAATGGTTGTGGACAGGCAAAAGGTCAAAACTAGTTCAGAGTCCAGGAGGTACAGAGTGGCTGGCAGGCTCGAGGTAAGGGCAGGCGGATACGGAGTCCAGAAAACACCACCTGGCGTCCTACCTGGGCGCATACCTGGTTGACCGGGGTGTTGGCGGTGGAAGTAGGCGATGAGGGCTTGATCCAGGATGTCTCCAGCAGGAACCCAGCACCTCTCCTCCGGGCCGAAACCCTCCCGAGTCAACCAGGTACTGGAAACCCCTGCCCCGTAGTTGAACGCTTAGGAGACGTTTTACCGTGTATGCCGGATGGCCACCAATGACACAGGGAGGGGGGGGGGGGGGGGGGGACTGGGGACAGAAGACAAAGGACTGAGACACAGGCTTAATCCTAGACACATGGAACGTAGGGTGAATATGCAGGGTACGGGGTAACAAGAGATGGACAGCAGTGAAACTAAGAACTCTGGAGATGGGAAAAGGACCAATGAAACAGGGGGACAGTTTGTGGGGCTCTACATGAAGGGGCAGATCCCGTGTGGACAGCCATACCCTCTGCGGTAGCGGGGAGCTGGAGTCCGGCGGCGGTCCGCTTGTTGACGATACCTGGAGTTGGTCTTGAGAAGTGCTACCCGAGCTCTTCTCCAGGTACCTCAACAGCGGTGGACGAACATCTGGGCCGAGGGTACGTTGACTTCCGGTTCTTGTTCTGGGAAGAGTGGAGGTTGATTCCCTCATGGAGCCCTCAAAAGGGGATAGTCACGTGGCTGAACAGGGAAGGGTGTTCCGGGCATACTCCACCCAGACCAGGTGTCGGCTCCAGGTAGTGGGGTTGGTTCAGACCAGGCATCTTATGGTGGTCTCCAGGTCCTGGTTAGCTCGCTCCGACTGGCCGTTCGACTGAGGATGGAATCCGGAGGATAGGCTGGCCGACACCCCAATAAGGCTGCAGAACGCCTTCCAGAACTGAGGACCCCCGGACAGAAACCATATTCACCGGGAGTCCATGGATCCTGAAGATGTGCTGTACCATGAGCTGGGTCGTTTCCTTGGCAGACGGAAGTTTGGGGAGAGGGATGAGATGAGCGGGCTTTGAGAACCAATCCACCACTGTCAGAATGATGGTGTTGCAATCAAACGGGGGAAGCCCAGTGACAAAGTCCAGAGAGATATGAGACCAGGGACGATGAGGGACCGGTAGCGGCTGAAGAAGGCCAGAAGGAGCTTGCCGTGGACTCTTGTTCTGGGCACAGATCGTGCACGCGGCGACAAAGGCAGAGACGTCAGGAACCATTGTGGGCCACCAGAAACGTTGTCGGAGGAATGCTATGGTACGGAGGAAAACGGGATGACAGGTCAGTCAGGAGGAATGAGCCCATTCCAGGACTGGACTGAGTTAGGGACAAACAGCAGGTTAGCCGGGGCCCCCTTCAGGTCCAGGCTGGGAACGTTGTGCCTTGCGAACCAGGGTCTCAATACCCCAACCTACTGAGGCTGCAAGGCAAGAGGTAGGGAGTATGGTTTTGGAGACTGAGGGTATGGCAGAGGAACTATATAGGCAGGAGGAAATGGTGAAGTTAAATCTTTTAAACAAGAGAGCCCACTGGGCCTGCCTGGAGTTAAGGCGCTTGGCTGTATGGAGATATTCCACATTTTTATGGTTGGTCCAGACCAGGAATGACTGTTCTGCTCTTTCCAGCCAGTGCCTCCACTCTTCCAATGCCATCTTGACCACCAGGAGTTCTCCATTGCCTACATCGTAGTTCCTCTCTGCAGGATTGAGATGATGGGACAGGAAGGCACAGGGAATTTACCAAGAAAAAAAACAACAACGACGTTTTCGTCTTTTGAGCTTCTAGTCATGAAATCTATGCAGCCTACTCAATCACCTTTTATAGCTACTGTTTACAGGCCTCCTGGGCCATATGCAGCGTTCCTCACTGAGTTCCCTGAATTCCTATCGGACCTTGTAGTCATCACAGATAATATTCCAATTTTTGGTGACTTTAATATTCACATGGAAAAGTCCACAGACCCACTCCAAAAGGCTTTCGGAGCCATCATCGACTCAGTGGGTTTTGTCCAACATATCTCTGGACCTACTTACTGCCACAGTCATACTCTGGACCTAGTTTTGTCCCATGGAATAAATGTTGTGGATCTAAATGTTTTTCCTCATAATCCTGGACTATTGGACCACCATTTTATTACGTTCGCAATCGCAACAAATAATCTGCTCAGACCCCAACCAAGAAGCATTAAAAGTCGTGCTATAAATTCTCAGACAACCCAAAGATTCCTTGTTGCCCTTCCAGACTCCCTCTGCCTACCCAAGGACGTCAGAGGACAAAAATCAGTTAACCACCTAACCGAGGAACTCAATTTAACCTTGCAGTTGCACCCCTAAAAACAAAAAACATTTGTCATAAGAAACTAGCTCCCTGGTATACAGAAAATATACAAGCTCTGAAGCAAGCTTCCAGAAAATTGGAACGGAAATGGCGCCACACCAAACTGGAAGTCTTCCGACTAGCTTGGAAAGACAGTACCGTGCAGTATCGAAGAGCCCTCACTGCTGCTCGATCATCCTATTTTTCCAACTTAATTGAGGAAAATAAGAACAATCCAAAATTTATTTTTGATACTGTCGCAAAGTTAACTAAAAAGCAGCATTCCCCAAGAGAGGATGGCTCTCACTTCAGCAGTAATGAATTCATGAACTTCTTTGAGGAAAAGATCATGATCATTAGAAAGCAAATTACGGACTCCTCTTTAAATTTTCGTATTCCCCCAAAGCTCCGTTGTCCTGAGTCAGCACAACCCTGCCAGGACCTAGGATCAAGGGAGACACTAAAGTGTTTTAGTACTATATCTCTTGACACAATGATGAAAATAATCATGGCCTCTAAACCTTCAAGCTGCATACTGGACCCTATTCCAACTAAACTACTGAAAGAGCTGCTTTCTGTGCTTGGCCCTCCTATGTTGAACATAATAAACGGCTCTCTATCCACCAGATGTGTACCAAACTCACTAAAAGTGGCAGTAATAAAGCCTCTCTTGAAAAAGCCAAATCTTGACCCAGAAATTATAAAAAACTAATCGGCCTATATCGAATCTTCCATTCCTCTCAAAACATTTTGAAAACGTTGTTGCGCAGCAACTCACTGCCTTCCTGAAGACAAACAATGTATACGAAATGCTTCAGTCTGGTTTTAGACCCCATCATAGCACTGAGACTGCACTTGTGAAGGTGGTAAATGACCTTTTAATGACGTCAGACCGAGGCTCTGCGTCTGTCCTCATGCTCCTAGATCTTAGTGCTGCTTTTGATACCATCGATCACCACATTCTTTTGGAGAGATTGGAAACCCAAATTGGTCTACATGGACAAGTTCTGGCCTGGTATAGGTCTTATCTGTCGGAAAGATATCAGTTTGTCTCTGTGAATGGTTTGTCCTCTGACAAATCAACTGTAAATTTCAGTGTTCCTCAAGGTTCCGTTTTAGGACCACTATTGTTTTCACTATATATTTTACCTCTTGGGGATGTCATTCGAAAACATAATGTTAAATTTTACTGCTATGCGGATGACACACAGCTGTACATTTCAATGAAACATGGTGAAGGCCCAAAATTGCCCTCACTAGAAGCGTGTGTCTCAGACGTAAGGAAGTGGACGGCTGCAAACTTTCTACTCTTAACCTGTTATGGCTAGGGGGCAGTATTTTCACAGCCGGATAAAAAACGTACCCGATTTAATCTGATTATTACTCCTGCCCAGAAACTAGAATATGCATATCATTATTAGCTTTGGATAGAAAACACTCCAACGTTTCTAAAACTGTTTGAATGGTGTCTGTGAGTATAACAGAACTCATTTGGCAGGCCAAAACCTGAGAAGATTCCATGCAGGAAGTGCCCTGTCTGACAATTTCTTGCCCTTCTTGATTATCTCTATCCATTACAGAGGATCTCTGCTGTTACGTGACACTTCCTACGTCTCCCATGGGCTCTCAGAAGGCGGCAAAAAGCTGAATCGTGGCTTTGCAGGCTCTGGTTGAAAAAAAGTAGCGCATTTGGGTAGTGGCTGGTTACAGTACTGTGAGACTCAGGCGCGTGCCCGCGTCGACCCCATGCTATGTTTTCTTTCGTCTGTTTACCTAAACGCAGATTCCCGGTCGGAATATTATCACTTTTTTTACGAGAAAAATGGCATAAAAATTGATTTTAAACAGCGGTTGACATGCTTCGAAGTACGGTAATGGAATATTTAGAAATCTTTTGTCACGAATTGCGCCATGCTCGTGACCCTTATTTACACTTCGGATAGTGTCTTGAACGCACGAACAAAACGACGCTATTTGGATATAACGATGGATTATTTTGGACCAAACCAACATTTGTTATTGAAGTAGCAGTCCTGGGAGTGCATTCTGACGAAGAACAGCAAAGGTAATCAAACTTTTGTAATAGTAAATCGGAGTTTGGTCAGGGCTAAACTTGGTCGGTGTCTAAATGGCTAGCCGTGATGGCTGGGCTATCTACTGAGAATATTGCAAAATGTGCTTTCACCGAAAAGCTATTTTAAAATCGGACATATCGAGTGCATAGAGGAGTTCTGTATCTATAATTCTTAAAATAATTGTTATGTTTTTTGTGAACGTTTATCGTGAGTAATTTAGTAAATTCACCGGAAGTTTGCGGGGGGTATGCTAGTTCTGAACGTCACATGCTAATGTAAAAAAGCTGGTTTTTGATATAAATATGAACTTGATTGAACAAAACATGCATGTATTGTATAACATAATGTCCTAGGGTTGTCATCTGATGAAGATCATCAAAGGTTAGTGCTGCATTTAGCTGTGGTTTGGGTTTATGTGACATTATATGCTAGCTTGAAAAATGGGTGTCTGATTATTTCTGGCTGGGTACTCTGCTGACATAATCTAATGTTTTGTTTTCGCTGTAAAGCCTTTTTGAAATCGGACAGTGTGGTTAGATTAACGAGAGTCTTGTCTTTAAAATGCTGTAAAATAGTCATATGTTTGAAAAATTGAAGTTTTTGTATTTTTGAGGAATTTGTAATTCGCGCCACGCCTATCATTGGATATTGGAGCAGGTGTTCCGCTAGCGGAACGTCTAGATGTAAGAGGTTAAACTCGGACAAAACAGAGATGCTTGTTCTAGGTCCCAAGAAACAAAGAGATCTTCTGTTGAATCTGACAATTAATCTGGATGGTTGTACAGTTGTCTCAAATAAAACTGTGAAGGACCTCGGCGTTACTCTGGACCCTGATCTCTCTTTTGAAGAACATATCAAGACTGTTTCAAGGACAGCTTTTTTCCATCTACGTAACATTGCAAAAATCATAAACTTTCTGTCCAAAAATGACGCAGAAAAATTAATCCATGCCTTTGTTACTTCTAGGCTGGACTACTGCAATGCTCTACTTTCCGGCTACCCGGATAAAGCACTAAATAAACTTCAGTTAGTGCTAAATACGGCTGCTAGAATCCTGACTACAACCAAAAAATTTGATCATATTACTCCAGTGCTAGCCTCCCTACACTGGCTTCCTGTTAAGGCAAGGGCTGATTTCAAGGTTTTACTGCTAACCTACAAAGCATTACATGGGCTTGCTCCTACCTATCTTTCCCGATTTGGTCCTGCCGTAAATACCTACACGTACGCTACGGTCACAAGACGCGGGCCTCCTAATTGTTCCTAGAATTTCTAAGCAAACAACTGGAGGCAGGGCTTTCTCCTATAGAGCTCCATTTTTATGGAATAGTCTGCCTACCCATGTGAGAGACGTAGACTCAGTCTCAATCTTTAAGTCTTTACTGAAGACATATCTCTTCAGTAGGTCCTATGATTAAGTGTAGTCTGGCCCAGGGGTGTGAAGGTGAACGGAAAGGCTGGAGCACGAACCGCCCTTGCTGTCTCTGCCTGGCCGGTTTCCCCTCTTTCCACTGGGATTCTCTGCCTCTACCCCTATTACGGGGGCTGAGTCACTGGCTTGCTGGTGTTCTTCCATGCCGTCCCTGGGAGGGGTGCGTCACTTGAGTGGGTTGAGTCACTGACGTGGTCTTCCTGTCTGGGTTGGCGCCCCCCCTTGGGCTGTGCCGTGGCGGAGATCTTTGTGGGCTATACTCGGCCTTGTCCCGGGATGGTATGTTGGTGTTTGGAGATATCCCTCCAGTGGTGTGGAGGCTGTGCTTTGGCAAAGTGGGTGGGGTTATATCCTACCTGTTTGGCCCTGTCCGGGGGTTTCATCGGATGGGGCCACAGTGTCTCCTGACCCCTCCTGTCTCAGCCTCCAGTATTTATGCTGCAGTAGTTTATGTGTCGGGGGGCTAGGGTCAGTCTGTCACATCTGGAGTATTTCTCTTGTCTTTTCCGGTGTCCTGTGTGAATTTAAATATGCTCTCTCTAATTCTTTCTTTCTTTCTTTCTCTCTCTCTGAAGACCTGAGCCCTAGGACCATGCCTCAGGACAACCTGGCTTGATGACTCCTTGCTGTCCCCAGTTCACCTGGCCGTGCTGCTGCTCCAGTTCCAACTGTTCTGCCCGCAGCTATGGAGCCCTGACCTGTTCACTGGACGTGCTACCTGTCCCAGACCTGCTGTTTTCAACTCTCTAGAGACAGCAGGAGCGGTAGAGATACTCTCAAAGATCGGCTATGAAAAAGCCAACTGACACTTATTCTCGTGTTACTGACTTGTTGCACCCTCGACAACTACTATGATTATTATTATTTGACCATGCTGGTAATTTATGAACATTTGAACATCTAGGCCATGTGCTGTTATAATCTCCACCCGGCACAGCCAGAAGAGGACTGGCCACCCCTCATAGCCTGGTTCCTCTCTAGGTTTCTTCCTAGGTTTTGGCCTTTCTAGGGAGTTTTTCCTAGCCACCGTGCTTCTACACCTGCATTGCTTGCTGTTTGGGGTTTTAGGCTGGGTTTCTGTACAGCACTTTGAGATATCAGCTGATGTAAGAAGGGCTATATAAATGAATTTGATTTGATTTGATTTGGATGAAGAGTTTGGCCTGGACAGATTGCTGGGACAGGATGGCCCCCACTCCAACATCAGAAGCATCACCCTCTACCACAAATTGACAGGACGAGTCTGGATGGGTGCTGTGGTGAACCGATGCGTCAGGTCCACAAAGGCTCTTTCAACAGCTGGAGACCATGTAAACGGTACTTTGGGAGAGGTGAGTGCAGAGAGGGGTCCGCCAGGATGCTGTAACCCCAAATGAAACGGCGGTAGAAGTTAGAAAAACCTAGAAAATGTTGCAACTGCATCCTGGACATGGGTTGAGGCCAATCCACCACTGCTTTCACCTTTCCAGGATCCATCTGAACATTTCCCTCAGCAATGACATATCCCAGAAAGGAGATGGTAGAGCGGTGGAACTCACACTTCTTGGATTTTACGAACAATTGGTTCTCCAGGAGGCGCTGAAGGACATGTCTGACATGAAGAACATGTTCCTGGGCAGACCAGGAAAAAAACAGGATGTCGTCAAGGTAGACGAACACAAAACGGTTTAGCATGTCCCGGAGCACATCGTTTACTAGTGTCAAGGGGTGCGTAACTGGTGGCAGGGAAGTCAGATGCAGGAGAGCAGAACTTGGTAATAGCCGGAGCAGTTTAATTGCAAAACCAACGGCATAAAGAATAACTAACATGGGTACAAAACCCGGCGCGCACCAGTAAACATGTGCGCAAGCACTTACAACAAGCAATTCCACACAAAGACATGGGGGGAACAGAGGGTTAAATACACAACACTTAATGAGGGAAATGAGAACAGGTGTGTAGGAAAACAAGACAAATGGAAAATGAAAAGTGGATCGACGATGGCTAGAAGACCGGTGACGCCGAACGCCGCCAGATCAAGGAGAGGAACCGACTTCGGTGGAAGTCGTGACAACTAGAGCCTGGAAGACAGCGTGAGTCCACTCATAATGTCCGCTAGCTGTGTTGAAGGCTGTCTTCCACTCATCTCCTTCGCGTATTCGAACCAGGTGGTAGGCATTCCAAAGGTCCAGCTTGGAAAAAATGGCGGCCCCCTGGAGAGGTTCACAAGCAGAGGAGAGGAGTGGTAGGGGGTAACGATTCTTGACTGTACTGTCATTCAGACGCCGGTAGTCAATGCACGGACGCAGGGGGTCTTGTCCCTCTTCTCCACAAAGAAAAACCCTGCGCTGGTAGGAGATGCAGATGGACGGATGGCCCCAGTAGCCAGAGACTCCTCTATGTACTCCTCCATGGCCTTGGTCTCCGGCCCAGATAGAGAATATATCCTACCACGAGGCGGCGTGGTGCCTGAGAGGAGATCAATGGCACAATCATAAGGACGGTGCGGGGGAAGAGAAGTAGCCTGTGCCTTGCTGAAGACTTTCAGGAGGTCGTGGTACTCTGTGGGGACAGCAGAGAAATCTGAGACTTGACTTAAGCCCTGAGGAGGCCGTCTCGGGGAAGGCTGCGCTGCTTTGAGGCAATGGGAATGGCAGAACGGACTCCAACCCAGGTGTGAACTTGTGGTCCAATCAATAACGGGTTGTGTTTCTTGAGCCAAGAAAATCCCAAAACAGGAATATGTGGAGACTCACTGAGGAGAAGTTGTATAGCCTCCCTGTGATTTCCTGCAACCCGCAATTTAACTGGAACAGTGCTACCAACTACCAATGGAGCGCCAGTCCTGTGCTCTAGCATCCATGGGAACAGAGAGGAGTTGAGTGGGGATACCGAATTCAGAAACTAGGGTAGCATCCATAAAACTCTCATCCGGCCCAGAGTCAATGAGCACCCGGAGAGATTTAGACTGGTCTCCCCAGAGCAGTATCACAAAAATGGAGTGCAGTTGATGGGATTTAGAGGATTCCCAGTCTGGCTCACCAGAATACTTGTACCAACTACAGAAATAGGTCTCTTAACCGGGCAGGTGGCTATATAATGTCCCGCAGCCCCACAGTACAGACAACTGTTGGAATTTAGCCTATGTGAACGTTCCCTAGGCAATAATCTAGCTCTGCCCAGTTGCATAGGTTCCAGAGTATCAGACTCACCCGTCGCCGATGATTCTCGAGGGAGCTCGGGTGTCTTTGGATCCTCTCAGAAAAACAGCCTTCGGGGACTTACGGATTCCTTCGAAGGTGAGCGAGCCATTCCAGATTAACTAGTGTGCCCTAGGCCAGACCTCCTCTCACTCCTGCGTTCCCATAGACGTCCATCAATTCAAAAAATATATATATTTTAAATTTCACCTTTATTTAACCAGGTAGGCCAGTTGAGAACAAGTTCTCATTAACAACTGCGACCTGGCCAAGATAAAGCAAAGCAGTGCGACAAAAACAACACAGAGTTACACATAAACAACCATACAGTCAATAACTGTCACGTCCTGACCAATTAAAGGGGTTATTTGTCATTGTAGTTTGGTCAGGGTGTGGCAGGGGGTGTTTGTTTTGTGTGTTTCGGTGTTTTTGGTTTATGTTCTATATTTTCTATTTCTATGTGTATATCTAGTTTTCTATTTCTATGTTGGGTTTTTGGCAATGACCTCCAATTAGAGGCAGCTGGCTGTCGTTGTCTCTAATTGGAGGCCATATTTAGTTGGGTTTGTTTTCACTTGTGTTTTGTGGGTGGTTCTTTTCTGCATAGCCCGGGAGCCTTATGGAACTGTTATCGTCGTTTGTTAATTTTATTTTGAGTGTTCTTTAATAAATTAAGAAGATGAGCACTTTACCCGCTGCACCTTGATCCAATCCTTACTACGTCCATGACAATAACACAATAGGAAAAAAAAGAAAAATCTATGTACGGTGTGTGCAAAGAGTAGGGAGGTAGGCAATAAATAGGCCATAAATAGGCCGTAGAGGCGAAATAATTACAATTTAGCATTAATACTGGAGTGATAGATGTGCAGATGATGTGCAAGTAGAGATCCTGGGGTGCAAAAGAGCAAGAGGGTAAGTAATAACATGGGGATGAGGTAGTTGGGTGTGCTGTGTACAGGTACAGTGATGGGTAAACTGCTCTGACAGCTGATGCTTAAAGTTAGAGAGGGAGATAAGTCTCTAGCTTCAATGATTTTTGCAATTCGTTCTAGTCATTGGCAGCAGAAAACTGGAAGGAAAGGCAGCCAAAGGAAGTGTTGGCTAGAAAACTGGCAAAGATAAAGCAAAGCAGTGCAACGAAAACAACAACACAGAGTTACACATAAACAAAAGTACAGTCAATAACACAATAGAAAAAAATCTATGTACAGTGAGTGCAAATGTAGGAGAGTAGGGAGGTAAGGCAATAAATAGGCCATAGAGGCGAAATAGTTACAATTTAGCATTAACACTGGAGTGATAGATGTGCAGATGATGATGTGCAAGTAGAGATACTGGGGTGTTAGAGAGGGAGATAGAAGTCTCCAGCTTCAATGATTTTTGCAATTCGTTCCAGTCAAGGAAAGGCGGCCAAAGGAAGTGTTGGCTTTGGCGATGACCAGTGAAATATACCTGCTGGAGCACGTGCTATGGGTGAGTGTTGCTATGGTGACCAGATGAGATAAGGCAGGGCTTTACCTAGCAAAGACTTATAGATGACCTGGAGACAGTGGGTTTGGCGACGAATATGTAGCGAGGGCCAGCTAACGAGAGCATACAGATCGCAGTGGTGGGTAGTATATGGGGCTTTGGTGACTAAATGAATGGCACTTTTATAGACTGCATCCAGTTTGCTGAGTAGGGTGTTGGAGGCTATTTTATAAATTACATCGTCGAAGTCAAGGATCGGTAGGATAGACAGTTTTACGAGGGTATGTTTGGCAGCATGAGTCAAGGAGGCTTTGACTTGAAATAGGAAGCCGATTCTAGATTTAATTTTGAATTGGAGTTGCTTAATGTGAGTCAGAACCGTCCAGAGTAGTGATACTAGACGGGCGGGCGGGCGGGTGCGGCCTGCAATCGGTTGAAGAGCATGCATTTAGTTTTACTTGCATTTAAAAGCAGTTGGAAGCCACGGAAGGAGAGTTGTATGGCATTGAAGCTGTTTGGAGGTTTGTGTCCAAAGAAGGGCCAGATGTATACAGAATGGTGTCGTCTGCATAAAGGTGGATCAGAGAATCACCAGCAGCAAGAGCAACATCATTGATATATACAGAGAAAAGAGTCGGCCCGAGAATTGAACCCTGTGGCACCCCCATAGAGACTGCCAGAGGTCCGGACAACAGGACCTCCGATTTGACACACTGAACTCTATCTGAGAAGTAGTTGGTGAACCAGGCGAGGCAGTCATTTGAGAAACCAAGGCTATTGGGTCTGCCGATAAGAATGTGGTGATTGACAGAGTCGAAAGCCTTGGCCAGGTTGATGAAGACGGCTGCACAGTACTGTCTTTTATCGATGGCGGTTATTATATCATTTAGGACCTTGAGCGTGGCTGAGGTGGAGAAGGTACGGTGAGAGGTTGAACAGGCTAGTAATTGGGTCCAGATTGTCTAGCCCAGCTGATTTGTAGGGATCCTGATTTTGCAGCTCTTTCAGAACATCAGCTGTATGGATTTGGGTGAAGGAGAAGCGGGGGGGGGGGGGGGGGGCTTGGGCAAGTTGCTGCTGAGCTGTTGGTCGGGGTAGCCAGGTGGAAAGCATGGGAGGAGGTTCTGTTATTCTCCATGGACTTTACAGTGTCCCAAAACTTTTGGGAATTGGTGCTACAGGATGTAAATTTTTGTTTGAAAAAGCTAGCCTTAGCTTTCTTAACTGACTGTGTAGATTGGTTCCTGACTTTCCTGAAAAGTTGCACATCGCGGGGGCTATTCAATGCTAATGCAGAACGCCACAGGATGTTTTTGTGCTGGTCAAGGGCAGTCAAGTCTGGGGTGAACCAAGGGCTTTATCTGTTCTTAGTTCTACAGTTTTTGAATGGGGCATGCTTATTTAAAATGGTGAGGAAAGCACTTTTAAAGAGCAACCAGGCATCCTCTACTGACGGGATGAGGTCAATATCCTTCCAGTATACCCGGGCCAGGTCGATTAGAAAGTGTTAGAAAGTGTTTTAGGTAGCGTTTGACAGTGATGAGGGGTGGTTGTTTGAACGTGGACCCATTACGGACGCAGGCAATGAGGCAGTGATCGCTGAGATCCTGGTTGAAGACTGCAGAAGTGTATTTAGAGGGCAAGTTAGTCAAGATGATATCTAAGAGGGTGCCCATGCTTACGGATTTAGGGTTGTACCTGGTGGGTTCCATGATAATTTGTGTGAGATTGAGGGCATCTAGGTTAGATTGTAGGACAGACGGGGTGTTAAGCATATCCCAGTTTAGGTCACCTAACAGTACGAACTCTGAAGATAGATGGGGGGCAATCAATTCACACATGGTGTCCAGGGCACAGCTGGGGGCTGAGGGGGGTCTATAAAAAGTGGCAATGTTGAGAGACTTGTTTCTGGAGAGATGGGTAGAAGCTTGAATTGTTTTGGCACAGACCTGGATAGTATGACAGATCTCTGCAGTAAATTGCAACTCCGCCCCCTTTGGCAGTTCTATCTTGTCTGAGAATGTTGTAGTTGGGGATGGAAATTTCAGGATTTTTGGTGGCCTTCCTTAGCCAGGATTCAGACACAGCTAGGACATCAGGGTTGCGGAGTGTGCTAAAGCAGTGAATGAAACAAATTTAGGGAGGAGGCTTCTGATGTTAACATGCATGAAACCAAGGCTTTTACGGTTACAGAAGTCAACAAATGAGAGCGCCTGAAATTTGGAAGTGGTGCTGGGGGCTTCAGGTGCTGGGTTAACCTCTACATCACCAGAGGAACAGAGGACGAGTAGGATAGGGTACGGCTAAAGGCTATAAGAACTGCTCGTCTAGTGCGTTAGGAACAGAGTAAAAGGAGCAGATTTCTAGGCGTGGAAGAATAGATTAAGGGTATAATGTACAGACAAGGGTATGGTAGGATGTAAGTACAGTGGAGGTAAACCTAGGCATTGAGTGACGATGAGAGAGGTTTCGTCTCTAGAGGCACCAGTTAAGCCAGGTGAGGTCACCGCACGTGTGGGGGGTGGAACAAAAGGGCTATCTAAGGCAAATTGGGCAGGGCTGGAGGCTTTACAGTGAAATAAGACAATAATCACTAACCAAAACAGCAATAGACAAGGCATATTGACATTAGGGAGAGGCATGTGTAGCCGAGTGATCATAGAGTCCAATGAGTAGCAATAGATGGGTCAGGGAGCCGATTCAGTAGTTGCTACTACGCTAGGCGAGCTGGAGACACGGCGATTCAGACAGCTTGCGGGCCAGGGCTAAAAGATGGGCCTCCGGCAATGTCGCAACAGAAGAGCCTGTTGAAATCGCCTCGGACGATTACGTCGGCAGACCAGTTGTGATGGATTGGCGAGGCTCCAGGTCGGCAGTAAATGGTCCAGGCCAATTGGCAAAAAAGGCATTGTAGCCCAAGAATTGGCTGGTGGATCTCTTCGGCTAGCCGGGAGATGGGCCTAGCTCAAGGCTAACTGGTGGTTGCTTCGGGACAGAGACGTTAGCCAGGAGTAGCCACTCGGATTGCAGCTAGCTAGCTGCGATGATCCAGTGTAAAGGTTCAGAAATCCGGAGATGTGGTCGAGATAAAGCAGTCCAATATGCTCTGGGTTGATATCGCGCTGTGCAGACTGGCAGGTATTGACTGATCTGAGGCTGGCTGGTGTCTGAGTTAACGGTGAAGACCGCTAGCAATGGCTAACTGGCTACTAGCTAGTTAGCTGGTTAGCTTCTGATGGGGGTTCCAGTTCTAAAGTATAAAAACAGCAGATCCGTACCACATTGGGTGAGGCGGGTTGCAGGAGAGTATGTTCAGTCCGTAGATGGAAAGTGAGATTAAAATATATATGAATTATATATGAAAGAAAACGATATTTACACGGGACAAGACAAAACACATGTCCCGACTGCTATGCCATCTTGGATCCAGACTCACATGAGGCGCAGGTGCGCGTAACGATGGTGACAGGTGTGCGTAATAATTAGAAAACTGGTGACAACGAGCACCAGAGAGGGGGAGCGGGTGTAGACGTGACAGTACCCCCTCCCTGACGCGTGGC
Source organism: Salmo salar (assembly GCF_965601325.2). Lineage (NCBI taxonomy): Eukaryota > Metazoa > Chordata > Actinopteri > Salmoniformes > Salmonidae > Salmo > Salmo salar. The sequence continues at coordinate 5,869,980 of NC_138309.1, forward strand.
TCCAGCCACAGGACGCCAACCAGAGGGACGGTCCCGGGGACCAGGAGCTGGCCGGTCGCCTCTGCTGAGGTGCGGGAACCTGTAGAATCAGTTTAGGCGTGGGAACCTGCAAATCCAGCTGAGGCGCAGGATTCAGTCGATCCGGCTGAGGCATGGGAGCCTGACGAGCCGGCTGAGGCATCCCCGGTAGCTTTGACAATTGAAGCCTGATGAGCCAAATGAGGCTTGAGAACCTGTCAAGCCAGCTGAGGCTTGAAAGCCTGACGAGCTAGCTGAGGCATCCCCGGTTGCTTCGGCAGCGGCCCATGGACCCGACATAACCAGTAAAAAATAAACCCCTGTTGCTTCCCTTTGGTGAGGTGTTATTCTGTAACGTGTACACTAATAATCGGGAAGCAAGTACAGGGAGTGAATTTAACAAATGAACGAACATGGAACAAAACAAGAAACACGAGTAGCGTACAGACTTGAAACATATAAACAGACACAGAGTCAGTATTCTGAAACCTATAGGCTGGGAGTCAGAAAGCAAGTGCAGGTGGTGAGTTTAAATGTTTATTTTGTAATTTCTTTTATTTTTATTAAAATATATTTTTATTTTGGAAAAATGTTTTGCAAGTGCAGGTGGTGAATTTAATTATAAGCGGAGCATCGAACTGTCACAGGCATCGATGAAAGGGGACCAAAACTCAGCGGGTATAGTGCTCATCTTCTTTTATTACTTAATAAAGTGAACACTTTAACGAAAACAATGAACCGACAAACAACAGTTCTGCAAGGTACACAGACTATGCAGAAAGCAACCACCCACAAAGACACAGGAAAAACAGGCTGCCTAAGTATGGCTTCCAATCAGAGACAACGAAAGACACCTGCCTCTGATTGGAAGCCATACCTGGCCACACATAGAAAAAGAAACATAGAAATAGAAAACTAGAACCAAAATCCCATAGAATAAAAAAAAAAAAAAACACACAAAACAAACACCCCCTGCCACACCCTGACCATACTACAATTACAAATGACCCCTTTACTGGTCAGGATGTGACACGAACAATATAACAAACACGAGTAGCGTTTAGACATGAAACAGAAACAATAACGCCTGAAAAAAGAACCAAGGGGAGTGACAGATATAGGGGAGATAATCAGGAAGGTGATGGAGTCCAGGTGAGTTTCATGAGGCGCAGGTGCACGTAACGATGGTGACAGATGTGCGTAATAATGAGAAAACTGCCGACTATGATCGCCAAAGAGGGGGAGCGGGAGTAGACATGACAAAGAGTTTAAATATATATCCAGCTGGAAATTGTAGAAATTGTCGTGAAATACCCACGTGCAGGAAATTGTAGTTACGTTACTCAGCATAAAAAAAAGACGTTCGCTAGTTCTCATGTTGTGAGAGGGTGCCGAGGTCTTGTTCCATCAGCAGGATTAATTTTCACAGTGAAGGCAGGCTGAATCACGTGGTGAGCTATTGGTTGGAAGAGCGCGCTTGTTTAAAATTGAAAAGCATCGCAGTAGCTTTTGATAAAGAAATAACATCAAGATGAAGCAGCTGCATTATAAGTGGGATGCACTGTTGAGCGCTACATCCCGAGGGGTTCGTGCTGATTGCATGGAGATTGTGACAGCCGGTTAAAAGGCATCCCTTGAGAAAGCAAGAACAAGATATATGTCAGGGAAATGCAGTATTATCACAAGGAGACGTATACTTGGAATACGGAGGAGGATTGGAGGGAAAAAGAGAGGCAGAGGAGGTCTAAGAGAGAGGGAGGAAGACGGTGAGCTTGAGTCGGTTAAAAATGGCAAAAAAAGGGAGATGGTTTGTTAAAGAAGAATGGTAGAACGTGTAAGAAGAGTGAGCTGAAGGCAGGAGGAGAAATGGAAGTGAATGAGGGCGAAGTATCGGAGGTGGTAGGTGTGGTGAAGTTCTAAGAGCCTAAGAGGGTCAGGATAAAGATGAGTCTGTGACAGTTGGAATGAAGGAGATGTTGCACCCACTGTAACTATTAAAACCAGAAACTGTGGATAAATGGCATCATTCACGCAAAACTGAAAGCTTTGAACCACCGCATTTACCATGGCAAGGTGACTGGGAATATGGCAGAATACAAACAGGGTAGTCATTCCCTCCGCAAGGAGATCTAACAGGAAAAACGTCAGTATAGAGACAAAGTGGAGTCGCAATTCAACGGCTCAGACACAAGATGTATGTGGCAGGGTCAACAGACAATCACACACTACAAAAGAAAAACCAGCCACGTTGCGGACACCGACGTCTTGCTTCTGGACTCGCTAAACACGTTCTTTGCCCGCTTAGAGGATAACACAGTGCCACCGACGCGGCCCGCTACCAAGGACTGTGGGCTCTCCTTCTCCATGGCCGACACGAGTAAGACATTTAAACATGTTAACCCTCGCAAGGCTGCCGGCCTAGACGGCATCCCTAGCCGCGTCCTCAGAGCATGCGCAGACCAGCTGGCTGGTGTGTTTATGTACATATTCAATCTCTCCCTATCCCAGTCTGCTGTCCCCACATGCTTCCAGAGGGCTATCATTGTTCTTGTACCCAAGAATGTAAAGGTAACCGAACGAAATGACTGTCCCCCGTAGCACTCACTTCTGTCATCATGAAGTGCTTTGAGAGACTAGTCAAGGATCATATCACCTCCACTTTACCTGTCACCCTAGACCCACTTCAATTTGCTTACTGCCCCAATAGGTCCACAGACGATGCAAAAGAACCTCTAACTCAACGTCAAAAAAACTAAAGGAGATGATCGTGGACTTTAAGAAACAGCAGAGGGAGCACCCCCCTATCCACATCGACGGGACAGCAGTGGAGAAGGTGGAACGTTTTAAGTTCCTCGCCGTACATATCACGGACAAACTGAAATGATCCACCCACAATGACAGTGTGGTGAAGAAGGCGCAACAACGCCTCTTCAACCTCAGGAGGCTGAGGAAATGTGGCTTGTCACCTAAAACCCTCACAAACTTTTACAGGTGCAAAATTGAGAGCATCCTGTCGGGCCGTATCACCGCCTGGTATGGCAACTGCAACGCCCACAACCGCAGGGCCCTCCAGAGGGTGGTGCGGTCTGCACAACGCATCACCGGGGGAAAACTACCTGCCCTCCAGGACACCTACAGCACCCGATGTCACAGGAAGGCCAAAAGGATCATCAAGGACAACAACCACCCGAGCCACTACCTGTTCATCGCGCTATCATCCAGAAGGCGAGGTCAGTACAGGTGCATCAAAGCTGGGACCGAGAAACTGAAAAACAGCTTCTTTCTCAAGGCCATCGGACTGTTAAGTTAGGGCTAGGGGGCAGTATTGACACGGCTGGATAAAAAACGTACCCGATTTAATCTGGTTACTACTCCTGCCCAGTAACTAGAATATGCATATAATTATTGGCTTTGGATAGAAAACACCCTAAAGTTTCTAAAACTGTTTGAATGGTGTCTGTGAGTATAATCTCTTACATCTAGACGTTCCGCTAGCGGAACACCTGCTCCAATGTCCAATGATAGGCGTGGCGCGAATTACAAATTCCTCAAAAATACAAAAACTTCAATTTTTCAAACATATGACTATTTCACAGCATTTTAAAGATAAGACTCTCCTTTATCTAACCACACTGTCCGATTTCAAAAAGGCTTTACAGCGAAAGCAAAACATTAGATTATGTCAGCAGAGTACCAAGCCAGAAATAATCAGACACCCATTTTTCAAGCTAGCATATAATGTCACAAAAACCCAGAAGACAGCTAAATGCAGCACTAACCTTTGATGATCTTCATCAGATGACACACCTAGGACATTATGTTATACAATACATGCATGTTTTGTTCAATCAAGTTCATATTTATATCAAAAAACAGCTTTTTACATTAGCATGTGACGTTCAGAACTAGCATACCCCCCGCAAACTTCCGGGGAATTTGCTAACAATTTACTAAATTACTCACGATAAGCGTTCACAAAAAGCATAACAATTATTTTAAGAATTATAGATACATAACTCCTCTATTCACTCGATATGTCCGATTTTAAAATAGCTTTTTGGTGAAAGCACATTTTGCAATATTCTAAGTACATAGCCCAGGCATCACGGGCTAGCTATTTAGACACCCGGCAAGTTTAGCACTCACCAATATCAGATTTACTATTATAAAACTTTGATTACCTTTTGTTGTCTTCGTCAGAATGCACTCCCAGGACTGCTACTTCAATAACAAATGTTGGTTAGGTCCAAAATAATCCATCGTTATATCCGAATAGCGGCATTTTGTTCGTGCGTTCTAGACACTATCCTAAAGGCTAAATAAGGGTGACGAGCATGGCGCAATTCGTGACAAAAGAATTCTAAATATTCCATTACCGTACTTCGAAGCATGTCAACCGCTGTTTAAAATCAATTTTTATGCCATTTTTCTCATAAAAAAGCGATAATATTCCGACCGGAAATCTGCGTTTAGATAAACAGACAAAGGAAAAGAAAGCATTCGGTCGAAGCGGGCACGCGCCTAAGCCCATAGTACTCTGAGTGGCCACTTGCCAAAAGCGATAATGTGTTTCAGCCAGAGCCTGCCTCGATATCGTTCAACTTTTTCCCGGGCTCTGAGACCCTATGGAAGACGTAGGAAGTGTCACGTTATTGCACAGATCCTGAGTCTTCAATAAAAAGAGCCAAGATGAAACACTACTTCTCAGACAGGCCACTTCCTGCTTGAAATCTTCTCAGGTTTTGGCCTGCCATAGGAGTTCTGTTATCCTGTTATGGCTAGGGGGCAGTATTTTCACGGCTGGATAAAAAACGTACCCGATTTAATCTGGTTACTACTCCTGCCCAGTAACTAGAATATGCATATAATTATTGGCTTTGGATAGAAAACACCCTAAAGTTTCTAAAACTGTTTGAATGGTGTCTGTGAGTATAACAGAACTCATATGGCAGGCCAAAATCTGAGAAGGTTTCATTCAGGAAGTGGCCTGTCTGACAAGGTGTCGTTCTTCTTGTCTCTGTTTATTGAAGAGTGAGGATCTTAGCTGTCCCGTGACACTTCCTACGGCTGCCATAGGTTCTCAGAAGGCGGCAAAAAGCGGAATCGTGGCTTTGCAGGCTCTGGCTGAAACAAAGTAGCGCGTTTGGGTAGTGGCTGGTAACAGTACTGTGAGACTCAGGCTCGTGCCCGCGTCGACCGAAAGGTTTGTTTTCATTCAGTCGTCTCAAATAAAACTGTGAAGGACCTCGGCGTTACTCTGGACCCTGATCTCTCTTTTGAAGAACATATCAAGACTGTTTCAAGGACAGCTTTTTTCCATCTACGTAACATTGCAAAAATCAGAAACTTTCTGTCCAAAAATGACGCAGAAAAATTAATCCATGCTTTTGTTACTTCTAGGCTGGACTACTGCAATGCTCTACTTTCCGGCTACCTGGATAAAGCACTAAACAAACTTCAGTTAGTGCTAAATACGGCTGCTAGAATCCTGACTAGAACCAAAAAATTTGATCATATTACTCCCTACACTGGCTTCCTGTTAAGGCAAGGGCTGATTTCAAGGTTTTACTGCTAACCTACAAAGCATTACATGGGCTTGCTCCTACCTATCTTTCCGATTTGGTCCTGCCGTACATACCTACACGTACTCTACGGTCACAAGACGCAGGCCTCCTAATTGTCCCTAGAATTTCTAAGCAAACGGTTGGAGGTAGGGCTTTCTCCTATAGAGCTCCATTTTTATGGAATGGTCTGCCTACCAATGTGAGAGACGCAGACTCAATCTCAACCTTTAAGTCTTTACTGAAGACTTATCTCTTCAGTAGGTCCTATGATTAAGTATAGTCTGGCCCAGGAGTGTGAAGGTGAATGGAAAGGCTGGAGCAACGAACCGCCCTTGCTGTCTCTGCCTTGCCGGTTCCCCTCTTTCCACTGGGATTCTCTGCCTCTAACCCTTTTACAGGGGCTGAGTCACTGGCTTACTGGTGTTCTTCCATGCCGTCCATGGGAGGGGTGCGTCACTTGAGTGGGTTGAGTCACTGACGTGGTCTTCCTGTCTGGGTTGGCGCCCCCCCCTTGGGTTGTGCCATGGCGGAAATCGTTGTGGGCTATACTCGGCCTTGTCTTAGGACGGTAAGTTGGTGGTTGGAGACATCCCTCTAGTGGTGTGGGGGCTGTGCTTTGGCAAAGTGGGTGGGGTTATATCCTGCCTGTTTGGCCCTGTCCGGGGGTATCATCGGATGGGGCCACAGTGTCTTCTGATCCCTCCTGTCTCAGCCTCCAGTATTTATGCTGCAGTAGTTTATGTGTCGGGGGGCTAGGGTCAGTCTGTTACATCTGGAGTATTTCTCTTGTCTTATCCGGTGTCCTGTGTGAATTTAAATATGCTCTCTCTAATTCTCTCTTTCTCTCTTTCTGTCTTTCTCTCGGAGGACCTGAGCCCTAGGACCATGCCTCAGGACTACCTGGTATGATGACTCCTTGCTGTCCCCAGTCCACCTGGCCGTGCTGCTGCTCCAGTTTCAACTGTTCTGCCTGCGGCTATGGAACCCTGACCTGTTCACCGGACGTGCTTGTTGCACCCTCGACAACTACTATGATTATTATTATTTGACCATGCTGGTCATTTATGAACATTTTAACAACTTGACCATGCTCTGTTATAATATCCACCCTGCACAGCCAGAAGAGTACTGGCCACCCCTCAATAGCCTGGTTCCTCTCTAGGTTTCTTCCAAGGTTTTTGGCCTTTCTAGGGAGTTTTTCCTAGGGAGTTTTTCCTAGCCACCGTGCTTCTTTCACATGCATTGCTTGCTGTTTGGGGTTTTAGGCTGGGTTTCTGTACAGCACTTTGAGATATCAGCTGATGTACGAAGGGCTATATAAATCAATTTGATTTGATTTTGATTTGATCCGTGCAGTCGGGCCGCTCTGGCTGATCCGGGCAGTCGGGCCGCTCTGGCATCTCCGGGCAGACGGGCGGCTCTGGCGACTCCTGACTGGCGGGCGGCTCTGGCCACTCCTGACTGGCGGGCGGCTCTGGCAACTCCTGACTGGCGGGCGGCTCTGGCCACTCCTGACTGGCGGGCGGCTCTGGCGACTCCTGACTTGCGGGCGGCTCTGGCGACTCCTGACTGGCGGACAGCCCTGGCGACTCCTGACAGGCGGACAGCCCTGGCGACTCTTGACTGGCGGGCAGCTCTGGCAGCTCCTGACTGGCGAGCAGCTCTGGCAGCTCCTGACTGGTGAGGCTGGGCTGACGCACTAGACGCCTGATGCGTGGGACTGGTACTGGACGTGCCAGCCTGGAGACATGCACCTCAGGGCTAGTGCGGGGAGCGGGAACAGGCCGAGTTAGACTGGGCTGACGCACCTCAGGGCTAGTGCGGGGAGCTGGCCTGGGGCTCCATCCTTGCCCTGCAAAACTGCCCTTGTGCCCCCCCCAAAAAAATTCTTGGGGCTGCCTCTCGAGTTTACTTAACTCTTCCATAGCCCTGGAAACGCTCATCCTTATCTCCGCCCATGTCCATCCTTCTTCCTCGTTCCACCTGCTTGGTCCTGGTATGGTGGGTAATTCTGTAAGGGCTGTCGTCATGGAGAGAAGAAGACCAAGGTGCAGCGGAGTTAGTGTTCATGATTTAATTCAAAAAGAATACTGGAACACTACAAAAACAAGAAAACACCGACAGCTCAACAGTACTGACAGCATAACACACTGAACAGAAACAATTACCCACAACCCCAAGGAAAAACACACACTACTATATAGGACTCCCAATCAAAGGCAACTCAACACACTTGCCTTCAATTGGGAGTCCAACCCCAATTAACTAACACATAACACAAAACTTCTGCCACGTCCTGACCAAAACTAATACAATTACGCCCTCTGCTGGTCAGGATGTGACAACTGCCTGTATTTCAGGACCTGAAGCAAGGAAATGCATATTCTTGATACCATTTGAAAGGAAACACTTTGAAGTTTGTGGAAATGTGAAATGAATGTAGGAGAATATAACACATTAGATCTGGTAAATGATAATACAAAGAAAAAAACATGAGTTTTTTTGTATTTATTTGTACCATCATCTTTGAAATGCAAGAGAAAGGCCATAATGTAATATTCCAGCCCAAGCGCAATTTACATTTTGGCCACTGGATGGCGGCACTGCATTTGCAAAGTTTTAGACTGATCCAATAAACCATTGTATATCTGTGCAAAATGTTCTATCAAGACTGCCCAAATGTGCCTAATTGGTTTATTAATACATTTAAGTTCATAATCACAAGTTCACTCTCCTCAAACAATAGCATGTTATTCTTTCACTGTAATAGCTACTGTAAATTGGACAGTGTAGTTAGATTAGCAAGAATTTAAGATTTCTGCCCATATAAGATGTGTCTATGTCCTGGGAAATGTTTTTGTTACTTACAACTTCATGCTAATCACATTAGCCTATGTTAGCTCAACCATTCTCGGGGGGGACACCGATCCCGTAGGGGTTAACAGCTTCTACCCCCAAGCCATAAGACTCCTGAACAGCTGATCAAATGGCTACCCAGACTATTTGCATTGTCCCCCCCACCCCCTTACCCTGCTGCTACTCTCTGTTTATTATCTATGCATAGTCACTACTCTCTGTTTATTATCTATGCATAGTCACTTTAACTCTACCTACATGTACATATTACCTCAATTACCTTGACTAACCTGTGCCCCCGCGACTGGTACCCCCTGTATATAGCCTCGCTACTGTTATTTTACTTTCATTATTATTATCTATTTTTTACTGTTACAAGAAAAGTTGTATTAAAAATAGCCGGTTTGATGAACTAATAGCTCAATTACCCAGCCAAGCAGATACAAACAAGTAGCAGTCATTTTGGTTGTGAAGTGCATTATAAAAAAGCTTTGTCCCTTCTTTAAAACAAAATGCAATTTGCTACTTGGCTGTCTATTGTATCACCCTGTCACAGGCCCTCCCAGTCAACATCACCTCATAAGACGAGGAAGTACATTGTTTATGAGGATTGCCTGCTGCAGTTGTTCGAGAGTTTGCAGCCGAACATGCAACATAGAGAACCAGCAAGGGGAACCTCAGCATCACGCAGACATGCCCTCGCTGTGAACATTCCTGTAAATGGAACAGGGAAGACATTTGAATCAGGTTGGTGACAGTTTTGTCCCAATTCCCTTTCATAACCTCGCCTGGTGGAATCAGCCTGATTGCTGTGTTTACCATTCTACCCGGGCATGGTCGATTACATTATCGATGGTGGTTATGATTAGCATGGTGGAATCAAGCTGATCTCTGCATTCACTTTTCTATTTCACGTCAGATATCATAATTACATCGATAATGTAATCAGTGCTCTCTGTGTGTGTGTAAGACCAGTATCTTTGATGAGGGGCCAGGAGCTGATCTACCCGGCTATGCCCATCGATGGGGCACTAGCAAAGACCTCACCTCCAGCCTCGTCTCTTGCTTGCTTACCAATTGTCGTCGATGGGGAGACCAGAATTAGGTAGGTTTAGACTGACCTGTTCAAACTTCAACATAGGTGATATCTGACAAACAAACATATACTATCCTAACTGCCATTGGTAATAGAACAGTGACTTTAAGTGCCTTGCAAAAGTATTCATCCCCCTTGGGGTTTTTCCTATTTTGTTGCATTACATCCTGTAATTGAAATGGATTTTTATTTGGACAAAATAGTCCAAATTGATGAAGTGAAATGAAAAAAAGGACTTGCTTAAAAAAGTTCAAAACAAATAAAATAAAACGAAAAGTGGTGCGTGCGTATGTATTCACTCCCTTTGCTATGTCAATCAGGTTAGTATTGTGGAGTAACAACAATGTTGTTGATCCATCCTCGGTTTTCTCCTATTACAGCCATTCAACTCTGTAACTGTTTTAAATTGGCCTCATGGTGAAATCCCTGAGCGGTTTCCTTCCTCTCCAGCAACTGCGTTAGGAAGGATGCCTGTGTCTTTGTAGTGACTGAGTGTACTGATACACCATCCAAAGTGTAATTAATAACTGCACCATGCTCAAAGGGATATTCAATGTCTGCTTTTTATATACACTGCTCAAAAAAATAAAGGGAACACTTAAACAACACAATGTAACTCCAAGTCAATAACACTTCTGTGAAATCAAACTGTCCACTTAGGTAGCAACACTGATTGACAATAAATTTCACATGCTGTTGTGCAAATGGAATAGACAACAGGTGGAAATTATAGGCAATTAGCAAGACACCCCCAATAAAGGAGTGGCTCTGCAGGTGGGGACCACAGACCACTTCTCAGTTCCTATGCTTCCTGGCTGATGTTTTGGTCACTTTTGAATGCTGGCGGTGCTTTCACTCTAGTGGTAGCATGAGACGGAGTCTACAACCCACACAAGTGGCTCAGGTAGTGCAGCTCATCCAGGATGGCACATCAATGCGAGCTGTGGCAAGAAGGTTTGCTGTGTCTGTCAGCGTAGTGTCCAGAGCATGGAGGCACTACCAGGAGACAGGCCAGTACATCAGGAGACGTGGAGGAGACCGTAGGAGGGCAACAACCCAGCAGCAGGACCGCTACCTCCGCCTTTGTGCAAGGAGGAGCAGGAGAAGCACTGCCAGAGCCCTGCAAAATGACCTCCAGCAGGCCACAAATGTGCATGTGTCTGCTCAAACGGTCAGAAACAGACTCCATGAGGGTGGTATGAGAGCTCGATGTCCACAGGTGGGGGTTGTGCTTACAGCCCAACACCGTGCAGGACGTTTGGCATTTGCCAGAGAACACCAAGATTTGCAAATTCGCCACTGGCGCCCTGTGCTCTTCACAGATGAAAGCAGGTTCACACTGAGCATGTGACAGACGTCTGGAGATGCCGTGGAGAACATTCTGCTGCCTGCAACATCCTCCAGCATGACCGGTTTGGCGGTGGGTCAGTCATGGTGTGGGGTGGCATTTCTTTGGGGGGCCGCACAGCCCTCCATGTGCTCACCAGAGGTAGCCTGACTGCCATTAGGTACCGGGATGAGATCCTCAGACCCCTTGTGAGACCATGTGCTGGTGCGGTTGGCCCTGGGTTCCTCCTAATGCAAGACAATGCTAGACCTCATGTGGCTGGAGTGTGTCAGCAGTTCCTGCAAGAGGAAGGTATTGATGCTATGGACTGGCCCGCCCATTCCCCAGACCTGAATCCAATTGAGCACATCTGGGACATCATGTCTCGCTCCATCCACCAACGCCACGTTGCACCACAGACTGTCCAGGAGTTGGCGGATGCTTTAGTCCAGGTCTGGGAGGAGATCCCTCAGGAGACCATCCGCCACCTCATCAGGAGCATGCCCAGGCGTTGTAAGGAGGTCATACAGGCATGTGGAGGCCACACACACTACTAAGCCTCATTTTGACTTGTTTTAAGGACATTACATCAAAGTTGGATCAGCCTGTAGTGTGGTTTTCCACTTTAATTTTGAGTGTGACTCCAAATCCAGACCTACATGAGTTGATAAATTGGATTTCCATTGATTATTTTTGTGTGATTTTGTTGTCAGCACATTCAACTATGTAAAGAAAAAAGTATTTAATAAGATTATTTCTTTCATTGAGATCTAGGATGTGTTGTTTAAGTGTTCCCTTTATTGGCACCTCCTCTGGCCTTATTGCTTAAATATAGAGTATGAGCAAAAATAATTATGGAATTACTATAGTGCATCGAACTGCGCAGATAGCCTACTTTTTTAAGTGATTTGTTTGACAATCAGATGAAAACATCATTACACATCAACCATGATATGTAAATTTGAGCCTGCGCAACTGCGAAAAACAACAGTAAACGGGTTGTTTACACGCCACTGATCAGCCTATCACAGGCATCTTATCCGGGTTTCTCATAACCGGGATAGAAGCCTTTTCGGGTTATTGTAAACGGGATATGATGTTCATATGTGTCAACTCAAAAACAGAATACTTCAGGATTCTGAATAATAATGGAATATTGGTGCGCATGTGCTGACCTATGCAAAGCTTCTTCCAGCATCTCACCATACATCTGCCTGTAGTTAATGAACTCAACCTGCAGGAGGTTTGTTTGTTGTGATTGAGTGGGGGTTAACAGCTGTGGGCAAGGTTCTGACAGATTGGTGTGTCTTGGTGGTGGCAAGAACACACCCAAGAAACACTCACATCAACCCATACCCCCAAGCCAACTCATGTTTGGCTTCTGTCATGGCCGCCAGCATTTCTTGAGGAGCAAGCCCAAAAATGAGGCCAAGTCTGCGGTTGCAGTTCCCTTTAAGTCAAACTCAACCTATGGGGACACGCCCACCCCCATAGGGACAGCAATCGCATCCTATTGACATACATACTTTGAAAAAGGGAAAAGCAGCTCAGTTTCACAATTTGAGAACAAAATAGGCAAAATTCATTAAAATGGACAGGATAATACCCACGTACAGGTAGCTGCCAAAATAAATGAAACATCAATGTAGGGCGTGGAGCTACCATGAGCCAGAACAGCTATAATGCACCTTGGCATATATTCTACAAGTGTCTAGAACTCTATTGAAGGGATGTGACACCATTCTTCCGCAAGGAATTCCATAATTTTGTTTTGTTGGTGGAGGAAAGCGCTGTCTCAGGCACAGCTCTAGAATCTTAAATGGGTTGAGATCTGACAGACGGCCATGCAATATGGTTTTCTTTCTTATCAAACCATGTGGAGGTCCTGGGCTGGCGTGGTTACACGCGTTCTGCGGTTGTGAGGTCGGTTGGATGTACTGCCAAATTCTCTAACTAAGTTGGAGGCAGCTTATGGTAGAGAAATGAACATTCAGTTCTCTGGCAACAGCTCTGGTGGACATTCCTGCAGTCAGCATGCCAATTGCACACTCCCTCAAAACTTGAGACATCTGTGGCATTGTATTGTGTGACAAAACTGCACATTTTAGTGGCCTTTTATTGTCCCCAGCACAAGGTGCAATGATCATGCTGTTTAATCAGCTTTTTGATATGCCACACCTGTCAAGTGGATGGATTATCTTGGCAAAGGAGAAATTCTCATTAAGAGGGATCCAAACAAATTTGTGCAAAACAGTTCAGAGAAATAAGCTTTTTGTGGATAAGGAACATTCATGGGATCTTTTATTTCAACTCATGAAACCAACATTTTACATGTTCAGTATACATGAACCAAAACATGATGAGAGGTTAATTGATTAATTAACCCAGGAACCACATCTGTGTGGAAACCCCTAGTTTCAATACACTTTGCAATCCTCATTTACTCAAGTGTTTCCAGCAGCTACAGTAAAACCAATACTTTTAAAACATCTGATACTCCTGAATCTCTCGCTCTCCACTCGCTCTCTGTTCCATGGCTAGGAGGACCTTCAGGAGATGAGGCAGTCGGTCGAGCGTTATGGCTACCTAATCAACCGGGTTCTAGTGAAGGAGGACTAAGACAGCGACCATGTAAACTCAGCAAAAAAAGAAACGTCCCTTTTTCAGGACCCTGTCTTTCAAAGATAATTAGTGAAAATCCAAATAACTTCAATCTTCATTGTAAAGGGTTTAAACACTGTTTCCCATGCTTGTTCAATGAACCAAAAACAATTAATGAACATTCACTTGTGGAACGGTTGTTAAGACACTAACAGCTCACAGACGGTAGGCAATTAAGGTCACAGTTATGAAAGCTTAGGACACAAAAGAGGCCTTTCTACTGACTCTGAAAAACACCAAAAGAAAGATGCCCAGGGTCCCTGCTCATCTGCGTGAACGTGCCTTAGGCATGCTGCAAGGAGGCATGAGGACTGCAGATGTGGCCAGGGCAATAAATTGCAACGTCCGTACTGTGAGACACCTAAGACAGCGCTACAGGGAGACAAGACAGACAGCTGATCGTCCTTGCAGTGACAGACCACGTGTAACAACACCTGCACAGGACCGGTACATCCGAACATCACACCTGCAGGACAGGTACAGGATGGCAACAACAACTGCCCGAGTTACACCAGAAACGCACAATCCCTCCATCAGTGCTCAGACTGTCCACAATAGGCTGACAGATGCTGGACTGAGGGCTTGTAGGCCTGTTGTAAAGCAGGTCCTCACCAGACATCACCGGCAGCAACGTCGCCTATGGGCACAAACCCACCGTCGCTGGACCAAACAGGACTGGCAAAAAGTGCTCTTCACTGACGAGTTGCGGTTGTCTCACCAGGGGTGATGGTCGGATTTGCGTTTATCGTTGAAGGAATGAGCGTTACACCGAGGCCTGTACTCTGGTGCGGGATCATTTTGGAGGTGGAGGGTTCATCATGGTCTGGGGCGGTGTGTCACAGCATCATTGGGCTGAGCTTGATGTCATTGCAGGCAATCTCAACGCTGTGCGTTACAGGGAAGACATCCTCCTCCCTCATGTGGTACCCTTCCTGCAGGCTCATCCTGACATGACCCTCCAGCATGACAATGCCACCAGCCATACTGCTCGTTCTGTGAGTGATTTCCTGCAAGACAGGAATGTCAGTGTTCTGCCATGGCCAGCAAAGAGCCCGGATCTCAATCCCATTGAGCACGTCTGGGACCTGTTGGATCGGAGGGTGAGGGCTAGGGCCATTCCCCCCAGAAATGTCCGGGAACTTGCAGGTGCATTGGTGGAAGAGTGGGGTAACATCTCAGAGCAAGAACTGGCAAATCTGGTGCAGTCCATGAGGACGAGATGCACTGCAGTACTTAATGCAGCTGGTGGCCACACCAGATACTGTTACTTTTGACCCCCCCCCCTTTGTTCAGAGACAATTATTCAATTTCTGTTAGTCACATGTCTGTGGAACTTGTTCAGTTTATGTCTGTTGTTGAATCTTATGTTCATACAAATATTTACACGTTAAGTTTGCTGAAAATAAATGCAGTTGACAGTGGGAGGACGCTTCTTTTTTGCTGAGTTTTGAACTCCGGGACATCCTGCAGAGGGTTGAGATTGAGGTCCACAGGTTGCTTTGCTGGGTTCAAACCACCTAGCATACAATCCCTGGAGCTACAGAGGGGGTATTGCATATAATACAATAAAGCTCCATTACTTTAAGTAAACCATTACTGTACGTAAACCATAGAAACTAGCTGGTGATAGAGATAATGGGAATGGATTTGGACTTAAGTGTTTCACTGGCATTGTGCCATAATCTCAGAAACCAGAACAAAATCTCACATACACTTACGTTAAATCACGAGAGACCACCACTGCCAGAGAGATGGTGTAGGTGGTGGCAAACGGACATTGAGATGAGTGGAGAATAGAGGGAACTTGGGAATGGGACCTTTCCACAAGGTGAACAGCTATCGGTGGTGACTCAAGTGAATACAGTGGAATCAATTGAAACTGCGTGGGTTTGCCTAGCTCTTGACAATGGATGTCTGTTTGTGAGACTTGTCATTGCCATTACAAGTTGGATCAGAAGTATTGGATGTTGTCACCTCAAGATAAATTATTTAGCATTGTGGACTGTTTTAAAAAAAATTGTACTGCTCATTCTTTCTAAGTGTATGAGCTTGTCCGGTATACTGAATTTATTTTGTGTCTCTGTGCAATGAGGAGTTGTGGATACTGGCTGGACTTGTGTAGTTCATAATAGGCCTAATCCTAATTGGCAATGTGACAACCATGAAAAAGCATGTTGGACAATGGTCTTGAAAACGTAGTGTATATACTATTTATCAGAGCTATGCCCTCTATAATAATCTAGAATGTGTAGATTAGTCTAGTAAGTACAAGTATTGGTTTAAATGAAAGAGATGTTGACAAGATGAAGATATTGATTATGAATGATCAATTATTAATTGTATGCAAAATAACACTGATGACTGATTGTGAGATCTGAAATTTAACCAAACCATTCAAGAAAATCTCTTCCATAAAGATACAAGGTGACCCTGTTTATTTGGCCTCACTTGTCATTGATCTTCTAGCCCCGGTTATACCTTGCATTAAGATGTGGTTTTCGTAATCTGATGATTGGGTTGTGGGCGTGTAAAAAGTGGTTCACGACTTGTGGAGTAAAACTGTTACAGCATAGGGCTCTACTAGGACCTGCACAAACCAATGGATGAGAGTGGCGAGAAGATGGGACACAAGGAATCGAGGAAACTAAAGATAAAGAATCCTGGAATTCTGCTAAGAGGAGTATTCCTTATTCAGGCCAGGATTCTATCAGAAACAAGTCTATAGCGCACTTGACATTTAAAAGGTAATTTCCAATTGAGCCAACATCTGCAGCATTTACCTTGAATGCAGTGGGAGAGAGCCTGTATAGCCAACGCCTATAGTTGTGTAGGCTACCAAGCACAAACAGACCTTGGACCAGGCTACAGGACAGGAGTGAGGGTGGAAAAAAAAGGGAAATGGGGGACTTGTTTCTCAGTGGGGAGACACCATTTTATTTTAGACTTAATTTTGGGTAACAATTATAAACCAATCTTAAACAAAAGAGTAAAAATATACATGTTTGACTTTGCAGGTAAATAAATATCTGCGTTCGGATCCCAAAAAATCCCAAAGGTCTACTTCCAGAGTTTCTTGATGGACATGTTCTTCTCGCTGTCCTTCTGCATCACCTGGAAAGACACAGGGCAGGGGTCGTTAGCCAGTGATAATGGACCTTATCATAAGGAGCCAAATTAAAATCAGTGATTAACAAAACAACAAACTCTGGGGAAAAGGGTCTGTCCATTTTAATCCCTAAAAGTATAAACCTTTATAATAAACTAATGTAAAGAAATTCGTTTATTATAAAAAGCTAAAATGCTGATACAAATACCAGTCATTTGTGGAATATTGTGTTTCTATACTGTGTAAAAGCACTATTTTCATATTGAGATAAATTATAGAAAATTGTACAAAATCTCTTTAAAAATGTCAGGTTTGACAATGACATGCAAGAGATGTGTCATTCATTCATTGCTATTATCATTGATAACCTGTAGACCTAGTGCCTTCGAAAAGTATTCAAACACCTTGACTTTTTCCACATTGTTTTACGTTACAGCCTTATTCTAAAATTGATTAAATTGTCCCCCCCTTCAATCTACACAATACCCCATAATCACAAAGCAAAAACAGGTTTTTAGAAAGTTATGCCAATTTATATAAAATCAAACTGAATTATTAAATTTACATAAGTATTCAGAGTCTTTACTCAGCACTTTGTTGAAGCACCGTTGGCAGCGATTACAGCATTGATTCTTCAAGGGTATGGAACTATGAGTTTGGCACACCTGTATTTGGGGAGTTTTTCCCATTCTTCTCTGCAGATACTCTCAAGCTCTGCCAGGATGGAATGGAGAATTGCGCCACAGCTATTTTCAGGTCTTTCCAGAGACGTTCGATCGGGTTCAAGTCCGAGCTCTGGCTGGGCCACTCAAGGCTGTGTGTTTAGGGTCGTTGTCCTGTTGGAAGGTCAACCTTTGCCCCAGTCTGAGGTCCCGAGCAGGTTTTCATCAAGGATCTCTCTGTACTTTGCTCCGTTTATCTTTGCCTTGATCCTGACGAGTCTCCCAGTCCCTGCCGCTGAAAAACATCTCCACAGCATGCTTGCTTCACCGTAGGGATGGTGCCAGGTTTCCTCCAGACGTGGCGCTTGGCATTCAGGCCAAAGTGTTCAATCTTGCTTCTCATGGTCTGAGTGTCTTTAGGTGCCTTTTAGCAAACTCCAAGCAGTCTGTCATGTGCCTTTTACTGAGGAGTGGCTTCCGCCTGATTGGTAGTGCGCTGCAGAGATGGTTTTCCTTCTGGAAGGTTCGCCCATCTCCACAGAGGAACTCTAGAGCTCTGTCAGAGTGACCATCGGGTTCTTGGTCACCTCCCTGACCAAGGCCCTTCTACCGAGATTGCTTAATTTGTCCGGGCGGAAGAGTCTTGGTGATTCCAAACTTCTTCCATTTAATAATGATGGAGGCCACTGTGTGCTTGGGGACCTTCAGTGCTACAGAAATGTTTTGGTACCCTTCCCCAGATCTGTGCTTCGACACAATGCTTTCTCTGAGCTCTACGGACAATTCCTTCGACCTCATGGCTTGGTGTTGCTCTGACATGCACTATCAAGTGTGGGACCTTATATAGACAGGTGTATGCCTTTCCAAATCATGTTCAATTAATTTAATTTACCACAGATGGACTCCAATCAAGTTGTAGAAACAAGGATGATCAATGGAAACATTATGCACCTGAGCTTTATTTCAAATCTCATAGGAAAGGGTCTGAATACTTGTTTACTTTTAATAAATTTGCTAAAATTTCTAAACCCGTTTTTGCTTTGTCATTATGGGGCATTTTGTGTAGATTGCTGAGGGATTTATTTTATCCATTTTAGAATAAGGCTGTAACAATGTGGTCAAATTAGCTAGCAAGTCAATGATGTAATGACTGAAAAGTCTTTAAACAAACGGTTAACGACGCCTGAGTAGGTTTAACAGCCCAGATCTGTTAAAACTACTCGGGCGTGTGCTAGAAGCAAGCTGTTTTCGCTGTAGTAATGGTACAATCATGACGCTATCGAATTTGCACTCACTTTTTTTCTCTAGAACAATCAGAAACAACGGTACAGCGGAGACTTATAACAATTATCTGGGAGATTTTTTTTCCTGGTCGCACAGCAAAATATTTTGTTGCATATGCGACCAAATTGGTCGCACTTTAGACCACTGGCTATAGCCCATAGCATTGAATAACACATTGATACATGGTAAAACGGACAGTAAAAAAAAAAATAAGGTTTTGAAATGTCTGTCCCATATCTAGGAGATACAAGAAAGCTCAGGAAATATATATTTTGACACATTTAACCCCTTTTTGTTGGCACAAAACTACTTCCATACTTCCAATCCCTTTTTAAAACCGGTACCGGGTTACCTTCAGAAGAGTCCTGTGACACTTGTAGGGGGCAACACGGAGAGATCACCATCGTGTTCGTGAGTCTCCCGTTTCCATAGTTTGGTCAGTGTTGCAATGTATACCGAAACTTCTGTACTTTTTCCGATACCAAAACATGAAAAAACGTTTGGTACTTTTGTCATGTGTCTCACGTCATATACGGATTGAGAGGATCGAGTCTGTCTAGTAATTTTCTGAATCTTCAAGGGGGCAGTAGCTACAAGGCTGTGCTTGAGCATGCAGCTAACACAGCGTAAGCCACATTTGAGAAGCAAGCCAGAGAGAAAATGCAGACAGCGTGGCTGGGTTAAATGCAAAAGACACATTTCAGTTGAACGCACTGTTGTACAAATGACTAGGTATCCTCCTTTCCCTTTCTTCTAACGAAAACACCTTACCACCATGCCCGCAGCTTGTTTACAAAACTGGCTACAGAAGCAAACTATGGGAATACTTTGATTACAGAGCAGATGAGGGCCTAACCACAGAAACAACAAAAAGGTGTAACAAAGCAGTGCAAGGGGAGGTTTAGCTCCAAAATGATTTTACACATTACATTTATTGTAACATTGTCGTTATTCCACTAAATGTGAATCATTTGAGTGACAATGACATGAAAATATATTCTGCATGACATTCATGTGAGCACTATGATTACACAACCCAAAAGTAAAGTGCACTCATAACTTCACAGCAATATACTTGAACTACTTTGTGTTTGTCTGGGCTTGCTAGCAGTAGTCAGCCCTGGAAGGCGCATTGCACTCTGGGAAGTGAAATGTACTCTGGGAATCGTAGTATGCTGTGTAAATTCCATTGTATTTCTATGGCATTTAGACTACATGACTATTGCAATATAGAAGCTTCAGAAATGAGCGTCAAAGTGTTTGTCGTTTTGGAACTAAACTTAATTGAATACATTAAATTATTTAGCTGTAATAAATGTCATCAGACTAAATATTATGGCCACAGATTAAGAAATTAACCCAGATAATGTAATTTTACCATTATTTTGTCTGCTCTGAGTCTCCGATATGGTTTTGCAAAAAGGAAAATTGATGGGATTCTTCTGTTATTTCATATGGCGTTCTATTTTTGTAAGAAATTTAATACAGAGTAGATATTCTACTTGTTCGTCCAGTTACCAACATATTGCTCAATGTTAAAAAAAAATGAAGCCCAGCGGTTCTTATTTTATTGCTGTGGTATCATTACGGTATTGAGTATCGTTAAGATAGAGTATTATGATACTAAACCTGGTATCAAAGTAAAACATCTGGTGTCGCAATAACAGTAGTGGTCATTCGTTTGTAGCCCAAACCTTTCTGACGCTACAGACAGAAGTTGGCACATAGTTGGTATTGACTTCAGACGAGTCCCGTGGGGGTCGTAGAGCAAAACGCTAAAGACGTACTCCTGAGAAGACAGATATTTGGGATGTCTCCTGATCTGACAAACAGCGCTGTAGCTCTGCCACCTGCCATCGCAGATGTGGAAGGCTGACATAGGCACATGCAGTGGATTGAGACGCAGCCCACAGAAAAATAAATCCAACTGAAACACTTATTTTTATGGGGATTTTGAGGGGGATTTTTGTATTATATTAAT
The DNA here is from genome assembly GCF_965601325.2 of Salmo salar. Lineage (NCBI taxonomy): Eukaryota > Metazoa > Chordata > Actinopteri > Salmoniformes > Salmonidae > Salmo > Salmo salar. The sequence goes on from NC_138309.1 coordinate 5,890,535, forward strand.
GCATTTGACACGCTGGCGCGTCAATCGACTTTTTTTGTTTTTGACAAGATGGTCCAAAATCTGTTTGAGCTTTGTATAGCCAACTCCTATGGTTGTTGTTGTGTCAAACTGTTTGGCATCACAATGACCATAGTAGTTGGAAAGACTACAAAACGATCTGGGACCAGTATAGATCCTTTTTATTTTATACAAAATCTCTGATCAAGACTAACTACACTGTACAAAAATAAACGCAACATGCAACAATTTCAAACACTTTATTGAGGTACAGTTCATATAAGGAAATCAGTAAATTGAAATAAATGCATTAGGCCCTAATATTTGGATGTCATATGATTGGGTATACAGATACGCATCTGTTGATCACAGATGACTTAAAAAAAAAGTCAGTATCTGGTGTGACCACCATTTGCCTCATGCAGCGTGACATCTCCTTCACAGAGTTGACCAGGCTGTTGATTGTGGCTTGTGGAATGTTGTCCCTCTCCTCTTCAATGCCTGTGCGAAGTTGCTGAATGTTGGCGGGTCTTGAAACACGATGTCGTACACATTGATCGAGAGCATCTCAAACATGCTCAAATGGATGACATATGCAGGCCATGGAAGAACTGGGTCATTTTCAGCTTCCAGGAATTGTGTATAGATCCTTGCGACATGGATTATCATGCTGAAACATGAGGTGATGGCTGCAGATGAATGGCACAACAATGGGACTCAGGATCTCGTCAAGGTATCTATGTGCTTTCAAATCGCTATCGATAAAATGCAATTATGTTCATTGTCCGTAGCTTATGCCTGCCCATACCATAACCCCACCGCCACCATGGGCCACTCTGTTGACATCAGAAAACCGCTCGGCAACACGACTCCACACACGCTATGCTCTGCCATCTGCCCGCTATAGTTGAAACTGGAATTAATCCGTGAAGAGCACACTTTTCCACTGGCCATCGAAGGTGAGCATTTGGCCACTGAAGTCGGTTACGACATCGAACTGTAGTCAGGTCAAGACCCTGGTGAGGACGACGAGCACGCAGAAGAGCTTCTCAGAGACGGTTTCTGACAGTTTGTGCAGAAATTCTTTGGTTGTACAAACCCACAGTTTGATCAGCTGTCCAGGTGGCTGGTCTCAGATGATCCTGCAGGTGAAGAAGCCGGATGTGGAGGTCTTGGGCTGGCGAGGTTACATGTGGTCTGCGGTTGTGAGGCTGGTTGGACATATTGGCAAAATTCTCTAAAACGACGTTGGAGGCAGCTTATGGTAGAGAAATGAACATTCACTTATCTGGAAAGAGCTCTGGTGGATATTCCTGCAGTCAGTTAATAATTGCATGCTCCCTCAAAACTTTAGACATCTGTGGCATTTTAGAGTTGCCCATTATTGTCCCCAGCACAACGTGCACCTGTGTAATGTTCAGCTTCTTGATATGCCACACCTGTAAGGTGGTTGGATTATTTTGGTAAAGGAGAAATGGTCACTAACAGGGATATAAACATTTGTGCACAAAATTTGAGCGAAATAAGCCTTTTGTGCATATGGACAATTTCTGTAATCTTTTATTTCAGTTCATAAAACATGGGACCAACACTATACATGTTGCATTTATATTTTCGTTCAGTATAGTATTGATTATATTAGGCATAATATGGACAAAAGGGAGCTAGAGGTAAAATAGAGACAAACTGTCTCTTGGAGAGTGTTTAGACAGTAACACGATAGAAGACTAACCTTGGCGACAGCCATCTCAAAGTCCTCCTGGTTGACGTGCACTCTCCTCTCCCTGAGGGCGTACATACCTGACTCGGTGCACACACCCTGAGAAATAAGATGGAACAGAAACACAAAGGTTTTACCATGGTGAAATAAGAGTAAGTAAGACACACAGTGGTCTAACACTAAGGCACTCCAGGAACATGGTTACCAATCCCTGGACTAGGGGATGTTTCAGGATGGCTAGTTGTACATAGGGCTGTGGCGGTCATGACATTTTGTCAGCCGGTCTCATGGTAATTTACAGGCAATTAACATAAACACGTTTTGCATCTCCAGGCCGCCTGACCTCAACCGTATTGAACACCTTTGATGAATTGGAACGCTGACTATTAGTGCCCGACCTCCCTAATGCTCATGGCTGAATGGAAGCAAGCCCCCACAGCAATGTTACAACATCTAGTGGAAAGCCTTTCCAGAGGAGTGGAGGTTGTTATAGCAGCAAAGGGGAACCAACTCCACATTAATGCCCATGATTTTAGAATGTTCACTACTTTTGGTCATGTAGGTGATCTTAAATCAGTTTTTTTTTATTTGCTGTGTTTAATATGCGGTAGGCTATAACGGCACAATCATTATTTTTAATTAATGTTTTTTTTTCGGGCTTGGGCTAATACAGTATATAGGCCTATGTGTTTGCGTAAGCTCTAATATGTATATGGTTGTGTTTCATTAATCAACAACTTAGAAAGCTCTGTCCATTTCATTGTTAGGCTTTGAAACAACATCCTCAACGAACATGTTTTACACTCAGTTTCAACCCGCTGTTGAACTTCTTTCTTCATATTGATCAATCACGGTGAGGTGAGTTTTAAAAGCACATACTGGTTTGATGATAAGTGTTTGTGATTTTCGACTGCATCTGCATTGATGTCAGAGTGGTTAGAGGGACAATATAGCCCTGAGTACCATCCATTAGCAACTTGAAGATCTTTAGCGAGTTGGGTACACATGTCCAGAGTGCATAAGAGGATATTATCGTGAATTTTACTGCGGTCATGACTGATAATATGGTCAATGCAACAGCCCTAGTTGTACATGTTCTGCCCTTGTGCATGTGCTAGCCCTAATGTGGTGGGCCCCATTCAATAACTTGTGGAGTATCAAGTCTGTGGTTATTCGCTCCTGATATTCTACATACACCGTAAATGTCAAACCCAGTTGGACATGTATCCACTACAATGAACTATTACAAAACGTACAATGGTGAAACAAACAGATCCACACAACTGTGGGGTAGGGGTCATCTCTGGATGGGGCCAAAGTTTTCCCTACTAGCCATCATACACTGAACCCCTCATACACTGAACTGTCTGTGCTAGCCTTCATTTGGTGGGCTCATTCCAAACTGTGCGTCTCAGTGTATTACCTTAACTTCAGCCCCAGAGGCTCCGGGCATCAGTTCTGCAATCTTCCTCAGGTTAATTCCACGCGTCAGGTTCATCTTCCTTGAGTGGATCTTCAGGATGTCCAAACGGGCCTGAGGAGGAGCAGAAAGAAATGGGATGGGGCCAGAATTAAGACACTGTAGTAGCAAGCTGCTTACATGAAGCTGAATAAGTGTCAACGCAAATACAAAACTATCTGAGTGAGGAGACCATGAGGATGCTGGACTAGACTCATTGGTATAAATCCATGATTTTTTAAATTAACAAATGGTACAGAACACCAACAGATCCTTACTACCAACAGTCTAAATATGGTGCACTGTGCTGTCTTGCCATACCAAGGCGGGGATTCAATTCAATCAGCATGATAGTGTGCTTGACATTTAAAGGTAATTTCCAATTGAGCCGACATATGCAGCGTTTACAGTGAATGAGGGGGGGGGGGGGGGGGGGGGGGGGTTAATGTGGTTGTCTTGTGTGTTCGCACATGGCAAGCTTTTGTAGTCACCCTGACAAAACAGTACGCAGTTATAGTCACTCACCCTTCTAGTTAACTTGAAACAGTCTAACCAGGTCTTGCGTCTTGAAGTCACCTAGTATAGCTAGTGCTAGCCAACTTCTTCAATTAGCTTCAGCTGGCTGGTGTGCGACTGTGGCAAAATTGGTTTGACATTGGATAGTCAATCTCTGGGGCTAATTAGGGTCCGTCAATAATATTTTCATGTTGTACATCTTTTAGTTGTCTCAAATGCGTTCAATATTTGTATATGAATTTGTACAATTTATACTTGGTTTGAGGTTAAGTCATTGAAATTTGGAGTTATTGACAGTTAAACATATTGACCCATGTACATAGTGTAATTTATTGACGGTCCCTAGCTATTATTAATTTATTGACGGTCCCTAGCTAGCCCCACAGGCATTACGACTAGGTCTCGTGGTGCAGCGCTCAGAATTGATGATTACTTTGATGCCAGTTGTGGGCTGAATTTAAATAAACCCAATTTAAGGACAACTGTTATGGTACCCTTCATTCCGTGACATAATTTCCCCCCCTATCATCTCGCAAATCTGTTTTGAACGAGATTGACACTAAAATAAATGTTTCTGACTGAAATCGATGCCACATAGGCCATTTTATAAAGGAGGAGTTGCTTTTAAGGGCAGCCACTCTTTAAAAGGTGCATAGTTAAAGCGCCAACAGATTGAATACCGTCCCAAGGCAGATTTTTACTATATTGATAATCACAGAATGTTTTAGGGGCAAAACAAATATGGGGCAGTACTGACCTCTTCATTGGGAGGGGGGAACTCGATCTTCCTGTCGATGCGGCCGGGTCGGAGCAAGGCAGAGTCTAGGATGTCAATACGGTTGGTGGCCATGATGACCTGAGGCAGTAAAAACACATTTAACATACAATATTAGTCCTTTGGGTCTTATTCAGCTTCTTTATTTTATTTATTTCGACTTTATTTAAGCAGGTAGGCCAGTTGAGAACAAGTTCTCATTTACATCTGCGACCTGGCCAAGATAAAGCAAAGCAGTGCGACAAAAACACAGACTTACACATAAACAAACGTACTGTCAATAACACAATAGAAAAATCTATGTACAGTGTGTGTAAATGTAGAAGATTAGGGTGGTAAGGCAACAAATAGGCCATAGAGGCGAAATAATTACAATTTAGCATTAACACTGGAGTGATAGATGTGCAGATGATGATGTGCAAGTAGAGATACTGGGGTGCAAAAGAGCAAGAGGGTAAGTAATAATATGGGGATGAGGTAGTCGGGTTGCTATTTACAGATTGGCTGTGTACAGGTACAGTGATCGGTAAGCAGGTGTTGGCTCTGGGGATGACCAGTGAAATATACCCGCTGGAGCGCGTGCTGCGGGTGGGTGTTGCTATGGTGGCCAGTGAGCTGAGGTAAGGCGGGGCATTACCTAGCAAAGACTTATAGATGACCTGGAGCCAGTGGGTTTGGTGACGAATATGTAGCGAGGGCCAGCCAACGAGAGCATACAGGTCGCAGTGGTGGGTAGTATATGGGGCTTTGGTGACAAAACGGCTGGCACTGTGATAGACTGCATCCAGTTTGCTAAGTAGAGTGTGGGAGGGTATTTTGTAAATGGCATCGCCGAAGTCAAGGATTAGTAGGATGGTCAGTTTTACGAGGGTATGTTTGGCAGCATGGGTGAAGGCTTTGTTGCGAAATAGGAAGCAGATTCTAGATTTAATTTTGGATTGGAGATGCTTAATGTGAGTCTGGAAGGAGAGTTTACAGTCTAACCAGACACCTAGGTATTTGTAGTTGTCCACATATTCTAAGTCACAACCGTCCAGAGTAGTGATGCTAGGTGGGCGGGCGGGTTCGGGCAGCAATTGGTTGAAGAGCATGCATTTAGTTTTACTAGCATTTAAAAATCAGTTGGAGACCACGGAAGGAGTGTTGTATGGCATTGAAGCTCATTTGGAGGTTAGTTAACACAGTGTCCAAAGAAGGGCCAGATGTATACAGAACGGTGTCGTCTGCGTAGAGGTGGATCAGAGACTCACCAGCAGCAAGAGCAACATCATTGATGTATATAGAGAAAAGAGACGGCCTGAGAATTTGAACCCTGTGGCACCCCCATAGAGACTGCCAGAGATCCGGACAACAGAACCTCTGATTTGACACACTGAACTCTGAGAAGTAGCTGGTGAACCAGGCGAGGCAGTCATTTGAGAAACCAAGGCTATGGAGTCTGCCGATAAGAATGCGGTGATTGACAGAATCAAAAGCCTTGGCCAGGTCAGTGAAGACGACTGCACAGTACTGTCTTTTATCGATGGCGGTTATGATATCGTCTAGGACCTTGAGCGTGGCTGAGGTGCACCCATGACCAGCTCGGAAACCAGATTGCATAGTGGGGAAGGTACGGTGGGATTCGAAATGGTCGGTGATCTCTTTGTTAACCTCTCTTGGGTGGGGGCAGTATTTTCACATCTGGATGAAAAGTGTGCCCAAAGTAAACTGCCTGTTACTCAGGCCCAGAAGCTAGGATATGCATATAATAGATTTGGATGGAAAACACTCTAAAACTGTTAAAATGATGTCTGAGTATAACAGAACTGATATGGCAGGCGAAACCCCGAGGACAAACCACCCACCCCCCCTAAAAAAAAAAAAATCAGCCTACCACTGTTTTCAATGGCTGTCACTTTTATTATAAAGGCGAAATCCTCCCAGATTGCAGTTTCTAGGGCATCCACTAGACGTCAACAGTCTTTAGAGTTTCATGCTGGTTTTTGGAAAAATTAGCCAGAAATTGTAGTTTTTCTAGGTGGCTCCCATTTTGGCTGTAGTGTTTCCAAACGAGTGAATGAGAGCACGTTCTTTGGTATTTACGTATTAGGGTACCTAAGGTTTGATTATAAACGTTGTTTGACTTGTTTGGAAAAGTTCATTAGTAACAGTTTGGATTCATTTTGTATGCATTTTGATGGAGGGAAGCTGGGTGGATTATTGACTGAAGCGCGCCAGCTAAACTGAGTTTTTATGGATATAATAGACATTATCGAACAAAAAGGACCATTTGTGTTGCATCTGGGACCTTTTGGAGTGCCAACAGAAGAAGATCAAAGGTAAGGCATTTATTATATCGCTATTTCTGACTTTCGTGGCACACCTGCCTGGTTGTAATATGTTTTTCATGCTTTTGTATGCGGGGCGCTGTCATCAGATAATCGTATGGTGTGCTTTCGCCGTAAAGCCTTTTTGAAATCTGACACAGCGGCTGGATTAACAAGAAGTGAAGCTTTATTTTGATGTATTACACTTGTGATTTTATGAAAGTTAAATATTTATAATTCTGTAGTTTGAATTTCACACTCTGCAATTTCACCGGATGTTGGCCAGGTGGAGCGCTACCGTCCCACCTGTCCATAAGAAGTTAACTTGGCTTTCAAAGATTTTAGAAAAGGCAGGGCAGGATGAATACAGGTCTATAACAGTTTGGGTCTAGAGTGACTCCCCCTTTGAAGAGGGGGATGACCTCGGCAGCTTTCTAATCTTTGGGGGATCTCAGATGATACAAAAGTGAGTTTGAACAGGCTAGTAATAGGGGTTGCAACAATTTCGGCGTTTCATTTTAGAAAGAGAGGGTCCAGATTGTCTGGCCCAGCTGATTTGTAGGGATGCAGATTTTGCAGCTCTTTCAGAACATTAGTTGTCTGTATTTGGGTGAAGGAGAAGCGTGGGGGCTTGCTGTAGGGGGTGCAGAGCTGTTGGCCGGTAGGGGTAGCCAGGTGGAAAGCATGGCCAGCCATAGAAAAATGCTTATTGAATTTATCGATTATCGTAGATTTAATCGGTGGTGACACTGTTTCCTAGCCTCAGTGCAGTGGACAGCTGGGAGGAGGTGCTCTTACTCTCCATGGACTTTACAGTGTCCCAAAACCTTTTGGAATTAGTGCTACAGGATGCAAATTTCTGTTTGAAAAAGCTAGCCTTAGCTTTCCTGACTGTGTATATTGGTTCCTGACTTCCCTGAAAAGTTTCATATCGCGGGGGCTATTCGATGCTAATGCAGTATGTCACAGGATGTTTTTGTGCTGGTCAAGGGCAGTCAAGTCTGGAGTGAACCAAGGGCTATATCTGTTCTTAGTTCTAGATCTTTTGAATGGGGCATGCTTATTTAAGATGGTGAGGAAAGCACTTTTAAAGAGCAACCAGGCATCCTCTACCGACGGGATGAGGTAAATCTCCTTCCAGGATACCCGGGCCAGGTAGATTAGAAAAGCCTGCTCGTTGAAGTGTTTTAGGGAGCGTTTGACAGTAATGAGGGGTGGTCGTTTGACCGCGGACCCATTACGGACGCAGGCAATGAGGCAGTGATCGCTGAGATCCTGGTTGAAGATGGCAGAGGTGTATTTATTCACCTTCTCCCTATAGGCTTCTTTGGTATGCCTTTCTTATCTATATTTTGTACATTCGGAAAGTATCCAGACCACTTGACTTTTTCCACATTTTGTTACATTACAGCCTTATTCTAAAATGGATTAAATACAAAATGTTAAATACAAAAATCCTCAATCTACACACAATACCCTATAATGACAAAGCAAAAACAGGTTTTTCAATTCAACATGATTTGGAAAGGCACACAACCGTCTTTATAAAGGTCCCACGTAATTCTTAAATTAAAGATGTTTGGAACCACCAAGACTTTTCTAGATCTGGCTGTCCGGCCAAACTAAGCAATCGGGGAAGAAGGGCCTTGGTCAGGGAGGTGACGAAGAACCTGAGTTCCTCTGTAGAGATGGGAGAACCTTCCAGAAGGACAACCATCTCTACAGACGGAAGCCACTCAGTAAAAAGGCACAACAGCCCACTTGGAGATTGCCAAAATGCACCTGAAGGACTCTGACCATGAGAAACAAGATTCTCTGGTCTGATGAAACCAAGAACCAACTCTTTGGCCTGAATGCCAAGCATCACGTCTGGAGGAAACCTGGCACCATCCCTATGGTGACGCATAGTGGTGGCAGCATCATGCGGTGGGGATGTTTTTCAGCGGCAGGGACTGGGGAACTAGTCAGGATTGAGGCAAAGATGAACGGAGCAAAGTACAGAGAGATCCTTGATGAAAACCTGCTCCAGAGCGCTCAGGACCTCAGACTGGGGCGAAGGTTCACCTCCCAACGGGACAACAACCCTAAGCAAACAGCCAAGACAACTCAGGAGGGCTTCAGGACAAGTCTCTGAGTGTCCTTGAGTGGCCCAGCCAGAGCCCGATCGAGCATCCCTGGAGAGACCTGAAAATAGCTGTGCAGTGATGCTCCACCATCCAACGTGACAGAGCTTGAGAGGATGTACAGAGAAGAATGGGAGAAACTCCCCAAATACAGGTGTGCCAAGCTTGTAGCGTCATACCCAAGAAGACTCGAGGCTGTAATCGCTGCTAAAGGTGCATCAACAAAGCACTGAATAAAGGGTCTGAAAACATATGTAAATGTGATATTTCCGGTTTTTCCATATTTGTGCTATGGTCTGAATTTTAAATGTCTTAAATCAATATTGTGTCACTGATCTACACACACACAATACCCCATAATGTCAAAGTGGAATTTAGTGTGTAATTGTTTTATTTGTATTAACACAGATTCAACCACAAAGACCAAGGAAGTTTTTCAATGCCTCACAAAGGGCACTGATTGGTAGATGAGTAAAAATAATAAAAAGCAGATGCTGAATATCCCTTTTAGCATGGTGAAGTTAATAATTAGACTTTGGATTGTGTATCAATACACCCAGTCACTATAAAAGACGTATGTGTCCTTCCTAACTCGATTGCCAGAGAGGAAGGAAACTGCTCAGGGATTTCACCATGAGGCCAATGGTGATTTTAAAACAATTAGCTTAATGGCTGTGATAGGAGAAAACTAAGGATGGATCAACAACATTGTAGTTACTCCACAATACTAACCTAAATGACAGAGTGAAAAGTAAGCCTGTAGAGAATAAAAATATTCCAAAACATGCACCCTGTTTGCAACAAGACACTTAAGTAATACTGAAAGAAGAAATTACCTTTTTGTCCTGAATACCAAGTGTCATGTTTGGGGCAAATTCAACATCACATAACGGCGTACCAATCTTCATATTTTCAAGCAGGGTGGCTGCATCATGTTATGGGTATGCTTGTCATCGGCAAGGACTATGGAGTTTTTTTTAGGATTAAAAAGCTATAAGCACAGGAAAAATCCTAGAGGAAAACCTGGTACAGTTTGCTTTCCAACAGACGCGGAGATGAATTCCCCTTTCAGCAGGACAATAACCTAAAACACAAGACCAAATCAACACTGGAGTTGCTTACCAAGACAGCATTGAATGTTCTTGAGTGGCCTAGTTACAGTTTAGACTTAAATCTTATAGCAAGACATGGAAATGGCTTTCTAGCAACGATCAACTTGATAGAGCTTGAAGAATTTTTTAAATAATAAATGGGCAAATATTGCACAGCTGTAATCGCTGCCAAAAGGTGCTTCTACAAAGTATTGACTCGGGTGTGAATTACTTATGTAAATTAGATATTTCTCAAATTTTAATAAATTAGCAAACATTTCTAAAAACATGTTCTCACTTTGTCATTATGGGGTAGTGTGTGTAAATGGGTGAGAAATGTATTTAATCCATTTTGAACTCAGGCTGTAACAACAAAATGTGGAATAAGTCAAGGGGTATGAATACTTTCTGAAGACAAAAGACTGCAGTGTGGGAAAAGTAGGTTGTAGATTGCAAGAACATTAGATAAAGGGTTTAGGGAATTAACACATCTGACCACAAATTACTCCCAGCTACTCCACACAACATTTGTTCTGTAAATTGAACAGAATTAGAAACATATGATAGGAAGATGGATCATAACATTATACTATAGTCTTGAGTGGTCTTGCTTTTACAACTGTGCCAATTTCTGTGCATTTTGCTTAGAGATTTGCTCAAGAAAAGGAAACATTTCAAATCCAGGTACATGTGGGCATCATACAAAGCAGTAGAAAGAGCTCTGGGACTTCGTAAATCCAGAGCGTTGTAAATTCCGTTTGTAAATTCAGAGCGTTTCGCTCTCGGAGCGTTCAGAGCGCACACTGGACGCTCTGGCCGAGGAATAGGGTTGAGCGTTCCGAGTGGCGCAACGATCTATGGCACTGCATCTCAGTGCTAGAGGTGTCACTACAAACACCCTGGTTCGAATCCAGGCTGCATCACAACCGGCCGGTATTGGGAGTCCCATAGGGTGGCGCATAACTGGCCCAGTGTCGTCCGTCATTGTAAATAAGAATTTCTTAACTGACTTGCCTAGTTAAATAAAGGTGAAATAAAAAATGTATTAAATTAAAACAATGGCAATCAGGCACCCAGGCTAACGTTGGCTAGCTTGCTAGCTAGATTCATATACAAATGAGAGAACAGCTCACTCTGACCATTTTACTAGCCATAGCAGAGCTGGTTAGACTTTTCATGTTAACCAGAGCGTTGGTGACTAACTGTGCTGCTGGCAACAATTTAATTACGCTTTTTCTTGCCAACATTTACTGACACCGGCCATATTCTACAGGTGTTAAGCATTCGTAAATTCATCAGTTATTCTGTGCTCTGGCACACTCAGATGAAAGTGCTCTGAAATCGGAGTAGATAGCCAGAATTAACAATGTCCATTGAGAACGCACAACGACGATAGAAACTTAGCTAAGAATGACGTGAATAATCAAGTTAATAAACGTTGGGTAGTTAGTTAGATAGCATATAGTTAATATACTGCCTGGCAAGTTCGATGTATTAGTAGCCAACTAACGTGTAACGTAACTTATGTGAAAAGTCATTACTTTATTACATTGCTCAACATTTTCTTAACATTTGTTAGAATTAGTTAAAGCAATGAATTTGTATCCGCTCGTCAGATTTTCTTCAAATCTGAAAACATGAAGCCACGCCCATTTTCTGAAGAACTGCATTATGGGTCCTAAAAGAACAGAAAGTGTCCACTGCTTGTATACTTCGTATTTTGGTGAATTTAGTACGACATCTATAAACCTTTGGCATTCTAACTATATACATACTATGACCAATAAGCATACTACATACTGAATTAGAAATGGGCAGTTTTGTCACAACACAATGCCACAGATGTCTCAAGTTTAGAGAGTGTGTGCAATTGGCATGCTGACTGCAGGAATGTACACCAGAGCCATTTCCAGAGGATTGAATGCTCATTTCAACCAACATCGTTTTATAGAATTTGGCAATACGTCCAACCACACTAGCCCAGGACCTCCACATCTGGCTTCTTCACCTGCGGGATCATCTGAGACCAGCCACCCAGACAGCTGATGAAACTGTGGACTATTTGTCTGTAATAAAGCCCTTTTGTGGGGGAAAACTCTTGATTGTCTGGGCCTGGCTCCACAGTGGGTGGGCCTATGACTTCCCAAGGCTGCACCCCTGCCCAATGATGTGAAATCCATAGATCTGTGCCCAATTTATTTTTTTCAATTGACTGACTTCCTTTTATGAACTGTACCTCAGTAAAATCGTTGAAATTGTTGCATTTATATTATTGTTCAGTATATGTAAACAGACCATAAATGTTTTCTTGGAAAGCGTTGAGTGCTATTATGACACAATATCAGTATTTGTTGCATTTACGACTTGCCCTAGCATCAACTGATTTGAACCAGTGTGTTAGCAGATTGGCTAACACAATGTTAGCAGATAGGCAGTTCATTTGAAAAATTCTAAAACTGTCTGGCTAGCTAACTCACATACAGTGGATATACATTCTTCACATTCATAGATTAACACCATCTTATCAAAGCACTGGAAAACCATTGTTAACCAACTCCCTGACTAACATTGCTGACCCTAGGACCATCATAAGAAGATTCATGTCCATACTAGCATTTTAATTCCTAATGATATTGTCCCCAGGCCAAGCTCAGTCACCTTCTTCACTGAACAACTTTTCTCTCATGGCAGAGGTAGAGTCATGTCACTGTATTATATATACACTGAGTGTACAAAAACAGTAGGAACACCAGCTCTTTTCATGCCATAGACTGACCAGGTGAAAGCCATGTTCCCTTATTGATGTCATCCACTTTCAGTGTAAATGAAGGGGAGGAGACAGGTTAAAAAAAAGATTCTTAAGCCTTGAGACAATTGAGACGTGGATTGTCGATGTGTGCCATTCAGTGGGAAAGAAAAAAAGATTGAATTTCCTTTAAACGGGGTTTGGTGCAATGCGACCGGTTTGAGTGTGTCAAGAACCGCAACGCTGCTGGATTTTTCACGTTTAACAGTTTCCCGGGTGCATAAAGAATGGTCCACCCTCCCAAAAAACATCCACGCAACTTCACACAAATGTGGGAAGCATTAGAGTCAACATGGGCCAGCATCACTGTGGAACACTTGACACCTTGTAGAGTCTATGCCCTGATGAATTGAGGCTGTCCTGAATGTTTTTTACACTGAGTACTGTACTGCTACAGAGCAGCACTATTTTCCCTTTGATAGTGTTAAGGGTCTGATTGTCATACTGTGTGGTGTTGACCTACTCTTTCTTTCTCTGTCCATTCATCCCTCCTTCCCTCTAGCATCAGGAGAGGAGGAAGAGGGAGGTGGAGCAGGAAGAGAGCCTGCAGGAGCTCGCGGAGCCCCTGGAGGTCAGGTTCGTCAAAAACGCTGCCATTCTCTCAGACTTTCGGTCCACCCCCACCATCCAGCACCCCCAGAGAGGAGTCCTGCTGGCAGTTCTAAGGCCCTGAGGATCAAAGGTCACAGCGTCCCAGAAGATCTACCACTTGATGGTGGACTCCGTGCTGGCCAATGCCTCTGGCCAGCCCCACCGCTACAGCCTGGAACTGAGCAGTAGGATCAAGCTGCCCTAGATAGACGTGGACATCAGCATGGAGTCTGAGGCAGCCTCAGAGAAGGAGGGGCAAGCACTGAACTGCTCAACACAGACATAGCTGCTTTTAGTCTTTAAACATCAAATGTATATATTTAACACATTGGTATTTTTTCTAAATATTTTTTAACTGTACTACTCTTTGACTTATCACATTTAGACAATGAAATACTTGTAATCTGCATTTATTGCTAATTTCTATAGAATTGTCTTAAAAAAAATACTGGCTGTTTTGTCTATTTGTACCATCACAGAGAACATGCAAATACAGATTGAGAGGTTGTTGAGTGCTAGACTGGGTGGGAGGACAGTGAATAGAGAATATAATATCTAGCGTGTGATTGATTGGTGAGCAGTGGAAAGAAAGTGTTGTCAGACAGTACTGACAGGAGAGTGGCAGATTGAAATCAATGGCGAGAAGCCGCAGAGAATGTGGTGTCAAGAGTGGTGTAGCAGAGTAATAGCATACAAATTAAGTAAGGGTGTAGACTGTGTGTGGTGTTATATAAGTGTGAGTTTTATTGTAGAGTAGAATTTATAAAAGCATTATAAAGACGACAGTGGTGTACGAGTCACCCACCTTGATGTTCTTGGTGGCCTCAAAGCCATCCAGCTGGTTCAGCAGCTCCAGCATGGTCCTCTGCACCTCGCTGTCGCCCCCACTGCCCCCCTCCAGACGTGACGAACCGATCGAGTCGATCTCGTCCATGAAGATGATGGAGGGTGCGTGCTCGCGGGCCATGACGAACAGCTCACGCACCATGCGGGCACCTGGCATGGGGAAGAGAGCAGGGTTACAGCCAGCAGCGTGATGTGAGTGAAATACTTATAATAACAGGTTCTGTTTTACCACTTGCATGGTGAGAGACATTTAGCCTACTACTTTCACTCATTGCTGTGCTCCATGAAAAAGTAGTGAAATGCACTTAAACATGCTTGAGCTAAACAGCAGCTATTTGGAGAATGGAAGCAGCAAAACACATCTCCTTGATTCTGGAATTCTCTAACTTTAATTCCTTGTTATTACGGGAATTACTTCACGGTTGGGAACCCTGTCGAATGGTAACCAAAATGGCTGACCGTTGATGACTCACCCTCTCCAATGAACTTCTGCACCAGCTCCGAGCCGGACACCCTGATAAAGGTGCAGTCAGTGTGGTGGGCCACGGCTCTGGCCAGCAGGGTCTTCCCTGTACCTGGGGGGCCGTACAGCAGCACACCCTGGTGGAGAGACACACAACAAGGGGGGTTAGACAACCTAAGAGACATGACACAGTGCATCTCAAATTTCATGATGTATTTTAGGATGATTATGCTGGAATTAACTGGCGCCACTTTCTGTTCCTTCTGGCAATCAAGACTGTTGAGGTTTATGTGATAAATGCTATGAGACATGATCAGAACAATACCTTAGGACACTGCCAACAATGTATGAAAAGGTCTGACCCAAGGTAGATTTTGGAGTGTTGCATTCCTTTCAGACATTGCCAACTCTATATGCTTATAAAGTAAATTCAAATGCAAAAGATAATTGTTTGAGTTTACATTGTAAGAGTGGTTAACATATACAGATGATACGACATCTGAATTAAGAAAGAACCCAATAAGGGATTTATTCCTTTTGGGCTACCCACCTTGGGCTGTGCAATGCCGAGAGCCTCGAAGAGCTCTGGGTGCTTGACTGGCAGCTCAATCACTTCCTTGATCTCCTTGATCTGCTTGTCCAGGCCGCCAATCATCTCGTAGGTGGAGTCAGGCACTTTCTCCACCATCATGAGGGAGACCAGCGGGTCTACCTTGTTGGGCAGGATCTTGTGAAGGGTGTAGCTGTCGTTGCGCAGCGCCACGCGGCAATTTGGAGTCACCTGTTGGTAATGGGCAACGGGGTTAATCAGTGCATACATTCATGAATAATAAGCAACGTTGATGTTTTTTCTTCTTCTGTCCAGCCATCTGAATAGGATCTGGATATTTTTGGCTTTTCAACTGAATTTTGTTAACACTTATTCCAATTCGACAAAAACAAATAAATGTGGTTAAAATATGGTTCCCGTGTGTTGATAATCTGAACTGTACACAGATACATCTACCTTTGTACATAGAAACATTAAGTTCTCTCCACAATGTGGTGAAATATGAACAACAATGTTTCCATACTTACATCATTGATGTCAATATTCTTATCCACATCCACCACAAATTTTCCCTCTGGATGGACCTGGACACAAGTAGCACAGTAGACTGCCAATGTCATCCAGGAGCAACTACAGTTTACCACTGAAAAGGTTTGTGTTACATTTCAGCAAAAAAAAAGCTTTATACACACCTTGACTAGCACTTTCTTTTTGTCCATGGCCCTCACCACCTCTCCAACATAGGAACCCTGCTCCTGTAGCAACTGCAGCTCCTCACGAAGGAGACGCACTGGGGACAAAGCAAATAGATTTGAACAACGACTGCCAATTCATAATGTGCATGTTCCTGAGTGCAATCAAATTACCGTAGTCTGACACAGCATTGACAATTTATAATCCACACAATTATTGCTACAATTAGGCTTTGTCACAATGAATTAACTACTAGCTAGTTAGCTACACTGCTGTTTAGAAGAGAAGTTAAGCTGTTGTTGTTCTGGATAGATAATTCCTACCTTTTGCATTGAGTTCATTCCTCTGAGCCTGTAGACGTCTGAGATTCTGACTCTTGTCATTCACTGTCAACTGGAGGCAGAGACCAGTTAATTCTTAGCTTGACAATTGTATCAGTACTGCCACTACGGTGTCAACAGACAACATGCAACGTTAGCTAGTACATTTTTATTAAAACCTGTGTTTGCTTACCTGTAACTCTTCTATTTTGGACTGGTAGTATTGCCGGAGACCAGAACCACCTTTACTGTCCTCCATCTCCATCTGCAAATACACCGATACATATTCAATAACTGAGATAGTTGTTGGAAAGTTGTCAAGTAAACAACGTATATAACGTTAGCTAGATAATTAACATCAAGGTGACTAACGTTGTAGCTATAGGCCTAACTAGCTATCTAGCAAGACGACTAGCTTAAAATAAGATTTTTACCAGTTTACTGACAAAAATGTCATACTAGCGGCTAACTAAATTAGCTAGCTAACGTTACTTAACAACTAGCTATATTTTTGTCCATTATACTTAACTCATGCCAAGTTATTCATAGTCACAAATATAAGGAATGTCACTGAAACAAACATAATTAATTCGATTATCTAGCTAGAAAGCTAACAGCTAGTTAGCTTGCTAAAAGTAGCTTACAATGAGACAGCAAACTGGCAGGATTCTCTATTTTTGACAGACCGTTTTGGTCTATTCAAAACAGTTCAACCGTCTTCTGATGAGAACCAACTTTACAGAACACACTGTTCAGTGTCTAATCAATGTCTTATCTACAATATTTTCTCAAAAGTGTGATAGTCATAATAAAGACAACGAAATCACTTACATTATGTTCCATTCCTTCCAGCGCCATCTTGAAACTCTAAACTTCCGTTGGATGAAGGGGTACTTCCGAAATTCGAACCTCTTCTTCAGTAAAGGTTCTACTATTAACATTTGAGAATTACTGACACCTGCTGTACTGGAGGTGTAGTACAGTAAAACGCAACTGAAATTTTGCTAATAATGTTAAAAGTAAGTGTATGCTCTATTTCTGTCCTTTTTGCAATACCTTATCTATTTGGAGAAGCTGTGCCAGAAACAGATATGTTGAATATTGTACAATCCATTTTCATGGTCCTTTGAGTGGGCCTGATGAACCATATTACTGTTTATCAATATTGTGCAATAAGTGTGCAATATACACTGCTCAAAAAAATAAAGAGAACACTAAAATAACACAACCTAGAATCTGAATGAATGAAATAATCTTATTAAATACTTTTTTCTTTACATAGTTGAATGTGCTGACAACAAAATCACACAAAAATAATCAATGGAAATCCAATTTATCAACCCATGGAGGTCTGGATTTGAAGTCACACTCAAAATTAAAGTGGAAAACCACACTACAGGCTGATCCAACTTTGATGTAATGTCCTTAAAACAAGTCAAAATGAGGCTCAGTAGTGTGTGTGGCCTCCACGTGCTTGTATGACCTCCCTACAATGCCAGGGCATGCTCCTGATGAGGTGACGGATGGTCTCCTGAGGGATCTCCTCCCAGACCTGGACTAAAGCATCCGCCAACTCCTGGACAGTCTGTGGTGCAACGTGGCGTTGGTGGATGGAGCGAGACATGATGTCCCAGATGTGCTCAATTGGATTCAGGTCTGGGGAACCGGCGGGCCAGTCCATAGCATCAAAGCCTTCCTCTTGCAGGAACTGCTTACACACTCCAGCCACATGAGGTCTAGCATTGCCTTGCATTAGGAGGAACCCAGGGCCAACCGCACCAGCATATGGTCTCACAAGGGGTCTGAGGATCTCATCTCGGTACCTAATGGCAGTCAGGCTACCTCTGGCGAGCACATGGAGGGCTGTGCGGCCCCCCAAAGAAATGCAACCCCACACCATGACTGACCCACCGCCAAACCGGTCATGCTGGAGGATGTTGCAGGCAGCAGAACGTTCTCCACGGCGTCTCCAGACTCTGCCACGTCTGTCACATGTGGTCAGTGTGAACCTGCTTTCATCTGTGAAGAGCACAGGGCGCCAGTGGCAAATTTGCCAATCTTGGTGTTCTCTGGCAAATGCCAAACGTCCTGCACGGTGTTGGACTGTAAGCACAACCCCCACCTGTGGACGTCAGGCCCTCATACCACCCTCATGGAGTCTGTTTCTGACCGTTTGAGCAGACACATGCACATTTGTGGCCTGCTGGAGGTCATTTTGCAGGGCTCTGGCAGTGCCCCTTCTGCTCCTCCTTGCACAAAGGCGGAGGTAGCGGTCCTGCTGCTGGGTTGTTACCCTCCTACGGCCTCCTCCACGTCTCCTGATGTACTGGCCTGTCTCCTGGTAGCGCCTCCATGCTCTGAACACTACGCTGACAGACACAGCAAACCTTCTTGCCACAGCTCGCATTGATGTGCCGTCCTGGATGAGCTGCACTACCTGAGCCACTTGTGTGGGTTGTAGACTCCGTCTCATGCTACCACTAGAGTGAAAGCACCGCCAGCATTCAAAAGTGACCAAAACATCAGCCAGGAAGCATAGGAACTGAGAAGTGGTCTGTGGTCACCACCTGCAGAACCACTCCTTTATTGGGGGTGTCTTGCTAATTGCCTATAATTTCTACCTGTTGTCTATTCCATTTGCACAACAGCATGTGAAATTTATTGTCAATCAGTGTTGCTTCCTAAGTGGACAGTTTGATTTCACAGAAGTGTGATTCACTTGGAGTTACATTGTGTTGTTTAAGTGTTCCCTTTATTTTTTGAACAGTGTATAATATAGATAAAACAGTATTTAACAGTTTTGATTGCATTTCAAAGAGACTGGCATCAGTTAAACAGACTGGCTTGTCTGTTCCAATTATGTGTTATTGTTGACCTCCTACCATGCTACAGGCTGAGAAACTAAAGTTTGTTCAAGCCATGTCCCAGCAGTGCACAAGGACATACGTGTACTTCGTTTGGTTGTTATTTGAGGAGAGTAGTAAACCGCCAATATCTGTTTAATATGGTGAGTTTCTTCAAAATTTAGTTTAGCTCTTGCTGCTGTCAGCTGCTTCCAATTCTCCTCAATAGAACATATTTTATTGCAATTTTTCACATACTTTTTACCTCTTTTTCAGTAGCTAGGTTTCCATCCAATTGGCGACAGATTTTCATGCGAATATCTTAAAATCCACCTAAAACAATCAGGTGCGTTTATAAGATTTGAAGACGTTGTGGGCTTAGCCCAAAGCCAGTAGGGGGTACATTCTCGTGTACATTCACCCAAGGCAAAAAAATAAAGAAGATCATTTCAACTGATAAATATATGAATTTGGTGCACTTTGAAATTAACATTGAGCGATTTTTCATGTAACTTGCACCTTCCCACATGCCACAGCAGACACTGCCAGTACTCAATTACAGTTGCTACTTTGGGTCTCTCAACTCTGGAACACTACTCCACAGGAGGCTGCTGAGAGGAGGACAGCGCATAATAATGTCTGGAATTGAGTTATTGGAATGTTATCTGTGTTTGATGAGTTTGATCCCATTCCATTTATTCCGTTCTAGCCATTACTATGAGTCTGTCCTCCACAATTAAGGTGCCATCAACAACCTGCACTCTACTCTCTACTCTGGAACACATACAGTACCAGTCAAAAGTTTGGACACAACTACTCATTCAAGGGTTTTCTTTATTTTTACTACTTTCTACATTGCAGAATAATAGTGAAGACATTGAATGGAAAGTTGCTGGATCGAATCTCCAAGCTGACAAGGTAAAAATCTGTCTTTCTGCCCCTGAACAAGGCAGTTAACCCACTGTTGCCCGGTAGGCTGTCATTGTAAATAAGAATTTGTTCTTAACTGACTTGCCTAGTTAAATAAAGGTGAAAATAATTGTTTTAAAAACAGCTTCACCTGGAAAGCTTTTCCAACAGTCTTGAAGGAGTTCCCACATTTGCTGAGCACTTGTTGGCTGCTTTTCCTCCAAATCATCCCCCCCCCCACACACACACACACACTCACACACACGGGACGGTTGAGCTAACGTGTGCTAATGTGATTAGCATGAGGTTGTAAGTAACATGAAAATTTCCCAGGACATAGACATGTCTTATATGGGCAGAAATCTTAAATTCTTGTTAATCTACCTGCACTGTCCAATTTACAGTAACTATTGCAGTGCAATAATACCATGCTATTGTTTGAGGAGAGTGCACAGTTAGGAACTTGAAAATGTAGTAATAAACCAATTAGGCACATTTGGGCGGACTTGATACAACATTTTGAACAGAAATGCAATGGTTCATTGGATCAGGCAAAAATTTTGCACATACACTGCTGCCATCTAGTAGCCAAAATGTAAATTGTGCTTAAACTGGAATAATACATTTTGGCGTTTCTCTTGCATTTCAAAGATGATACAAATAAAACAAAAATGTTTAAAAAAAAATCTTTGTATTATCTTTCACCAGATCTAATGTGTTATATTATTCTACGTTCATTTTAAATTTCCGCAAACTTCAGTGTTTCCTTTCAAATGGTATCAGGAATATGCATATCCTTGCTTCAGGTCCTGAGCTACAGGCAGTTAGATTTGGGTATGTCATTTTAGGTGAAAATTGAAAAAAAGGGTCCGATCCTTAAAGTAATGATGGACTGTCATTTCTCTTTGCTTATTTGAGCTGTTCTTGCTATAATAAGGACTTGGTCTTTTACCAAATAGGGCTAATTTCTGTATACTACACCTACCATGTCACAACACAACTGATTGGCTCAAACACATTAAGGAAAGAAATTCCACAAATTAACAAGGCACACCGGTTAATTGAAATGCATTCCAGATAACTACCTCATGAAGCTGGTTGAGAGAATGCCAAGAATGTGCAAAGCTGTCATCAAGGCAAAGGGTGGCTACTTTGAAGAATCTCAAATATAAAATATATTTGGATTTGTTTAACATTTTTTGGGTTACTACATGATTCCACATGTGTTATTTCATAGTTTTGATGTCTTCACTATTATTCTGCAATGTAGAAAATAGTAAAATAAAGAAAAACCCTTGAATGAGTAGGTGTGCCCAGATTTTGGACTGGTACTGTACATAAACAGACTCTGACCTGTCCAATGAGCCAAACTGATTAAAGAATCTCACAGTTCCCAAACCCCCGCCCCTTTCTCTCACACACACCACACACAAACGTTGTAGCAATTAGAATCCATAGAGTAGCTTTAAGTGATACAGTGCTTAGCTCTATTCCATTTATTTTATCCTAAAAAACGTAATAGTCCTTGCCAATGACAAGCATACCCATAACATGATGCAGCCACCACCATGCATGAAAATATGAAGAGTAGTACACAGTGATGTGTTGTGTTGGATTTGCCCCAAACATAACACTTTGTATTCAACACAAAAAGTTCATTTCTTTGCCACATGTTTTGCAGTTTTACTTTTGTGCTTTATTGCAAACAGGATGCATGTTTTGGAATATTTGTTATTCTGTACAGGCTTCCTTTTCAGTCTGTCATTTAGGTTAATATTGTGGAGTAACTACAATATTGTTGATCCATCGTCAATTTCTTCTGATCACAGCCATTAAACTTAAGATGGCGCCGTCCTGGATGGCCTGCGTTTTGCAAGCTCCGACCCAATTTTGCTATTTTGTGACCATTTTGTTGTTTATTTTTAGTCTATTTTCACATAATGTACCCGCTATTATTTCTTGCAACCCACAAGAACTCTTGAACATCAGGTCGGCTTCTACTTCGACTCATCTGCCCAGAGCTCTCCTGTAATTCCAACCCAATTGTCGGGCTACCCAAGAGGAAACGTCGGCATTACAGAGGCAAGAGAGGGGGCATACTGGTGAGATTAAGGCGAAGGGAAAATTGCCCACTTCTTCCCTCCATTCTACTGGCAAATGGACAGTCACTTGATAATTAGATGGATGACCTCCGATCAGGGATTCGCTACCAACGGTACTCTCGGAATTGCAATATTATTTGCTTTTCAGAAACATGACTCTCAGACAAGATACCCCTCATGGCTATCCAACTCAATGGATTCTCCATTCACCGGGCGGACAGGACAGTGGAGTTGTGGAAATCGAGGGGGGGAGGGGTTTGCCTCCTCATCAACTCCAACTGGTGTGCTAATTCCAGCGCGGTGGAAGTGCCAACCCAGTGTTCACCTGTCTTGGAATACTTTATGGTCAAATATCAACCCTTCTACCTCCCGAGGGAGTTTTCAGCTGTAATCGCGACTGCTGTATACATTTCACCTCAGGACAATAAAAATAATAAGCTGGCGCTTAAAGAACTGTACAAGGCTATAAACAAGCAGGAAACCCTACACCCAGAGGCTGCCTTTCTGATTTCCGACAATTTTAATTCGGTGTCACTAAGACACGTGATGCCCAACTTCCATCAACACGTCTCCAATGCCACTAGGGGCAATAAATTCCTAGACCACTGCTATTCTACCCACAAGAAAGCCTACAAGGCACTCCCTCGTCCGCTTTTCGGAAAATCAGATCACGACTCCGTACTCTTGATTCCTGTTTACAAGCAGAAACTGAAACAGGGAGTTTGGATATAACGATGGATTATTTTGAACCAAACTAACATTTGTTATTGAAGTAGAAGTCCTGGGAGTGCATTCTGACAAAGAACACCAAAGGTAATAACATTTTTCTTATAGTAAATCGGACTTTGGTGAGTGCTAAACTTGCTGGGTGTCTAAATAGCTAGCCCTGTGATGCCGGGCTATCTACTGAGAATATTGCAAAATGTGCTTTCACCGAAAAGCTATTTTAAAATCGGACATATCGAGTGCATAGAGGAGTTCTGTATCTATAATTCTTAAAATAATTGTTATGTTTTTTGTGAACGTTTATCGTGAGTAATTTAGTAAATTCACCGGAAGTTTGCTAGTTCTGAACGTCACATGCTAATGTAAAAAGCTGGGTTTTGATATAAATATGAACTTGATTGAACAAAACATGCATGTATTGTATAACATAATGTCCTAGGAGTGTCATCTGATGAAGCTCATCAAAGGTTAGTGCTGCATTTAGCTATGGTTTGGGTTTATGTGACATTATATGCTAGCTTGAAAAATGGGTGTCTGATTATTTCTGGCTGGGTACTCTGCTGACATAATCTAATGTTTTGCTTTCGTTGTAAAGCCTTTTTGAAATCGGACAGTGTGGTTAGATTAACGAGAGTCTTGTCTTTAAAATGCTGTAAAATAGTCATATGTTTGAGAAATTGAAGTAATAGCATTTCTAAGGTATTTGAATAACACGCCACTGGATTCAACTGGCTGTTGAGTAGGTGAGACGCAAGCGTCCCACCTAGCCCAGAGAGGTTAATTCAACCTGAAGCCTATGTGGGTTATGAATGCCTTATGAACCTTTCTTCAATAACAATCCATCATGCCACTATGAGGTCTACCTGTGTCGATTCTAAGCTTCCTGGAGCAACCGTAAGTGGTTAAAAACACCCTAAAGGTGTTTTTCTATAACCAGCCTGCAGATTGTGAAAATCACTGCATTCAACCCTATGTAGATCAGTCAATTCTTAACGTAAAGACTTAAAACTCAGGATTCTGTAAGAGCATACCCCAATCAGGATATGTGTTTACTTATAGCTTCCTGTGCCAACCGGAAGTGCCTTAAATATGGGTCAAAGGGGCTGTTTCGAAGGGTTAAAAAAGTCTGATAATTTCAAAACTTCATACGTGTGACTAGGTAACCCTCATGAACTGTAAATCAGTCATTTATCCCATCAGATTTGCAAAACAAACTAACACACACACACAGCTAGGACATAGTGACACAGTGTGGGGCTTAGAGACATACAGTGCCTGCAATAGTTACCTTCGTTCTAACAATCAAAGAACCATCAGACCTAGAGCTCTGAAACTTTAGAAACCTGTTCTAGAGCTCAAGTCGATATGGCATGGTGAGTTATGTGGCCCTAGACAGTTCTCAGACCGAGAAACAGCCTCGTACATTTGCAATATGTTCAATTCATTTTGACATCACGAAAATGGCGACATTTAGAATTGTCCCAGAGTTGCAAGACTAGGGGCATTGAAACCGCCTCAGCCCATAGAGACGGACCCCAACGTTTCTGTCCGATAGCTCATTCAAGGACCCCGTAGCAACGCCCAGAAAAAGTGGATTTTCAGCAACAATTAAGGTTGATGCACAGGCTCCAAATGACCTATCAAGCTGAAACTTGGGATTAGGGGTCGCCTCAGCTAGGCCTACACATAAAGTCAGAGCTGGACCCGCAGCTAGAACGTAACTACATGCTTTACATTTTTATTATGGTTTAATCTGAAGGCGCTGTGAATTATAGGCCTGCTCTGATATATGTGATAGTTGGCTTCTAAACGAGTTGGAAAAAGTGTGTTTGGTGTCAGTTGGTATCAGTTTGGTGTCAGAATGATATCTAATTGACTGATTGAGTCCCACTTCTCTCATGTCACCATCGAGCAATGGAGAGGAACCACTAGCACTGCCCGGCCATCTCGAGTTCATCGGGCCAGTCAATTTTGCATTTCTGCAGTATTTTTGAGCATGTCAAATTTGTGATGGTAAATGCCCATTGAAAAATATTGCAACAAATTGCAACATATTGTACATTTGCAATATGATTCAATAGTGAAAAACATCACCAAATGGACATGATGAAAACATCGCAACGAGCAATGGAGAGGAACCAGAGTCACTGCCCGGCCATCCCGAGTTCATCGGGCCAGTCAATTATGCATTTCTGCAGTATTTTTGAGCATGTCAAATTCGTGATGGTAATGGTCATTTTGGACATTTTTCTAAAACTTCTCCCTCATCATACATGACAAATAGACAATCTAGGTGGATTCATGGCTTAACCTGTTGGGTCTAGGGGGCAGCATTTGCACGTCTGGATAAAAAAAATGTACCCGATTTAATCTGGTTACTAATCCTACCCAGTAACTAGAATATGCATATACTTATTATATATGGATAGAAAACACTCTAAAGTTTCCAAAACTGTTTGAATGGTGTCTGTGAGTATAACAGAACTCATTTGGCAGGCAAAACCCTGAGACATTTTCTGACAGGAAGTGGATACCTGATGTGTTGTATTGAGTTTAAACCTATCCCATTGAAAAACACAGGGGTTTAGGAATATTTTGGCACTTCCTATTGCTTCCACTAGATGTCACCAGCCTTTACAAAGTGTTTTGAGTCTTCTGGAGGGAGATCTGACCGAACAAGAGCCATGGAACGGTGATGTCCCATTAGACACCTGGCGCGCTACTTCATGTTGGGTACCCTCGTTCCAATACGTTATAAAAGGCTATGCATTCGTCCACCTTGAATATTATTCATGTTCTGGTTAAAAAAGGCCCTAATGATTTATGCTATACAACGTTTGACATGTTTGAACGAACGGAAATATATTTTTTCCCCTCGTTCATGACGAGAAGTCCGGCTGGCTTACATCATGTGCTAACGAGACGGAGATTTTTGGACATAAATGATGAGCTTTTTTGAACAAAACTACATTCGTTATGGACCTGTGATACCTGGAAGTGACATCTGATGAAGAGAATCAAAGGTAATGGATTATTTACATAGTATTTTCGATTTTAGATCTCCCCAACATGACGTCTAGTCTGTATCGCAACGCGTATTTTTCTGGGCACAGTGCTCAGATTATTGCAAAGTGTGATTTCCCAGTAAGGTTATTTTTAAATCTGGCAAGTTGATTGCGTTCAAAAGATGTAAATCTATAATTCTTTAAATGACAATATAATATTTTACCAATGTTTTCTAATTTTAATTATTTAATTTGTGACGCTGACTTGACTGCCGGTTATTGGAGGGAAACGATTTCCTCAACATCAATGCCATAGTAAAACGCTGTTTTTGTATATAAATATGAACTTGATAGAACTAAAAATGCATGCATTGTCTAACATAATGTCCTAGGAGTGTCATCTGATGGAGATTGTAAAAGGTTAGTGTATCATTTTAGCTGGTTTTATGGTTTTGGTGACCCTGTCTTTGACTTGACAAAACATTACACACAACTCTTGTAAATGTACTGTCCTAACATACTCTAAATTTATGCTTTCGCCGTAAAACCTTTTTGAAATCGTAAAACGTGGTTAGATTAAGGAGATGTTTATCTTTCAAATGGTGTAACATAGTTGTATTTTTGAAAAATTTGAATTTTGACATTTATTTGGATTCAAATTTGCCGCTCTTGAAATGCACCTGCTGTTGATGGAGTGCACCACGGGTGGCACGCTAGCGTCCCACCTAGCCCCAAGAGGTTAACATAGGGCTATATATCATTTGGGCAGTATAAATGTCATTTGGACATGGTTCACTGACTTTTGGGTTTGGAATCCGACTTCCTATGATCGTACATGGCAAATGGACAAACATCCTGATTTGGCACATTCAATACTTTCATACATGTATAATTGACAAAAAAATCATTGGACATTTCAATTGGGCATTTCTTATGGCATTTGGCAAAAAAAAAGAAAAAATGATGTCACTTTTGACTTCCTATGAAATCATGTTGCAAATGGACAAAACATATGCCTTATGTACAAGCAAAAAAAAAAGAATTATGTCAATAAAATATGTCAAAGGAATGTTCATACAGCTCTTATACATGTGTAATTTACAAAACAAATCGAAAGAATTTCGAAAAACGGTCCAGAAAGCACTTTTTTAAGGGGGTGATACGTTTTCGGGAAAAAAAAACATTTTTTCAAAATTTGACTCTTGACTTGTGTTACATTTGTTACATTTGCAATAAGAAAATTCACTGTGGAGAGCGCTCACCATCTATTGGATATTTGCTGTGATTTGGCACATTCAATACTTTCATACATGTATAATTGACAAAAAAATTATTTGACATTTCATTTGGACATTTCTAATGGCATTTGGCAAAAAAAGGGAAAAAAAGTAACTTTTGACTTCCACTTTTGACTTCCTATGAAATCATATTGCAAATTAACAAAACATGTGCCTTATGTACAAGCAAAAACAAACCAAAAAATTACGTCAATAAAATATGTTAGAAGTATGTTCATACAGTTCTTATACATGTGTAATTGACAAAAAAAATCACCCAAAAATTTGAAAAACGGTCCAGAAAGCACTTTTTTAAGGGGGTGATAAGTTTTCAAAAAACAATTCATTTTTCAAAATTTGACTCTTGGGTGTTGACTTGTGTTACATTTGCAATAAGAAAATTCACTGTGGAGAGCGCTCGCCATCTATAGGATATTTTGGGTGTTACACTTGGCATTTGCCATATGAAATTTGCAATATGATTTGGATGAATGTGCACCAAATTAGGGTGGTATTGTCATAAGGGTGTATGATTCGTGCGGTGCCAATATGTTCCCATTCATTTTTGTCCATTTCATGGGGGTCTTCCCTTACAAGTATTATGCCTTCTCTGACAAAGTCATCACTGAAAGTTGACAGTGTCTGAAATGACAACTATCTCTTCTACTTTCACCATGATCTGGGTATGTGTAACGTTCAGTTCATCTTCATATTGTGTACAGTTAGCTGTCCTCCCTCTCCCATGAGCTGTCTCCTGTAACAATATACAGTCTCTGGGAATGATACTCCTCTGTCACCACGACCTTCATTTATGAGCCCCCACAGATCTTTATTGTAGTCACATCCCATCTCACTTAACAGCCCTATGTAAACACACTGTCTCAAACACAGACCTCATATGCACATATATCATTCCATCTAACCCATTACACACTAGTCACTACTAATGCACTTCTACAGTTATAAGTATACTAAAACAATCTCAAATCAATTAGTCAATATACATCATTCCCTCCTCTGGAACAATGGACACCCTTGTGTTCCACGAAACCTAAAAACATATTGACTTGAAAAGGAAAGAGTAAAAAGTACATGTTTAATAACTTAGCACCATCCACTGATGCGATGTAACATTAAAATTCCGAATACATGGTAAAACAAAAGAGAACAAAAAACATTCATGGTTGTCCCAAGCTGTCATCCAGTGATTCCCCCAAACAAACCACCTCCCTTCAGGATGACACTTAGAGAAGGTTTCTGGAGACTCTCTCGGCCAAATACATTTTAGCAGTGCCCCCACCCCTCATCGTTCTGTAGCAATTCTCTCTCGCTGTATCCCAATTACAAATAAAACATTTGATAAATTATCCAACCCAAATTTAGAATGACAGTCCTAAGTGCTTACTTTGAGTCTAGGACTCGAATTCCAGCTTCTCAATTTAGCACACATCATCCCTGTTTGAACATACATTTATAAACAACCTTTTATTGCCGGTCATAACTCTTCTCATTACAGCTCCCCTTTGTCCCTGTTTTCCTGTCACGAGTGGCCTGGTAATGAAAGATCAGTATCTCACTGCATTCTTAGTCTAAATAGTTAGCAGGTTGTATAGCGGGTCAAGGTTGTACCCCCCCTTGACCCGCGGCTCCAGCAGCGCGCTGACACCGGCCTCGAGGACGACCCGGTGGGCGAGGTGCAGGGCGATCCGGACGGAGACGGTGGAACTCCCGCAGCATTGAAAGGTCCAACACGTCCTCCACCGGAACACCAGCATCTCTCCTCCGGACCGTACCCCTCCCACTTCACGAGGTACTGAAGGCCCCTTGCCCGATGCCTTGAATCCAGTATGGATCCAACGGAGTACGCCGGGGCCCCTTCGATGTCCAGAGGGGGTGGAGGAACCTCCCGCACCTCAGACTCCTGGAGCGGGCCAGCCACCACCGGCCTGAGGAGAGACACATGGAACGAGGGGTTAATACGGTAATCGGGGAGAAGCTGTAACATGTAACTCACCTCGTTCAGTCTCCTCAGGACTTTAAATGCCCCCACAAACTGGAACCCAGCTTCCGGCAGGGCAGGCGGAGGGGCAGGTTTTGGGTTGAGAGCCTCACTGCGGTGATGGTCTGCACTGGCCTTCTGGCACAGCATGGCACGCTGAAGGTGAACATGAGCGGCGTCCCATGCTCCTCCGCGCGCCGGAACCAGTCGTCCACCGCAGGAGCCTCGGTCTCACTCTGATGCCAAGGAGCCAGAACCGGCTGATACCCCAGTATGCACTGGAAGGGGGAGAGGTTAGTGGAGGAGTGGTGGAGCGAGTTCTGGGCCATCTCTGCCCAGGGCACAAACGCCACCCACTCCCCCGGCCGGTCCTGACAATAAGACCTCAGAAAGCTACCCACATCCTGATTAATTCTCTCCACCTGCCCGTTACTTTCGGCGTGAAAACCCGAGGTAAGGCTGATCGAGACCCCCAGATGTTCCATGAACGCCCTCCAGACCCTCGAAGTGAACTGGGGACCCCGATCAGACACTATGTCCTCAGGCACCCCGTAGTTGCAGAAGACGTGTGTAAACAAGGCCTCCGCAGTCTGTAGGGCCGTAGGGAGACCGGGCAGTGGGAGGAGACGGCAGGACTTAGAGAAACGATCCACAACAACCAGGATCGTGGTGTTTCCCTGTGATGGGGGAAGATCGGTCAGGAAATCGATCGACAGGTGTGACCATGGCCGCTGTGGAATGGGTAAGGGGTGTAGCTTACCTCTGGGCAGGTGCCTAGGAGCCTTACACTGGGCGCACACCGAGCAGGAGGAAACATACACCCTCACGTCCTTAGCCAAAGTGGGCCACCAGTACTTCCCACTCAGACAGTGCACCGTCCGACCGATGCCTGGATGACCAGAGGAGGTTGACGTGTGGGCCCAATAGATCAGCCGGTCACGGACAGCAGATGGAACATACAGACGCCCAGCGGGACACTGGATGGGAGCGGGCTCTGCACGTAACGTCTGCTCAATGTCTGCGTCCAGCTCCCACACCACCGGCGCCACCAGGCAGGAGGCTGGGAGTATGGGGGTGGGATACATGGGCCACTCCTCTGTGTCATACAGCCGGGACAGTGCATCGGCCTTACAGTTCTGGGAACCTTAATCTGTGAGAAAGGGTGAAAACAAAATGGGTGAAAAACATGGCCCACCTTGCCTGGCGATTGTTCAGTCTCCTCGCCGCCTGGATGTACTCCAGATTGCGGTGGTCAGTCTAGATGAGAAAAGGGTGTTTAGCCCCCTCAAGCGAATGTCTCCACGCCTTCAAAGCCTTGACAGCTAACAGCTCCCGGTCCCCCACATCATAGTTTCGCTCTGCCGGGCTGAGCTTCCTCGAGAAGGCGGCACAGGAGCGGAGCTTCGGTGGCGTACCCGAGCGCTGAGAGAGCATGGCTCCTATCCCAGCCTCGGATGCGTCCACCTCCACCATGAATGCCAAAGAGGGATCCGGATGGGCCAGCATGGGAGCCGAGGTAAACAGAGCCCTCAGGTGACCAAAGGCCCTGTCCCCCTCAGCTGACCACTGCAAACGTACCGGTCCCTCCAGTAGTAATTGGCAAACCCTAGAAACCACTGCACCTCCTTTACCGTGGTGAGAGTCGGCCAATTACGCACGGCTGAGATGCGGTCACTCTCCATCTCCACCCCTGAGGTGGAAATGTGGTACCCTAGGAAGGAGACGGACTGTTGGAAGAACAGATTTTTCTCAGCCTTGGTGTACAGGTCATGCTCCAACAGTCGACCAAGCACCTTGCGTACCAGGGACACATGCTCGGCGCGTGTAGCGGAGTATATCAGAATGTCATCAATATACACACCACTACACCCTGCCCGTGCAGGTCCCTGAAAATCTCGTCTACAAAGGCTTGGAAGACTGATGGAGCATTCATCAACCCGTACGGCATGACGAGGTACTCATAATGCCCTGAGGTAGTACTGAACGCCATCTTCCACTTGTCTCCCTCCCGGATATGCACCAGGTTGTACGCGCTCCTGAGATCTAGTTTGGTGAAGAAGCGCGCCCCGTGCATTGACTCAATCGCCATGGCGATAAGAGGAAGCGGGTAACTGTACCTCACAGTTATCTGATTAAGACCTCGATAATCAATACACGGGCGCAGACCTCCCTCCCTCTTCTTCACAAAAAAGAAACTCGAGGAGGCGGGGGAAGTGGAGGACCGAATATACCTCTGAAGCAGGGATCCGGAGACATTTGTTTCCATAGCCACCGTCTCCGCCTGTGACAGAGGATACACGTGACTCCTGGGAAGTGCAGCGTCTACCAGGAGATTTATGGTACAATCCCCCTGTCGATGGGGTGGTAATTGAGTAGCCTTCTTTTTGGAGAAGGCAAGAGCCAAATCGGCATATTCGGGGGGAATGCGCACGGTGAAGACCTGGTCTGGACTTTCCACCGTAGTAACACCTACGGAAACCCCTAAACACCTCCCCGAAACACTCTTGCGACCAGCCCGTGAGAGCCCTCCGTAGCTATGAAACAGTGGGGTCATGACAAGCTAACCAGGGTAGCCCTAGCACCACGGGAAATGCAGGAGAGTCAATGAGAAAGAGACTGATTCTCTCCGTGTGACCCCCCCTGCGTCACCATGCCCAGAGGAGCGTTGCCCTCCCTAATCAACCCTGACCCTAATGGTGGTGCTGGGGGATGGAACCAACAGACCCGATCTGGACGTCCACGGGTAGAGCAGGTTATCCAGCCAAATGGACAGGTCCACCAGCTGGTCGAAGGGTGGTGTCCCTGCAGGCCAACTCTCGACGGACGTCCTCGCGCAAACTACAGCGATAGTGGTCGATCAGGGCCCTGTCGTTCCATCCCGCTACGGAGGCCAGGGTCCGAAAGTCCAAAGCAAACTCCTGTGCGCTCCTCGTCCCCTGCCGTAGATGGAAAAGACGTTCACCCGCCACTCTGCCCTCGGGCGGGTGGTCGAAGACCGCCCGGAAACGATGGGTGAACTCCTCAAAGTGGTCCAACACCGCATCTCCTTCCACCCACACGGCGTTGACCCACTCCAGGACTTTCCCCGAGAGGCATGGGACGAGGGCGGACACCCTCTCACGGCCCGAAGGAGCCAGGTGGACGGTTGCCAGGTATAAATCCAACTGCAGTAGGAACCCCTGGCAGCGGGCAGCCATCCCATCGTACTCCCCGGGGAGGGTGAGGCGAATCCCACTGGAACCGGGTGCAGGGGTAGTGAGTAGTGGAGGCCCCTGTTGTGCTGGTTGGAGGCGCTGGAGGAACTCCCTGTCTATCCCAGCGGTCCATGATTTGAACAATGCGGTCCATGGCGGTGCCGAGATGGTGGATCATCGCCTCTTGCTCCAGGGCGAGCTCCTCAACCCCTATACCAGGGGCACCTGTTCCTGCTGACTCCATGTTGTGGTGTGGAATTCTGTAAGGGTTGCGGAACTTGTGGCAGTGAAGTCAGACGCAGGAGAGCAGAAATAGGTAATAGCCAGAGCAATTTAATACAAAACCCTCGGCAATACAAAAGAACCTACATGGGTACAAAACCCGACACGCACCAGTAACATAGAGTACAAGCACTTACAAACAAACAATTCCACACAAGGACATGGGGGGAGCAGAGGGTTAAATACACAACAATTAATGAGGGAAATGGAAACCAGGTGTGTAAGAAAACAAGACAAAACAAATGGAAAATGAAAAGTGGATCGACGATGGCTAGAAGACCGGTGACGCAGACCGCCGAACACCGCCCAAACAAGGAGAGGAAACGACTTCGGTGGAAGTCGTGCTAGTCTGGACTATAAACTAGCTCCTGGCGATCCTGGAACACCTCCATCTTCTGATAAATGTGTTTTTCATTGGCCGAGTGGACAAGGAATGATATGGCCTCTTTGCATGCATCACCAACAAGTTGGTGGTCCAGGTCAGTCTTCCTCCTATGGGTTGGGCCTCCCAACTGGGGTGAAATACTCTTCTTGATGAGTCTTCCTTGATACCGTCTTCAGGCGATAATTCAGATATCCTTTGCCCATGTCAGGATCATAGAAGGGTTCCTTAGATGTGGGAAAAGGTGACCAACATGGTAGTCAAATGGTTAGTATTTTTAGACTTGATTCTATGACTGTTTGGTGTCCCGTTCAGTCCACAGAACAAGTGTCAAAATATACTGCTCAAAAAAATAAAGGGAACACTTAAACAACACAATGTAACTCCAAGTCAATCACACTTCTGTGAAATGAAACTGTCCACTTAGGAAGCAACACTGATTGACAATACATTTCACATGCTGTTGTGCAAATGGAATAGACAACAGGTGGAAATTATAGGCAATTAGCAAGACACCCCCAATAAAGGAGTGATTCTGCAGGTGGCGACCAATGACCACTTCTCAGTTCCTATGCTTCCTGGCTGATGTTTTGGTCACTTTTGAATGCTGGCGGTGTTTTCACTCTAGTGGTAGCATGAGACGGAGTCTACAACCCACACAAGTGGCTCAGGTAGTGCAGCTCATCCAGGATGGCACATCAATGCGAGCTGTGGCAAGAAGGTTTGCTGTGTCTGTCAGCGTAGTGTCCAGAGCATGGAGGCGCTACCAGGAGACAGGCCAGTACATCAGGAGACGTGGAGGAGGCCGTAGGAGGGCAACAACCCAGCAGCAGGACCGCTACCTCCACCTTTGTGCAAGGAGGAGCAGGAGGAGCACTGCCAGAGCCCTGCAAAATGACCTCCAGCAGGCCACAAATGTGCATGTGTCTGCTCAAACGGTCAGAAACAGACTCCATGAGGGTGGTATGAGGGCCCGACGTCCACAGGTGGGGGTTGTGCTTACAGCCCAAAACCGTGCAAGACGTTTGGCATTTGCAAGAGAACACCAAGATTGGCAAATTCGCCACTGGTGCCCTGTGCTCT
Source organism: Salmo salar (assembly GCF_965601325.2). Lineage (NCBI taxonomy): Eukaryota > Metazoa > Chordata > Actinopteri > Salmoniformes > Salmonidae > Salmo > Salmo salar. The sequence continues at coordinate 5,924,593 of NC_138309.1, forward strand.
TCACAGATGAAAGCAGGTTCACACTGAGCAAATGTGACAGACGTGACAGAGTCTGGAGACACCGTGGAGAACGTTCTGCTGCCTGCAACATCCTCCAGCATGACCGGTTTGGCGGTGGGTCAGTCATGGTGTGGGGTGGCATTTCTTTGGGGGGCCGCACAGCCCTCCATGTGCTCGCCAGAGGTAGCCTGACTGCCATTAGGTACCGAGATGAGATCCTCAGACCCCTTGTGAGACCATATGCTGGTGCGGTTGGCCCTGGGTTCCTCCTAATGCAAAACAATGCTAGACCTCATGTGGCTGGAGTGTGTCAGCTGTTCCTGCAAGAGGAAGGCATTGATGCTATGGACTGGCCCACCCGTTCCCCAGACCTGAATCCAATTGAACACATCTGGGACATCATGTCTCGCTCCATCCACCAACGCCACGTTGCACCACAGACTGTTCAGGAGTTGGCGGATGCTTTAGTCCAGGTCTGGGAGGAGATCCCTCAGGAGACCATCCGCCACCTCATCAGGAGCATGCCCAGGTGTTGTAGGGAGGTCATACAGGCACGTGGAGGCCACACACACTACTGAGCCTCATTTTGACTTGTTTTAAGGACATTACATCAAAGTTGGATCAGCCTGTAGTGTGGTTTTCCACTTTAATTTAGATTGTGACTCCAAATCCAGACCTCCATGGGTTGATGAATTGGATTTCCATTGATTATTTTTGTGTGATTTTGTCAGCACATTCAACTATGTAAATAAAAAAGTATTTAATAAGATTATTTCATTCATTCAGATCTAGGATGTGTTATTTTAGTGTTCCCTTTATTTTTTTAGCAGTGTATTAAAGCAAGCAAGCTCTACCAGCACTTACATAGCCTTTGGGTGGAAAAGGATCTCTCAACGAAGGAAAGAGGGTCACAATTCCAAGTGCCTAACGTTCTCTCTGTTGACGAGTTGGAAGCCTCCTGCTCAAAAACAATAAAGCATACACACGCCAAATATGTTTCTACATGTTTCTATCATAATGATCCCAAATAACATCAATGTATAGTTTGATTGTTTTGATCCATTGTTTGTGGCCAGATTGGCTAATGAGAAGCTTACCCATGCATCTATTTCATGTGGCTGACTAAAATGGCAATCATCTCTCTCCTGGTTCTGTGGTCCAATGTTTTGGTTGTCTGTCTACTAGTCAGGGCATCTCGGATCATCTATTAAGACAATAGAAAAGTATAACAATTTAGGGTTGGTTTATGCTGTCAGAATCTCCATGAAGAGCAAACACAGAAATGGGATTATCAACATCCAATATCAGTTATAATTATACCTCTTTTGCTGCTGTGGAGTCGATGGCCTCATCTCCTAAGGTTGTGTTGGCCTTTTTAGATGGTCTTTCTGGAGATTTCAGGTCTAAATCACTTGACGAGAGGGATAATGTGTCTGCGCATTAACTAGGTGTCGAACAGCCTACAAGAGAAAAGTCTGAGCACAAACAATGGATCAAAGCAATCAATCTATACATTCATGTTATTTGATATCATTATGTGGGACTAGAAAGATACCTTAATCAAGATCTTTGATTGTGAGGCACAGGTCTGGATTGGCCTCAATCAGGTTCAGTAGGACATCCTCTTCCACCTCAGTTTGGGAATCATCAAAAATGTGTATTTGTGCTGCAGACGGCAGTCCAAACCTATTTTGGACTACAAAAAAGAGTCTAATCAGAACACAGGGAGATAAGCCACCTAGGGGGAAACAGAATGGGTCTGACACAAATCAAGCTCAAGGGTTCAATAAAGAAAATACATCAGACAGTTCATATATTCACCTTGATCTCCATAAGAGATGAACTTCTTGCATTTTTGGTATTGGACCTAACACTGCACTTCTGCAAAATGCAATTACACACAATGTCATATTGAAGTTAAATTTGGTTGCAAACATTTTATGGTGTAGCTGTACATGACACAAAATGCCCCTTTATACCCTCTCCCCTTTGTCTTCCCTGCAGTGGATCAACCATTTGTTCCAAATGCCACTTTAATGATGTAAAAGGTGTCTGCCTGCCTGCGGATCTGGAGCTTGGCAAGGCAATATTCCAGTGAAATCAACCAACCTATCTAGCTAGCTATCTAACTAGTTACAAACATTTACCACAACCACTCAAATCTATAGGAAAGAAATTGGGCAATACATTTCAAGCCGTACTGGCTTGAACACAATGTCTGATCTGTGATCAACAACAAGCACACACCATAGACATGTTAATCTAAATGACCGAGGACAACCCTATCACGTCTGGCCACATGTCCTAGTTAGCTAACGTTAGAGCTAAGTTACAAGATGTTGAGGTCAGTGTTGTAGCTAGCTATATAGCTATCTATCTAACAATTTTTGGCCAGACAAATATATGCATTTTGAAGAACAAATTTGTAGATATTAGCTATGTTGTTACCGTTACTTCCTGGCTAGCTACATGCTGTATCAAACAAGGCTCAAATTGATCACACTAGGTCACACCCCAATGAATACCATGCATCTGCTGCACCACTAATGTTAGTTGGCCTTGTGAACTCAACATGCACATGGTTGAAATCACCCAACGGTAAAGCCTAACTCTGATTCTTTAGGATTTTCATTCATTTCCTCAAATCGAATAGTTTGCCAATTTTAGCGAACTAATGAAGTTGAGACAAAGTTCCTGCTAACATTTAGCTTGATAGCTAATTAATCTAGCGCTAACTAACCATGTTAGCTAGCTAGCAAACTTCTAAATCTAAACTTTGCAGATGTAGCTATATCTACAAACAAAGATCTCGATCATTCACATAGCTGGTATAACAAGTTTGGCCACCAGCTAACTTATTAAAATATACACTACTGTTCTAAAGTTTGGGGTCACTTAGAAATGTCCTTGTTTTTGAAAGAAAAGCACATTTTCTGTCCATTAAAATAACATCAAATTGATCAGAAATACAGTCTAGACACTGTTAATATTGTAAATGACTATTGTCGCTGGAAATGGCAGATTTTGTATGGAATAGCTACATAGTCTTAGAGGCCCATTATAAGCAACCATCACTTCTGTGTTCCAATGGCACGTTGTGTTAGCTAATCCAAGTGTATCATTTTAAAAGGTTAATTGATCATTAGAAAACCCTTTTGCAATTATGTTAGCACAGCTGAAAACTGTTGTTCTGATTAAAGAAGCAATAAAACTGGCCTTCTTTAAACTAGTTGAGTATCTGGAGCATCAGCATTTGTGGGTGCAATTACAGGTTCAAAATGGCCAGAAACAAAGAACTTTCTTCTGAAACTCGTCTGTCTATTCTTCTTCTGAGAAATGAAGGCTATTTCATGTGAGAAACTGCCAAGAAACTGAATATCTTGTACAACGGTGTGTACTACTCCCTTCACAGAACAGTACAAATTGGCTTTAACCAGAATAGAGAAGAGGAGTGGGAGGCCCCAGTGCACAACTGAGCAAGAGGACAAATACATTAGTGTCTAGTTTGAGAAACAGATGCCTCACAAGTCCTCAACTGGCAGCTTCATTAAATAGTACCCACAAAACACCAGTCTCAACGTCAACAGTGAGGAGGTGACTCCGGGATGCTGGACTTCTAGGCAGAGTTCTTCTGTCCAGTGCCTGTGTTCTTTTGCCCATCTTAATATTTTATTTTTATTGGCCAGTCTGAGATATTACTTTTTCTTTGCAACTCTGCCTAGAAGGCCAGCATCCCCGAGTCACCTCTTCACTCTTGACCCTTGCACTATCTGCAATAAAATTAAAAATACGTTTCCAGTTAAAACCGGAAGCTCAATCAACACTGCTCAGTGCCACTGCTTAACCTCTGTACAGTAACTCTCACCTGGGAGTTATATTAGTACAGAGGGTGTAAAAGCAACTTTAAAATCAAAACCTCTTAACACAAAAAATGTAATACCAAGAAAATGAACACTTGTCTGGCCAATTTGCTGTGTATTGCATAAGGCATCTGTAACGGGTGTCGTAATGATCAGACCAAAACACAGCAGGAACGTGTATACGCATCTTCTTTTTAATGTGAAGGAAAAACAAACAAATCACTTATACAAACGCCACTAACAGTCCTATCAGGTGCTCAGACACTAAACACGAGACAACTACCCACAAATACCATAGAACAAACACCCCTCTTAAATAAGACCTTCAATTAGAAGCAACGAGGAGCAGCTGCTTCCAATTGAAGGTCAACCCCATTAACTAAACATAGACATAGAACGACTAGAACTAACATAGAAATAAACTAACAAGAACATAGCCCAAAAACCCCGGAACACTCTAACCAAACACCCCTCTTACATACTACATAGCCCAACAAACCCCGAACCACATAAAACAAACACCCGCTGCCACGTCCTGACCAAACTACAATAACAAATAACCCCTTTACTGGTCAGAACGTGACAGCATCACAGAGTTAAGCATTGTTATAGAGCTTTTTATATTATCTGCATACTTTTTATTTATTTATTTCAAAATGTAAAGCTAAGAATAGGTATCCTTTTGCCCTTTTCCTTAACAAATGGTTTTAACCGAACACACCAAACCCTTCCCAGACACGGCGGTATTTAAGGTGTGCATGGTGACAGTATTGGATTTGGCTATATCGACAAATCTATGGATAGCATAATTGCATCTGCCAAACAGGCCTACCTCTTATTTTTTTAAATAGGAGGAAATAGGCACCAACAAAGCCCTCTTGTTGTTTGTGAAGTCTAATTAAAATAAGACAATTGTTGAAATTAATTACTGTCAGCACCATTTGCTGTCCAGCTCTGTTTGATTATACCGCAGCCACTCGAAAGCTGTCTGCCCGCTTGCCTTTTCTTTCTCCTGCACTCTCTCTCCTCATTAATGAGTTAATGATTGAAAAGGTGTCTGTCTTTGTAGAACATTTGGTCTCCAGTCTATGGGAAACAGAAAAAACACATAGGCAACTACTCTTTCTACCGTAGGTTACATCATTTATGTTAAATTACTTTTATGGCGTGTTGGTAGAGCGCTGCAGCGCTGTGTCTCTTCAACAGCACCCTGGAGAAGCACTGGGAATCCTCCCAGGAAACCTTAACTTTTCGTGTCCTCTGAGAGGGAGGTTATTAGAGAACCCACTAGATGGTATCTTGGGCTAACCATGATGGGGTCATTGATAGTAGGGGTTTTGTTTTACCATGTAATCAGAATCTTAAAGTTAAAGTGTATCAATACATATGGCTTTCTGGATGATACAGTACAATTAATTACATACAAGGCTTATAGTCTGAGTCTTGCTTTGACACCTGAGGATGAGGATGAGGATGAAGGAGACTGGCATGGAGACGAGCATCCTTTTGGCATAGAACAGAACGGATGGTCGATTCTTTCCCTAATCTCATTCTCATCAAGGGTGGTGTGAGATTATTAAACACGTGTTTTCTCTCTTCCCTAATCAAGTCGATATGTTTTATAGGTGGTGTGGAACATAGAGTGATCATTGTTCCAGATGAGGGATTGTTGGAAATGGACTAATTGACAACATTGACTATAAACTGTAAGTGGACTAGCAGCAGTGACTAACGCGCTATGGGTTAGATGGAATGATTTACAGCTGAAGTCAGAAGTTTACATACACCTTAGCCAAATACATTTAAACTCAGTTTTTCACAATTCCTGACATTTAATCCTAGTAAAAATTCCCTGTCTTAGGTCAGTTAGGGTCACCACTTTATTTTAAGAATGTGAAATGTCAGAATAATAGTAGAGAGAATTATTTATTTCAGCTTTTATTTCTTTCATCACATTTCCAGTGTGTCAGAAGTTTACATACACTCAATTAGCATTTGGTAGCATTGCCTTTAAATTGTTTAACTTGGGTCAAATGTTTCAGGTAGCCTTCCACAAGCTTCCCACAATAAGTTGGGTGAATTTTGGCCTACTCTTCCTGACAGCGCTGGTGTAACTGAGTCAGGTTTGTAGGCCTCCTTGCTCGCACACGCTTTTTCAGTTCTGCCCACAAATTTTCTATAGGCTTGAGGTCAGGACTTTGTGATGGCCATTCCAATACCTTGACTTTGTGGTCCTTAAGCCATTTTGCCACAACTTCGGAAGTATGCTTGGGGTCATTGTCCATTTGGAAGACCCATTTGCGACCAAACTTTAACTTCCTGACTGATGTATTGAGATGTTGCATCAATATATCCACATAATTTTCCTCCCTCATGATGCCATCTATTTTGTTAAGTGCACCAGCCCTCCTGCAGCAAAGCACCACCACAACATGATGCTGCCACCCCCGTGCTTCACGGTTGGGATGGTGTTCTTCGGCTTGCAAGCATCCCCCTTTTTCCTCCAAACATAATGATGGTCATTATGACCAAACAGTTCTATTATTATTTCATCAGACCAGAGGACATTTCTCCAAAAAGTACAATCTTTGTCTCCATGTGCAGTTGCAAACCATAGTCTGGCTTTTTTATGGCGGCTTTGGAGCAGTGGCTTCTTCCTTGCTGAGCGGCCTTTCAGGTTATGTCAATATAGGACTCGTTTTACTGTGGATATAGATACGTTTGCACATGTTTCCTCAAGCATCTTCACAAGGTCCTTTGCTGTTGTTCTGGGATTGATTTGCACTTTTCACACCAAAGTACGTTCATCTCTAGGAGACAAAACGCGTCTCCTTCCTGAGTGGTATGACGGCTGCGTGGTCCCGTGTTTATACTTGCATACTATTGTTTATTCAGATGAACGTGGTACCTTCAGGCGTTTGGAAATTGCTCCCAAGGATGAACCAGACTTGCAGAGGTCTACAATTGTTTTCTGAGGTCTTGGCTGATTTCTTTTGATTTTCATATGATGTCAAGCGAAGAGGCACTGAGTTTGAAGGTAGGCCTTGAATATACATCCACGGGTACACCTCCAATTGAATCAAATGATGTCAATTAGCCTATCAGAAGCTTCTAAAGCCATTACATAATTTTCTGGAATTTTCCAAGCTGTTTAAAGGCACAGTCAACTTAGTGTATATAATCTTCTAACCCACTGGAATTGTGATACAGTGAATTATAAGTGAAATAATCTGTCTGTAAACAATTGTTGGAAAAAGGACTTGTGTCATGCACAAAGTAGATGTCCTAACCAACTTGCCAAAACTATAGTTTGTTAACAAGAAATTTGTGGAGTGGTTGAAAAACGAGTTTTAATGACTCCAACCTAAGTGTATGTAAACTTCCGACTTCAGCTGAATGTGCAATTGTACATAGGGGGCTTGTGTTTGAGACAGAATGTTTGCATAAGGGTGTTAGTTGCAGATTCTAGCAGGACCGATATCAGTGTATTCTATGGAGTCCCAAAAACTAAGGCGGTAACGTTACAGGGAATCGGGAGAGAGGAATGAAATGTGACTGGGGAGGAGATCTGTGTGGCTCAATAATTTAAGAAATGGGTAATAGAGTCTCTGGGGAACGATACCACTCCTCTGTGTATAGTAATACCAGGGGATAGCTCGTAGGAGAGGAAGGACAGCTAATTGTGCACAATATAGAGACTACTATGCAGACAAGTTCAACGTCACACATACCCAGATCATGGTGGGAGTAGCAGCGATAGTGTTAACATTTCAGACATTATTGGCAACTTTTAGTGAGAAGTTCATCAAAGAAGGTACAACTCTTGAAAGACTAGCTACAGATTCCTGTGTACAGGAGGCCACCTCACTGGAAGGGAAGTTCGATGTAATAATAGCATCACATCTCCTTAAGAAACATGTCACTCAGAGTTTTGTAAGGTTGGATACTCTTCCAACGGCACTAATCTCTCCCTCATTCCTAACCGCCAGAAGATTGGGACAGAGTGATGGTTAAAGGAAAGTGTCAGAAGGTGGCTGCTTATCAACCCAAAGCTTACACTGTAACGAGGGTGTTCATAAAGGGCTGGGTTGTAGATCGCCCTTTATCGTATCTAACCTGAGCACAGGGAAGTATTATCCACAGATACCGACTGTAGCAGAACATAGGATGTCATTGGAAATGTTGGTGGCTAGAACACTGGGTATGAGTAGGGAGACAGGTAGCGAGTATCTGAAAGATTCAGTCCTAAATCTATCAGTGAACCACAAAGGCAATAGGAGATCAGGAGCAGGAGACAGATTCAATGCAATAGCTATTCTAACAGCAGTCGATGTAGGGACAGTAACTGAAGGAGCAGTAGTCGTGGTGAAGTATGCTATAGTAACAGCATTCATGCTGTTACTGGACTACGGTGCAAATGAGGGGTATATTGAAGTATGCATCATGGGTAGTGTTAGTGGTAGCAGGGGTTACCTTGTCAGCATTGCGGGGATATCACCTTCTGAGGGCATTGATGTTGAAATGTACAGTGAGGGAAAAAAGTATTTGATCTCCTGCTGATTTTGTACATTTGCCCACTGACAAAGAAATGATCAGTCTATAATTTTAATGGTAAGTTTATTTGAACAGTGAGAGACAGAATAACAATAAAAAAGTCCAGAAAAACGCATGTCAAAAATGTTATAAATTGATTTGCATTTTAACCTGTTAGGGCTAGGGGGCAGTATTGACACGGGCGGATAAAAAACATACCCGATTTAATCTGGTTACTACTCCTGCCCAGAAACTAGAATATGCATATAATTATTAGCTTTGGATAGAAAACACTCCAAAGTTTCTAAAACTGTTTGAATGGTGTCTGTGAGTATAACAGAACTCATTTGGCAGGCCAAAACCTGAGAAGATTCCATGCAGGAAGTGGCCTGTCTGACAATTTCTTGCCCTTCTTGATTATCTCTATCCATTACAGAGGATCTCTGCTGTTACGTGACACTTCCTACGGCTCCCATGGGCTCTCAGAACCCGAGAAAAAGCTGAATGATGTCGAGGCAGCCCCTGGCAGAAAAACATTAGCGCCTTTGGTAAGTGGTCTATCAGAGGACAATGAGACTGAGGCGCGTGCAAGAGGCGACCACATGTTTTTATTTTCTCTCTCTTTGTACTAAAACACGATTTCCCGGTCGGAATATTATCGCTTTTTTACGAGAAAAATGGCATAAAAATTGATTTTAAACAGCGGTTGACATGCTTCGAAGTACGGTAATGGAATATTTAGATTTTTTTTGTCACGAAACGCGTCGGGCACGTCACCCTTCTTTACACTTCGGATAGTGTCTTGAACGCACGAACAAAACAGAGGATATTTGAACATAACTATGGATTATTTTGAACCAAACCAACATTTGTTATTGAAGTAGAAGTCCTGGGAGTGCATTCTGACGAAGAACAGCAAAGGTAATAACATTTTTCTTATAGTAAATCTGACTTTTGTGAGGGCTAAATTTGGTGGGTGTCTAAATAGCTAGCCCTGTGATGCCGGGCTATCTACTCAGAATATTGCAAAATGTGCTTTCACCGAAAAGCTATTTTAAAATCAGACATAGCGAGTGCATACAGGAGTTCTGTATCTATAATTCTTAAAATAATTGTTATGTTTTTTGTGAACGTTTATCGTGAGTAATTTAGTAAATTCACCGGAAGTTTGCGGGGGGTATGCTAGTTCTGAACGTCACATCCTAATGTAAAAAGCTGGTTTTTGATATAAATATGAACTTGATTGAACAAAACATGCATGTATTGTATAACATAATGTCCTAGGATTGTCATCTGATGAAGATCATCAAAGTTTAGTGCTGCATTTAGCTGTGGTTTGGGTTTATGTGACATTATATGCTAGCTTGAAAATGGGTGTCTGATTATTTCTGGCTGGGTACTCTGCTGACATAATCTAATGTTTTGCTTTCGTTGTAAAGCCTTTTTGAAATCGGACAGTGTGGTTAGATTAACGAGAGTCTTGTCTTTAAAATGGTGTAAAATAGTCATATGTTTGAGAAATTGCAGTAATAGCATTTCTAAGGTATTTGAATATTGCGCCACAGGATTACACTGGCTGTTGCGTAGGTGGGACGATTTCGTCCCACCGACCCTAGAGAGGTTAAGTTTATTGGAAGCTCTCCAGCTTGCTGATAACAAAGAATGATTCATTTAAGCTTGACTTGGAGTCCATGGTGGTCATTTGTCACGTCCTGACCAACAGAGGTCGTAACTGTGTTAGTCTTGGTCAGGATGTGGCAGGGGGTTTGTATTTGTTAAATTTTGTGTGGGTGATTGGACTCCCAATTGAAGGCAGGTGTGTTGAGTTGCCTTTGATTGGGAGTCCTATATAGGAGTGTGTGTTTTTCTTTGGGGTTGTGGGTAGTTGGCCTTGCACTGCGTTGTATGTGCCTGCAAGACTGTTGCTGTCGTCTTTATTGTTTTTGTCCAGTGGATACTTTACTCCTTTTTTTAAAATTAAAAAACATGAGTATCCACATACCTGCTGCGCCTTGGTCCATTTTTGAAGACAGTTGTTACAGAACTACCCACCACCAAAGGACCAAGCAGTGGAAGAGGAGGAAGCCACAGGAGAACAGGGTGGATGAATGGACATGGGAGGACGTCCTGGATGGCAAGGGAGTCTACACTTGGGAAGAGATCCTGGCCGGAAGGGATCGTCTCCCATGGGAACAGGTGGAGGCACTCAGGAGAGTGGAGGCAGCTGGACAGAGGAACCAACGCGAACGTTATGCTGGAACACGGCTGGCGAGGAAGCCGAAGAGGCACCCCCAATAAAAAAAAATTGGGGGGGCACACGGGTAGTTTGGCCAGGCCAAGGAAGAGCCGTAAGCCAGCTACCCGTGATTACAGGGAGGTGCGTATGAGGTGGAGGGCGCCATGTTACGCTGAGGTACGCACCATCTCGCCTATATGGACGCACAGGCCAGTCCGCCCTGTACCAGCGCCCCGCATGTGCCAGGGTGAGGTGAGCATCGAGCCGGAAGGGGTGATGCCAACCCTGCGCTCAAGACCGCCAGTGCGCCTCGACGGTCCGGTGTTTCCCGCTATACGCACTAGCATGGAGGTGCGTGTCTCCAGGCTGGCACGTCCAGTACCAGCCCCACGCATCAGGCGTCTAGTGCGTCAGCCCAGCCTCGCCAGTCAAGAGTCGCCAAAGCTGCCTGCCAGTCAAGAGTCACCAGAGCTGCCCGCCAGTCAAGAGTCACCAGAGCTGCCCGCCAGTCAAGAGTCACCAGAGCTGCCCGCCAGTCAAGAGTTACCAGAGCTGCCCGCCAGTCAAGAGTCACCTGAGCTGCCCGCCAGTCAAGAGTCGCCTGAGCCGCCCGCCAGTCAAGAGCCGCCGGAGCCGCCCGCTACTCAGGAGCCGCCGGAGCCGCCCGCTAGTCAGGAGCCGCCGGAGCCGCCCGCTAGTCAGGAGCCGCCGGAGCCGCCCGCTAGTCAGGAGCCACCGGAGCCGCCCGCTAGTCAGGAGCCGCCGGAGCCGCCCGCTAGTCAGGAGCCGCCTGAGCCGCCCGCTAGTCAGGAGCCGTCGGAGCCGCCCGACTGCCCGGAGCTGCCGGAGCGGCCCGACTGCCCGGAGCTGCCGGAGTGGCCCGACTGCCCGGAGCTGCCAGAGTGGCCCGACTGCCCTCCGGTCCAGCCAGAGTGGCCCGCCTGCCCTCCGGCCCAGCCCGAGTGGCCCGCCTGTCCTCCGGCCCAGCCCGAGTGGCCCGCCTGTCCTCCGGCCCAGCCCGAGTGGCCCGCCTGTCCTCCGGCCCAGCCCGAGTGGCCCGCATATCTTCCGGCCCAGCCAGAGTGGTCCGTCTGCCAGGGTCAGCCCGAGTGGCCCGTCTGCCCGGCGCAGCTATCGGCGCCACCGAAGTGGGCGATGCTGAAGGTGGAGCGAGGTCCACGTCCTGCACCTGAGCCACCTCCAGGTTAGGTGGGTTGGGGAGGGAGGGTGTAGCACAGTGCTGTCGGTGACGGCAGCCACCCTCCCTTCCCTCCCTTATTGTTTAGGGGTTATTGTTTATTGGTTTTGTTGGGGTATTGGGGATTTTTTGGTGTTTTCTTTTTTTAGGTGCATTCCGGGGTCTGCACCTTGAGGGGGGGGTACTGTCACGTCCTGACCAGCAGAGGGCGTAATTGTGTTAGTCTTGGTCAGGATGTGGCAGGGGGTTTGTGTTTGTTAAATGTGTGGGTGATTGGACTCCCAATTGAAGGCAGGTGTTTTGAGTTGCCTTTGATTGGGAGTCCTATATAGGAGTGTGTATTTGTCTTTGGGGTTGTGGGTAGTTGTCCTTGCACTGCGTTGTATGTGCCTGCAAGACTGTTGCTGTCGTCTTTATTGTTTTTGTCCAGTGGATACTTTACTCCTTTTTTTAAATTAAAAAACATGAGTATCCACATACCTGCTGCGCCTTGGTCCATTTTTGAAGACAGTTGTTACATAATTTCAATGACAGATCCCTCTGTCAAGCAGTGAATTTCCACCACAAAGACCAGGGAGGTTTTCCAATACTAGCAATGAAGGCCACTGTCATGACGTTGGCCTCTTTTGGTACAGGGAGGACAGTTGACCCCCTCCCAATTGCACCACCCCCCACCTTCCCCCCAATCCACCCTGTGTGTAAAGGGTCGTAAAAACTCTAAAATTCCAGGAGAGTCTCTGGCCACATGGCCCATAGAGAGACACAGGAAATTCTTCCAACTCATAGAATTGGAGAGCCAAGCGACATTTTGTGTTCTGGAGAAGGTATGGAAGATTGGTGAAGAATCCAGCTACGAACTGATCCGCTTGGTACAATTTTGTGATACTCAGAAGAGACAATATAGCCATATTACCATAAAACTGTTTATATAATAGCATCATAATGGTTGTATAGAATGTATTAATAAGGATAAAGCTTTTGTAAGACATTGAGATGCTATGTACTGATGTAATGTGATAGAATTGTATTTCTGTAACCAAATCTAACTCAGTCATAGGCACGCCCCCAGGGACCCATACAGGACCAGGCGTCATTTGACAAGCTGTTCTATGGGCACTATAAAACACCCCTGATTTACATTTCTTCCAGACCAGGCCTAATAGGTTTTACCTTCCAATTCCTCTACTGAAAGTGAACCATACCACGTGGTTAACTTTTAGACTATTGATACTGACAGAATAAGAACAAGTCTTTGATATTAATTATTAGTCTGCAGCTAAGTAAATTATATCATTGAACGCGAAGACCAACGAAACAACCATTCGATGACGACATTAATGAATGTCGCTCTGAAAGATCCATTGTAACCGAGAGAGAGAGAGAGAGAGAACGCGGACAAAACTCCCCAACAGAACAGAACTCTCGAACAAGGATCACGACGACACATGAGCGTAAATATATATTGATTGCAATTGTTCCCGAATGAGTGAGCCTTCAATTGTCAATTGTTAATATTAATGAACTCTGTGTAACTGCCACAGCTGACCTTTTATGATCCATTGTTCAACAGGCCGACCTGCCTGTTTAGCCCACAAGGGCACATTCCTATACCAATCCTTTGTGACGATAATTACTGTTTGTATGTTTTTCTGTTAATTACTTAGTGTAGTAAATAAATGATTTTAAGACAATTGATGTATGGATGATTTTAGTAAAGACTGGGTTCGTGCAGATATAACACTTTACGACGTTTGGAATGAGACTGGACTCGAGGTAAATACACCATTTAAACTAGAAGATAATCGGCCTATACTATAATAGAATATAATATTATAGTACAGGAAAGTTATATTAGGAAAATTATAGCTTTGTAATCTGAATATTCTCCTTGGTGCCCCGATCTCCTAGTTAATTACAATTAAACGATTAATCAGTTTAATCGCGTGATAATAATTACAGGGAGCTAATTGATAAACATATCTTCAGTTTAATGGTACCCCCAAAGACACGACACCACCTATGTGTAAAAAAACTAAACAAACACTGAATATCCCTTTGAGCATGGTGAAGTTAGTAATTACACTTTGGATGGTGTTTCAATACACCCAGTCACTACAAAGACACAGGTGTAGACATTACAGTGAAATGCTTACTTACAAGCACTTAACCAACAATACAGTTTTAAGAAAATCCCTAAAAAAGTAAGAGATAAGAATAACAAATAATTAAAGAGCAGCAGTAAAAGTAAGAGATAAAAATAACAAATAATTAAAGAGCAGCAGTAAATAACAAAAGCGGGGCTATATACACGGGGTACTGGTACTGAGTCAATTTATCAATATACGGGTGGCACCGGTGTCGAGGTAATTTAGGTAATGATGATGTACTCTTGGACCTAGACTTGGCGCTCCAGTACCGCTTGCGTGCGGTAGCAAAGAGAACAGGCTATGACTAGGGTGGCTGGAGTCTTTGACAATTTTTAGGGCCTTCCTCTGACACCGCCTGGTATAGAGGTCCTGGATGGCAGGAAGCTTGGCCCCGGTGATGTACTAGGCCTTACGCACTACCCTCTGAGGTAGCTTGTGGTCGGAGGCAGAGCAGTTGCCATACCAGGCAGTGATGCAACCCGTCAGGATGGTCTCGATGGCGTAGCTGTAAAACCTTTTGAGGATCTGAGGACCCACGCCAAATCTTTTCAGTCTCCCGAGGGGGAATAGGTTTTGTCGTGCCCTCTTCACGACTGTCTTGGTGTGCTTGGACCATGTTAGTTTGTTGGTGATGTGGACGTCAAGGAACGTAAAGCTCTCAACCTGCTCCACTACAGCCACAATCATCTCCTTGGTCTTGATCACGTTGAGGGAGAGATTGTTGTCCTTGCGCCACACGGTCAGGTCTCTGACCTCCTCCCTATAGGCTGTCTCATCGTTGTCAGTGATCAGGCCTACCACTGTTGTGTCTTCAGCAATCTTAATGATGGTGTTGGAGTCGTGCCTGGTCGTGCAGTCATGAGTGAGCAGGGAGTACAGGAGGAGATTGAGCACGCACCCCTGAGGGGCCCCCGTGTTGAGGATCAGCGTGGCGGATGTGTTGTTACCTACCCTTACCACCTGGGGGCGACCCTTCAGGAAGTCCAGGATCCAGCTGCAGAGGGAGGTGTTTAGTCCCAGGGTCCTTAGTTTAGTGATGAGCTTTGAGGGTACTATGGTGCTGAACTCTGAGCTGTAGTCAATGAATAGCATTCTCACATAGCTGTTCCTTTTGTCCAGGTGGGATAGGGCCGTGTGGAGTCAATAGAGATTGCACACTCTTGGCTTCTCTCAACCAGTTTCATGAGGAATGCTTTTCCAACACCATTAAAGGAGTTTCCACATTTGCCTAGCACTTGTTGGCTGCTTTTTCTTCACTCTGCGGTCCAACTCATCCCGCACCATCTCAATTGGGTTGAGGTCGGGTGATTGTGGAGGCCAGATCATCTGATGCAGCACTCCATCACTCTCCTTGGTCAAATAGCCCTTACACAGCCTGGAGGTGTGTTGAGTCATTGTACTGTTGAAAAACAAATGATAGTCCCACTAAGCACAAACCAGATAGGATGGCGTATCGCTGCAGAATGCTGTGGTAGCCATGCTGGTTAAGTGTACCTTGAATTCTAAATAAATCACTGACAGTGTCACCAGCAAAGAACCCCCAAACCATCACACTTCCTCCTCCATGCTTCACGGTGGGAACCATACATCTGGAGATCATCCGTTCACCTACTCTCTGTCTCACAAAGACACGGAGGTTGGAAGCAAAAATCTCAAATTTGGACTCATCAGACTCATCAGGACAGATTTCCACCGGTCTAATGTCCATTGCTCATGTTTCTTGGCCCAAGCAAGTTTCTTATTCTTATTGGTGTCATTTAGTAGTGGTTTCTTTACAGCAATTCAACCATGAAAGCCTAATTCACGCAGTCTCCTCTGAACAGTAGATGTTGAGATGTGTCTGTTACTTGAACTCTGTGAAGCACTTATTAGGGCTGCATTTTCTGAGTCTGGTAACTCTAATGAACTTATCCTCTGCAGCAGAGGTAACTTTGAAGAAACTTTCAAAGTTCTTGAAATTTTTCTGATTGACTGACCATAATGTTTTTAAGTAATGATGGACTGTTGTTTCTCTTTGCTTGTTTGAGCTGTTCTTGCCACTTGTTCTTTTACCAAATAGGGCTATCTTCTGATTGGCTCAAATGCCAAAGAAATGTGTAAAGAAATTCCACAAATTAACTTTTAACAAGGCACACCTGTTAATTGAAATGCATTCCAGGTGACTACCTCATAAAGCTGGTTGAGAGAATGTCAAGAGTGTGCAAAGCTGTCATCAAGGTAAAGGGTGGCTACTTTGAAGAATCTCAAATTTAAAATAGATTTTGATTTATTTAACTCTTTTTTTGGTTACTACATGATTCCATATGTGTTATTTCAGTTTTGATGTCTTCACTATTATTCCACAATGTAAAAAATAGTAAAAAATTAAGGAAAACTCTTGAATGAGTACGTGTGTCCAAACTTTTGACTGGTCCTGTTAATCTTCACCAAATCAATGCACACTTTTATTGTTCCTAAAGATTTGAAAATTGCCAAAGGTATCCCCCTCTATAAATCTGGGGATCCCAGATATTTTACACATTATCACCTAATATCTGTACTAACACGTTTTACTAAAACCCTAGAAAAATTGGTGTATAAGAGAATGTTGAAACATTTAAATCAACACTTTATTCAATATGAGCACCAATATGGTTTTCGTAAAAACTACTCCACAGATATGTCTCTTTTGCAACTTGTGGATAAAATCTTTACAGTCCTGAACAACAACGAATACGCACTTGGCATTTTTTAGATTTATCCAAAGCGTTTGACACGGTTGATCATGAAATATTATTTATTGAATTGCATTATTACAGTTTTCATGATTATCCATATAATTGGCTATAACTTTATGTTTGTGATAGAGAACAATTTGTTTATACAAACATCTGTGCACCTACCAGGGCCAAGATATCCTGCCACAGGGTTCGATAATTGAACCTTTTTATTCCTAATCTATATCAATGACCTTGCTGCTGTGCATTCTACTATACTTGCCATTCTCTTTGCTGATGACAACAATTTGATTTTATCACACAATAATTTGTATTCACTAACTAATGAAGCCAACTCAGGCATGGCCAAATTATTTGAATGGTTCCAGATAAACAATTATCTTTAAATGTTAACAAATGTAACTTTATTGTATTCATTAGTAATAAAAATAAGTATTGTAAAAAAGAAAAAAAAGAGCCATAATCTTAATTGGTGATAATGAAGTGGAACATCCAGTAGATTCCTCTGAGTTCTAATTAATGAAAGTTATCCTGGAAACATCATACTTCATTTGTCTGTAGCATAGTGATGAAATCTGTTGCTATCATCAGAAAGTTTAGTGGTTTGGTTCATCGAGCTTGCTTCCTAACTATACTAAAGCTGAATTTATCCATATCTCATTCACTGTAATATTGTCTGGCCCAGTATATACTGTATGCCTCCTACCTACATAAATTACTGATCATACAAAAGACACTAGCAAGACTAGCCACCTCTAATTACCTGGCTCCATCTGCACCTTTGTTTAAGAAACTCAATATCTTGTCTAATTACAACATTAATGTGCGCCAGTGTCACAGTATCCAACGAAGGTGGTGCCCCTCCTCGGTCGGGCGGCGCTCGGCGGTCGTCGTCGCCGGCCTATTAGCTGCCACCGATTTATGTTTCTGTGTCTTTTGGTTTTGTCTGTCTATCCCGCACCTGTTTCGTGTCTGTCATTAGTGGGGGGTTATTTAGTGTGTATTTTCAGTTTGGGTTCTCGTGCGGGATTATTTTATGTCAACTCTGGACAATTGTGAGTGAGTGCTGCGCTCGTTGCTAATTATATTTACCGGGCTGCGCCCCGTGCGTCTTTTGTTTTGGGAACGTGTTTTCCCGAGTTGAATTTATGTGCACCCTGTGCCTTTCGGCTTCTTGTGTTGTTCCCGGATTTTCTATTAAAACCCACTATTACTCCGGACCTCTGTCTCCTGCACCTGACTCTGCCTCTCTACTGATCCTGGTAATCGTGACAGCCAGTTATGTACAGTTTACTTAAACCCTTCAATGGATTCTGCCACATTAATTCTGAAATCCAACTATATAACACCAGACACTGCGATAACATTGACAACCCCCACTCTTGCACCTCACAGAGTAAATTCTCTATCAGATTTACAGGTATCATCTTCTGGAATTCTTATCTTCATAATGCCAAAACATCATCATCCCTCAATAACTTCAAGCGAATACTGAGGGTCAGCCTGATGAACCAAACTACCCAGTAATCTTTTCCATATAGCCTCTCTCTCACAAACTCACATGCACACATACAGTTGAAGTCGGAAGTTTACATACACCTGAGATTGGAAACCCAAATTGGTCTACACGGACAAGTTCTGGCCTGGTTTAGATCTTAACTGACGGAAAGATATCAGTTTGTCTCTGTGAATGGTTTGTCCTCTGACAAATCAACTGTAAATTTCAGTGTTCCTCAAGGTTCTGTTTTAGGACCACTATTGTTTTCACTATATATTTTACCTCTTGGGGATGTCATTCGAAAAGATAATGTTAACATTCACTGCTATGCGGATGACACACAGCTGTTCATTTCAATGAAACATGGTGAAGCCCCAAAATTGCCCTCGTTGGAAGCCTGTGTTTCAGACATAAGGAAGTGGATGGCTGCAAACTTTCTACTTTTAAACTCGGACAAAACAGAGATGCTTATTTTAGGTCCCAAGAAACAAAGAGATCTTCTGTTGAATCTGAAAATTAATCTTGATGGTTGTACTTCAGTTGGTGCTAAATACGGCTGCTAGAATCCTGACTAGAACCAAAAAATGTGATCTTATTACTCCTCCCTACACTGGCTTCCTGTTAAGGCAAGGGCTGATTTCAAGGTTTTACTGCTAACCTACAAAGCATTACATGGGCTTGCTCCTACCTATCTTTCCAATTTGGTCCTGCCATACATATCGACATGTACGCTACTGTCACAAGACGCAGGTCTCCTAATTGTCCCTAGAATTTCTAAGCAAACAGCTGGAGGCAGGGCTTTCTCCAATAGAGCTCCATTTTTATGGAATGGTCTGCCTACCCATGTGAGAGACGCAGCGTCGGTCTCAACCTTTAAGTCTTTATTGAAGACTCATCTCTTCAGTAGGTCCTATGATTGAGTGTAGTCTGGCCCAGGAGTGTGAAGGTGAACGGAAAGGCACTGGAGCAACGAACCGCCCTTGCTGTCTCTGTCTGGCCTATTCCCCTCTCTCCACTGGGATTCTCAGCCTCTAACCCTATTACAGGTGCTGAGTCACTGGCTTACTGGTGCTCTTCCATGCTGTCCCTAGGAGGGGTGCGTCACTTGAGTGGGTTGAGTCACTGACGTGGTTTTCCTGTCTGGATTGGCGCCCCCCCCCCTTGGGTTGTGCCGTGGCGGAGATCTTTGTGGGCTATACTCGGCCTTGTCTCAGGATGGTAAGTTGGTGGTTGAAGTATTCCTCTAGTGGTGTGGGGGCTGTGCTTTGGCAAAGTGGGTGGGGTTATATCCTGCCTGTTTGGCCCTGTCCAGGGGTTATCATCGGATGGGGCCACAGTGTCTCCTGACCCCTCCTGTCTCAGCCTCCAGTATTTATGCTGCAGCAGTTTATGTGTCGGGGGGCTAGGGTCAGTCTGTTATATCTGGAGTATTTCTCCTGTCTCATCCGGTGTCCTGTGTGAATTTAAGTATGCTCTCTCTAATTCACTCTTTCTCTCTTTCTTTCTCTCTCTCGGAGGACCTGAGCCCTAGGACCATGCCTCAGGACTACCTGGCATGATGACTCCTTGTTGTCCCCAGTCCACCTGGCCTTGCTGCTGCTCCAGTTTCAACTGTTCTGCCTGCGGCTATGGAACCCTGACCTGTTCACTGTGATTACAATTATTTGACCATGCTTGTCATTTATGAACATTTGAACATTTTGGTCATGTTCTGTTATAATCTCCACCAGGCACAGCCAGAAGAGGACTGGCCACCCCTCATAGCCTGGTTCCTCATTAGCTTTCTTCCTAGGTTTTGGCCTTTCTATGGAGTTTTTCCTAGCCACCGTGCTTCTACACCTGCATTGCATGCTGTTTGGGGTTTTATGCTGGGTTTCTGTACAGCACTTTGATATATCAGCTGATGTAAGAAGGGCTATATAAATACTTTTGATTTGATTTGACCTTAGCCAAATACATTTAAACTCAGTTTTTCACAATTCCTGACATTTAATCCTAGTAAAAATTCCCTGTCTTAGGTCAGATAGGATCACTTTATTTTAAATTCCCACAAAACGTTGGGTGAATTATGGCCCATTCCTCCTGACAGAGCTGGTGTAACTGAGTCAGGTTTGTAGGCCTCCTTGCTCGCACACACTTTTTCAGTTCTGCCCACACATTTTCTACAGGATTGAGGTCAGGGCTTTGTGATGGCCACTCCAATACCTTGACTTTGTCCTTAAGCAATTTTGCCACAACTTTGGAAGTATGCTTGGGGTCATTTTCCATTTGGAAGACCCATTTGCGACAAAGCTTTAACTTCCTAACTGATGTCTTGAGATGTTGCTTCAATATATCCACATAATTTTCCATCCTCATGACGCCATCTATTTTGTGAAGTCCCCCAGTCCCTCCTGCAGCAAAGCATCCCCACAACATGATGCTGCCATCCCCGTGCTTCACGGTTGGTATGGTGTTCTTCGGTTTGCAAGCCTCCCCCTTTTTCCTCCAAACATAATGATGGTCATTATGGCCAAACAGTTCTATTTTTGTTTCATCAGACCAGAGGACATTTCTCCAACATGTACGATCTTTGTCACCATGTGTAGTTACAAACCATAGTCTGGCTTTTTTATGGCAGTTTTGGTGCAGTGGCTTCTTCCTTGCTGAGCGGCCTTTCAGGTTATGTCGATATAGGTCTCGTTTTAATGTGGATATAGATACTTTTGCACCTGTTTCCTCCAGCATCTTCACAAGGTCCTTTGCTGTTGTTCTGAGATTAATTAGCACTTTTCGCACCAAAGTACGTTCATCTCTAGGAGACAGAACGCGTCTTCTTCCTGAGTGGTATGACGGCTGCGTGGTCCCATGGTGTTTATAGTTGCGTACTATTGTTTGTACAGATGAACGTGGTACCTTCAGGTGTTTGGAAATTTCTCCCATGGATGAACCAGACTTGTGGAGGTTTACAATATTTTTTCTGAGGCCTTGGCTGATTTTATTTTGATTTTCCCATGGTGTCAAGCAAAGAGGCACTGAGGTTGAAAGTAGGCCTTGAAATACATCCACAGGTACACCTCCAATTGACTGAAATTATGTCAATTAGCCTATCAGAAGCTTCCAAAGCCATGACATAATTTTCTGGAATTTTCAAAGCTGTTTAAAGGCAGTCAACTTAGTGTATGTAAACTTCTGACCCACTGGAATTGTGACACAGTGAAATATAAGTGAAATAATCTGTCTGTAAACAATTGTTGGAAAAATTACTTGTCATGGACAAATTAGATGTCCTAACCGACTTGCCAAAACTATAGTTTGTTAACAAGAAATTTGTGGAGTGGTTGTAAAATGAGTTTTAATGACTTCAACCTAAGTGTATGTAAACTTCTGACTTCAACTGTACATTTAAAGAAAACAAATATATTTTCTTAATTACTGATCAATTCATTTATAATTAGTAGTTTTTTTAATCTGTTTTAACAAACCTTTTTTATTTTTGTACTTATGTATTGTATTTATTTTTGTGGTGTTTTTTTTTATACAAGCCCTTGGGTTTCCAACCACACCTGCACATGTTTTAAAAAAAGTAAAAATGTTTTTATCTGTATTGTTGTCTATCACTTGTTTTCTTTGGTGCAAATAAAAAAATGCTCATCTCACACTTAATATATTTTACTAGTCAGAGATACCACCATACAAATGTTGTTACCAGTTGCATGCCACCGCCCACCATTCTCATTACAACTTATCTGACATTGACAAAAAATCCTTACACTTTCTATCTCAAGCATGTGTGTGACACACACAAACACCAAATAAATAATGGACACCCCTGACCTCATCTGTTTAGTCGTTTTACTTTTAATAGTAAAAATTACAAAATAACATGATCTCTACTTCATCTACAAAATAATAACTTAATATTCATGATCGTGGTAAGCGTCAAAAATTGTTTGGCTCCAACAACTGTTCATAGACATGCATACTGTTGAAATATAAAAATATAAATACATCCCATTAATGTCCTTAATAAATCCATGACTAAGATTTTAAATAGTTCAGAATAAAATAATTAAAACGCAGTTGAGTACAATAAGGCATTAAGATGTATCGCAAGAGCTGTACAGGTTTATAGAATATAGTTAAAAAATATAATTTGTTTTGCTTAATGCGGGAACCCTAAAATAACTTTGATTAAATCATTACATTTCTTAACAGGAAGAACAAGTCTCAAAATTAAATAATTCTACAAATTTTTTTCAAGCTAACATGCCAACACTAAACAGATGAAATTAAGCACTTCAGTACAAAACCAGGACTTGTTGAAAGCATACTAGGGGTGGGGCATAGAACACTAGTAGTACCTGGATATACTTATCTCAACCTGACCTTTGACCTTTAAAGCCCTTCCATGACATCACACCTTAACCACTGAAAAAGTCTAACAACCAAAATGATCTGAGGACAAGTGATCTTTCTCAGATTCATGGGGAGCGGTAAGTCATAATATGAGTTGTGATCAGAACGCTGTGCACTATACATGGTGGTGTCTAGAATTCGAATGAATGAGTTTTAATACGGTGAACTCGTACAAGGAACAAAACAAAGGAGACAGTTACAAACAAAGAAAATGGCAGACATGGGTTCAATTCATTTGACTGAATCAATGGCCACTTGATCTGTAGTGTAAGGGGGACTGCTGCTAATGTTCTTGTAGCATGATAACTTCTTGCTTTTAGGAAAAGTAAAGTTGTCTTAGTTTCACTTTCATGCAAATTGTGTTTTAGGTGCAAGTGAACTGTGTCATGCGCCTGGCTGTACAGTAGCAGTCATGAGCATCTCCATTGTGTATTAAAATGTGGCCGTCCCAGAGAGGAAGACGCAGAGTAAATACCTGTCTGAACCTTGGGGGAAATTAAAAGTCAACATTTGTAAGGTGCTTGATACTCCTTAACTCAACTTTGCCAATGTTTTTTTCTCTCTACTGTACCTGAAACAAATAGATAAAGTACACTGTTCATAATCACCATTACAGTATGGGCTAACCTCCAGATACAGCGTTGGCCCTATTTAAAACAGACTACATCCATATACTCTATGATAACACAATTTATACACCGTGTCTACTCCTCTCCATTTCTGGAAGGTAGCAGCCCCTGACTTATGTGCTATTCTCCCCCTCAACCATTCATTCTCTTTCAGAATATCCTCTTATACGCACCCTTTTGTAATATAATTTCCCTGTTACTCTTTTATATCACCCCCCAACTTCTTACTACAAGCCTTTCTTTTGAAGGCTCGGAAAAGAGAACGACAAAATGGAGGCAAAAGGAAAGTGTTTCTGACATACAGTTACAAAATATGGTACATTACTAGCAGAGAGGAGTAGTTGCAGGGACTGAGGGAGACAAAGGGTGGAAGGAGGGAGGGAGAGGGATAGAGTAGATGCACACAAGACCACAGTGTCATAGGAGTCCTGAAAGTGCAAGAAAGTTCAGCCACGTTGGGGACACTCACTTTCGTATTTGTCGTTATCTAGTGTCATCGAATCAGCAGCGTACAGGACATATGTCTCCCCCTTTCGCCACATTCTCCTAACTGTTCTCGCATACTTTCTCCCTGCCTCTTTCTCTCCCCTAAGCCAGCCCGCTCTGGCCCTTTCCCCCTTTTCCACTAGCTATGGGATTTCGAGTAGCTATATTCTTTACTGTGGCTCTCCCATAAGCAAGCCCCCTTTGTCCTCCTAACCTCTCACTATAGGACTTAGGGACTCAAGGGGCTGTGGTTCAACGGAGGCTCCACTCTGCTAACTGTGGGACTGAGGCTGGATGCTGGAACAATCCGACACTAGCAGGTCCACCACCGTGTTGCCGCTGACGTAGAAGTTTGGGGCGGACACCATGTTGCCAAGGGACACGGAGGAGCTGGATGCCCCACTAGAGGTGACAGGGCCGGGAGATCCCCCTTGGCCCCCTGTGTTGTGGGTGCCCATGTGGCCCTGCAGCTGGGTGGGGGTCTTGCAGTGCACCCCGCACAGCTGGCACACAAGGACACCACCGGAGCCCGTGCCGCCGAAGACACCAGCACTCTCCTTCCACTCCTGGCCGTGGTGCTTCTGGGCGTGGACGCGCAGGTAGGTCAGAGTGGTGAAGCCTGGAGGAGACGCAGAGAGTTAGCAGTTAGAATCATTTCAAGGCTTTACAAGTAATGCTTTATAGCGCGGCTCCCCAAAAGGCAGGTGATTTTACTTGGCCCCGCAAGTTTTTGGAGCAAAACAAAAAAACATTGTTGGACTAAGACTGTAAAAACAACAGCAAATCTGCTCCAAGTGATTTTGATTTTAGAAATCTGTTCCAAATTATTCCCACGCATGATAAAGAGATATACAGTACCCGTCAAAGGTTTGGACACACCTACTCATTCAAGGGTTTTTCTTTATTTTTACTATTATCTACATTGTACAATAATATTGAAGACATCAAATCTATAAAATAACACATATGGAATCATGTAGTAACCAAAAAAATTGTTAAATAAATCAAAATATATTTTAGATTCTTCAAAGTAGCCACCCTTTGCCTTAATGACAGCTTTGCACACTTTTGGCATTCTCTCAACCAGCTTCACCTGGAATGCTTTTCCAACAGTCTTGAAGGAGTTCCCACATATGCCGAGCACGTTGACTGCTTTTCCTTCACTCTGTGGTCCAACTCATCCCAACCCATCTCAATTGGGTTGAGGTTAGGTGATTGTGGAGGCCAGGTTATCTGATGCAGCACTGCATCACTCTCCTTGGTCAAATAGCCCTTACACAGCATGGAGGTGTGTTGGGTCATTGTCCTGTTGAAAAACAAATGATAGTCCCACTAAATGCAAACTAGATGGGATGGCGTATCGCTGCAGAATGCTGTGGTAGCCATGCTGGTTAAGTGTGCCTTGAATTCTAAATAAATCACTGACAGTGTCACCAGCAAAGAACCCCCACACCATCACACCTCCTCCTCCATGCTTCATGGTGGGAAACACACAAGCAGAGATCATCGGTTCACCTAGTCTGCGTCTCACAAAGACACGGCGGTTGGAAAATCTCAAATTTGGACTCATCAGACCAAAGGACAGATTTCCACCGGTCTAATGTCCATTACTCGAGTTTCTTGGCCCAAGCATGTCATTTCTTCTTATTGGTGTCCTTAAGTAGTGGTTTCTCTTCAGCAATTCGACCATGAAGGCCTGATTCATGCAGTCACCTCTGAACAGTTGATGTTGAGATGTGTCTGTTATTTGAACTCCGTGAAGCATATATTTGGGCTGCAATTTCTGAGGCTGGTAACTCTAATGAACTTATCCTCTGCAGCAGAGGTAACTCTGGGTCTTCCTTTCCTGTTGTGGTCCTTATGAGAGCCAGTTTCATCATAGTGCTTGATGTTAATTGTGACTGCACTTGAAGAAACTTTCAAAGTTCTTGAAATTTTCCAGATTGACTGACCTTCATGTCTTCAATTTATCTTTGCTTGTTTGGCCTGTAATTGCCATAATATGGCCTTGGTCTTTTACCAAATGGAGCCATCTTCTGTATACCAACCCTACCTTGTCACAACACAACTGATTGGCTCAAAGGCATTATGAAGGAAAGAAATTCCAAAAATTAACTTAACAAGACACCTGTTAATTTAAACGCATTCCAGGTGACTACCTCATGAAGCTGGTTGAGAGAATGCCAAGAGTGTGCAAAACTGTCATCAAGGCAAATTGTGGCTACTTTGAAGAATCTCAAATATATTTTGATTTGTTTATCACTTTTTTTGGTTACTACATGTTACTTCCTAGTTTTGATGTCTGAAAATAGTAAAAATAAATAAAAACCCTAGAGTGAGTAGGTGTCCAAACTTTTGACTGCATGTGATCGTATTGTAGTGGACATTGTTGTGTCCTCTGTGTCTCTGCAAATGTGTTACTACATGTAGCGTATTGTTTCTTGTTATTGTGGTAGGATGTTCTGTGACTTCACTCTCAGGGAAAGGACTAATAGAAGAACAGAAATAAGGGAACACATTGTTACTTTGGCCCAACGCCTAGAAGAGCAGAGATGCCTAGTTTGTGCATGAGCACCCCTTCAGAGCTTCTGACAGACTTGTACTTTGACTATTAAGTTTGTTGTAACCTCAAGTAAGGTTCAAGTAAGGTTTGAAATTATGTTTTTTTCAAATATTATATCTGTTTGGGCTTCTTGCTGTCATTTTGCAGTCTTCAAAATATTTGTAACTTTGTTTCGGCCACCTGACCATCCACTCAAGAAATAAATCGGCCCGCGGCTGAATCTAGTTGATGATCCCTGCTTTATAAGGTAGGGTAGGCGGGCTAGAATGAAAATGTGTTCCTTTAAAAGGGCCAATCCGCAGTCCAAAAAAATAAACTGACCAACCCCTCTCTGTTTTGGTAAAAAGCTGAACATAACCACTCTCTAATTCATAGACAGAGCTATGGATGAAAGGACTGACCATCCATGATATCAAAAGTATTGTTTTAACCATGTTTTGGGTCTATACAGTGTTTGTTTATGAACATTGGAGTAATACAAGTTTATATTTTGGCTTCCAAAGGGGTGTGACAGCTGAATTAAGCTCATGAGCCATTTTTACGTTATGTTCTTCAAGAATCAATGATATATATATATATATATATATATATATATATATATATATATATATATATATATATATATATATATATATATATATATATATATATATATAATATATATATATATATAAAGAAAACAACTTCCACAGACATGTGACTAACAGAAATGGAATAAAGTGTCCCTGAACAATGGGGGGGGGGGGGTTAAAATGAAAAGTAACAGTCAGTATCCAGCTGCATTAAAACTTCTTAAGGCTAGGAGGCAGTATTTTGACGTCCGAATGAAAAGCGTGCCCAAAGTAAAATGCCTGATATTCAGGCCCAGAAGCTGGAATTTGCATATTAGTAGTAGATTTGGATAGAAAACACTCTGAAGTTTCTAAAACTGTTTGAATAATGTCTGTGAGTATAACAGAACTGATTTGGCAGGCGAAACCCCGAGCACAATCCACCCAGGGAAATTTTTTTTTGAGGTCAATGTGTTTTCTATTAATTTTCTATGGGAAGCTCTTTTTAATAGGAATTTGCTTGCAGTTCGTATGGCTTCCACTAGATGTCATCAGTCTTTAGAAATTGGTTGATGGTTTTTCTTTTGAGAAATGAAGAAGTAGCCCTGTTATTTCCATGTGTCACTCAGGAGGGACTCAAGTCTTTTGGTGCGCACGACCTGGAACGTGCTTTACTTTGTTTTCGTCCGGTATTGAACACAGTTTATCCCGTCTTAAATTTTATAGATTATTTACGTTTTAGGAAACCTAAGGTTTGATTAGGAAAGTTGTTTGAAATGTTTGGACCAAGTTTACAGGTAACTTATTAGATACTTTGTAGGCATGTTGGGTGAGTTGAAACCGGTGTATTTCTGAATCAAACGCGCCAAATAAATTGACATTTTGGGGATATAAAGAAGAAATTTATCGAACAAAAGGACCATTTGTGATGGTTCTGGGACATTTTGGCGTGCCAACATAAGAAGATCTTCAAAGGTAAGGCATGAATTATATTGTTATTTCTGATTTTTGTGTCGCACCTGGCTGGCTGAAATAGTATTTTCTTGTGTTTGTATGCGGGGTGCTGTCCTCAGATAATCGCATGGTCTGCTTTCGCCGTAAAGCCTTTTTGAAATCTGACACTGGATTAACAAGAAGTTAAGCTATATTTTGATGTATAACACTTGTATGTTTAATGAATTCTTATTATGAGTATTTATGTTTTTGAATTTGGCGCGCTGCAATTTCACTGGATGTTGTCAAATCAATCCCGTTAACGGGATCCGAGCGGGAATGGGGGTGAAGGGATCCCTACTGCAATGCATCTCCTCCTTATGGACTGTACTAGTTTTGCCAGTTCATGCTGTGAGATGTTACCCCACTCTTCCACCAAGGCACCTGCAAGTTCCCGGACATTTCTGGGGGGAATGGTCCTAGCCTTCACTCTCCGATCCAAAAGTTCCCAGACGTGGTCAATGGGATTGAGATCTGGGCTCTTCGCTGGCCATGGCAGAACACTGACATTCCTGTCTTGCAGGAAATCACGCACAGAACAAGGAGAATGGCTGATGGCTGGTGGCATTGTCATGCTGGAGGGTCATGTCAGCATAAGCCTGCAGGAAGGGTACCACATGAGGGAGGAGAATGTCTTCTCTGTAACGCACAGCGTTGAGATTGCTTGCAATGACAACAAGCTCAGTCCGATGGTCTGGGGCGGTGTGGGGCGATCCAGAGTACAGGCCTCGGTGTAATGCTCATTCCTTCAACGATAAACGCAAATCCGACCATCACCCCAGGTGAGACAAAACCGCGACTCGTCAGTGAAGCGCACTTTTTGCCAGTCCTGTCTGGTCCAGCGACAGTGGGTTTGTGCCCATAGGGGACGTTGTTGCCGGTGATGTCTGGTGAGGACCTGCCTTACAACAGGCCTACAAGCCCTCAGTCCAGCCTCTCTCAGCCTATTGTGGACAGTCTAAGCACTGACGGAGGGATTGTGCGTTCCTGGTGTAACTCGGGCAGTTGTTGTTGCCATCCTGTACCTGTCCCGCAGGTGATATTCGGATGTACCGATCCTGTGCAGGTGTTGTTATACGTGGTCTGCAACTGCGAGGACGATCAGCTGTCCGTCCTGTCTCCCTGTAGCGCTGTCTTAGGCGTCTCACAGTACGGACATTGCAATTTATTGCCCTGGCCCCATCTGCAGTCCTCATGCCTCCTTGCAGCATGCCTAAGGCACATTCACTCAGATGAGCAAGGACCCTGGGCATCTTTCTTTTGTGTTTTTCAGAGTCAGTAGAAAGGCCTCTTTAGTGTCCTAAGCTTTCATAACTGTGACCTTAATTACCTACCGTCTGTAAGCTGTTAGCGTCTTAACGACCGTTCCACAGGTGCATGTTCATTAATTGTTTATGGTCCCTACCCAAACACAGCAGCCTATAGGGGACTGTCTCTGATTAACAGTGAGTTTACAGCAGCCTATAGGGGACTGTCTTTGCTACCTGACTACTTCACGGTTTTTACTTTTTCATTACCGTATATTTTTTGCTTTTCCCTCACTCAACTTTTTTCATTCAACTTTTTCACCCCGGAAGTTTTTATCTGGACATGGTTCGTCAGGACTTCAAACAGCCGAAGCTAAGTAACATTAACATGATGCCTTCTAATTGCAGTCGTTGTACTTATAATATACAGGAGAACGATCGCCTTATGGCGAGGATAGCTATGCTGCAAGCCCAGCTTCAGACGCAATCGTTAGGCAAGGGCAATTTCGGTGTAGGAAATGATGAAACAGCATCTGTGGCACCAGTAAGTACAGATAGTAATGTTAGTATAAACCCCCTCGCACGGTCCCCGCAGCCGGACAACTTTCTCATGGCTTCTGGAGGGAAACGCTGTAGGAATGCTCAACCGGTGTCACTTATTCAGCCGACAGAAACTTTCAACCGGTACTCCCCATTAAGCGAGTCGGAGGCCGAAACTTCTCTGGTCTCTGCTCCTCCCGCTGTGGGGTCTGAGACGCCGAAGACTCTCACCTTTAGCTCTGACAAATTGAAAACCCTAGTCATTGGTGACTCCATTACCCGCAGTATTAGACTAAAAACGAATCATCCAGCGATCATACACTGTTTACCAGGGGGCAGGTCTACCGACGTTAAGGCTAATCTAAAGACGGTGCTGGCTAAAGCTAAAACTGGCGAGTGTAGAGAGTATAGAGATATTGTTATCCACGTCTGCACCAACGATGTTAGGATGAAACAGTCAGAGGTCACCAAGCGCAACATAGCTTCAGCGTGTAAATCAGCTAGAAAGATGTGTCGGCATCGATTAATTGTCTCTGGCCCCCTCCCAGTTAGGGTGAGTGATGAGCTCTACAGCAGAGTCTCACAACTCAATCGCTGGTTGAAAACTGTGTTCTGCCCCTCCCAAAAGATAGAATTTGTAGATAATTGGCCCTCTTTCTGGGACTCACCCACAAACAGGACCAGGCCTGGCCTGTTGAGGAGTGATGGACTCCATCCTAGCTGGAGGGGTGCTCTCATCTTATCTACGAACATAGACAGGGCTCTAACTCCCCTAGCTCCACAATGAAATAGGGTGAAGGCCAGGCAGCAGGCTGTTAGCCAGCCTGCCAGCTCAGTGGAGTCTGCCACTATCACAGTCAGTGTAGTCAGCTCAGCTATCCCCATTGAGACCGTGTCTGTGCCTCGATCTAGGTTGGGCAAAATTTAAGATGGCGGTGTTCGCTTTAGAAATCTCACTAGTATAAAGACCTCCTCCATCCCTGCCATTATTGAAAGCGATTGTGATACCTCACATCTCAAAATAGGGCTACTTAATGTTAGATCCCTCACTTCAAAGGCAGTTATAGTCAATGAACTAATCACGGATCATAATCTTGATGTGATTGGCCTGACTGAAACATGGCTTAAGCCTGATGAATTTACTGTGTTAAATGAGGCCTCACCCCCCGGTTACACTAGTGACCATATCCCCCGTGCATCCCGCAAAGGCGGAGGTGTTGCTAACATTTATGATAGCAAATTTAAATTTACCCCCAAAAAACAACGATGTTTTCGTCTTTTGAGCTTCTAGTCATGAAATCTATGCAGCCTACTCAATCACTTTTTATAGCTACTGTTTACAGGCCTCCTGGGCCATATGCAGCGTTCCTCACTGAGTTCCTTGAATTCCTATCGGACCTTGTAGTCATCGCAGATAATATTCTAATTCTTGGTGACTTTAATATTCACATGGAAAAGTCCACAGACCCACTCCAAAAGGCTTTCGGAGCCATCATCGACTCAGTGGGTTTTGTCCAACATGTCTCTGGACCTACTCACTGCCACAGTCATACTCTGGACCTAGTTTTGTCCCATGGAATAAATGTTGTGGATCTTAATGTTTTTCCTCATAACCCTGGACTTTCGGACCACCATTTTATTACGTTCGCAATCGCAACAAATAATCTGCTCAGACCCCAACCAAGAACCATTAACCTCTCTGGGCTAGGTGGGATGAAATCGTCCCACCTACGCAACAGCCAGTGTAATCCCGTGGCGCGATATTCAAATACCTTAGAAATGCTATTACTTCAATTTCTCAAACATATGACTATTTTACACCATTTTAAAGACAAGACTCTCGTTAATCTAACCACACTGTCCGATTTCAAAAAGGCTTTACAACAAAAGCAAAACATTAGATTATGTCAGCAGAGTACCCAGCCAGAAATAATCAGACACCCATTTTTCAAGCTAGCATATAATGTCACATAAACCCAAACCACAGCGAAATGCAGCACTAACCTTTGATGATCTTCATCAGATGACAATCCTAGGACATTATGTTATACAATACATGCATGTTTTGTTCAATCAAGTTCATATTTATATCAAAAACCAGCTTTTTACATTAGCATGTGACGTTCAGAACTAGCATACCCACCGCAAACTTCCGGTGAATTTACTAAATTACTCACGATAAACGTTCACAAAAAACATAACAATTATTTTAAGAATTATAGATACAGAACTCCTTTATGCACTCGCTATGTCCGATTTTAAAATAGCTTTTCGGTGAAAGCACATTTTGCAATATTCTGAGTAGATAGCCCGGCATCACAGGGCTAGCTATTTAGACACCCACCAAGTTTAGCCCTCACCAAAGTCAGATTTACTATAAGAAAAATGTTATTACCTTTGCTGTTCTTCGTCAGAATGCACTCCCAGGACTTCTACTTCAATAACAAATGTTGGTTTGGTTCAAAATAATCCATAGTTATATCCAAATAGGGGCGTTTTGTTCGTTCGTTCAAGACACTATCCGAAAGGGTAAAGAAGGGTGACGCGCACGACGCGTTTCGAAACCCTGTTTTCGTTCAAAGACAAAAAAATAAAAACATGGTGTCGGCTCGTGCACCGCCCCCAGTCTCATTGTTCTCTGATCGACCACTATCCAAATGCGCTACTGTTTTTCAGCCAGGGGCTCCAAAGTCATCATTCAACGTTTTGCCGCCTTCTGAGAGCCTATGGGAGCCGTAGGAAGTGTCACGTTACAGCAGAGATCCTCAGTTTTCAATAAAGAGAGTGTAGAAGGCCAAGAAATGGTCTGAGAGGGCACTTCCTGTAAGGAATCTTCTCAGGTTTTTGCCTGCCATATGAGTTCTTTTATACTCACAGACACCATTCAAACAGTTTTAGAAACTTTATCCAAATCAAATTTTCTATCCAAATCAAACAATTATATGCATATTCTAGTTTCTGGGCAGTAGTAATAACCAGATTAAATCGGGTACGTTTTTTATCCGGCCGTGCCAATACTGCCCCCTACCCTATAGAGGTTAAATCTGCGTATTCCTCCAAAGCTCCGTTGTCCTGAGTCTGCACAACCCTGCCAGGACCTAGGATCAAGGGAGACACTAAAGTGTTTTAGTACTATATCTCTTGACACAATGATGAAAAAAATCATGGCCTCCAAACCCTCAAGCTGCATACTGGACCCTATTCCAACTAAACTACTGAAAGAGCTGCTTCCTGTGCTTGGCCCTCCTATGTTGAACATAATAAACGGCTCTCTATCCACCGGATGTGTACCAAGCTCACTAAAAGTGGCAGTAATAAAGCCTTTCTTGAAAAAGCCAAACCTTGACCCAGAAAATATAAAAACTATCAGCCTATATCGAATCTTCCATTCCTCTCAAAAAAAATTGAAAAAGCTGTTGCACAGCAACTCACTGCCTTCCTGAAGACAAACAATTTATACGAAACGCTTCAGTCTGGTTTTAGACCCCATCATAGCACTGAGACTGCACTTGTGAAGGTGGTAAATGACCTTTTAATGACGTCAGACCGAGGTTCTGCGTCTGTCCTCGTGCTCCTAGATCTTAGTGCTGCTTTTGATACCATCGATCACCACATTCTTTTTTGAGAGATTGGAAACCCAAATTGGTCTACATGGACAAGTTCTGTCGGAAAGATATCAGTTTGTCTCTGTGAATGGTTTGTCCTCTGACAAATCAACTGTAAATTTCAGTGTTCCTCAAGGTTCCGTTTTAGGACCACTATTGTTTTCACTATATATTTTACCTCTTGGGGATGTCATTCGAAAACATAATGTTAAATTTCACTGCTATGCGGATGACACACAGCTGTACATTTCAATGAAACATGGTGAAGCCACAAAATTGCCCTCGCTAGAAGCCTGTGTCTCATACATAAGGAAGTGGATGGCTGCAAACTTTCTACTCTTAAACTCAGACAAAACAGAGATGCTTGTTCTAGGTCCCAAGAAACAAAGAGATCTTCTGTTGAATCTGACAATTAATCTTGATGGTTGTACAGTCGTCTCAAATAAAACTGTGAAGGACCTCGGCGTTACTCTGGACCCTGATCTCTCTTTTGAAGAACATATCAAGACTGTTTCAAGGACAGCTTTTTTCCATCCACGTAACATTGCAAAAATCAGAAACTTTCTGTCCAAAAATGACGCAGAAAAATTAATCCATGCCTTTGTTACTTCTAGGTTGGACTACTGCAATGCTCTACTTTCCGGCTACCCGGATAAAGCACTAAATAAACTTCAGTTAGTGCTAAATACGACTGCTAAAATCCTGACTAGAACCAAAAAATGTGATCATATTACTTCAGTGCTAGCCCCCCTACACTGGCTTCCTGTTAAGGCAAGGGCTGATTTCAAGGTTTTACTGCTAACCTACAAACCATTACATGGGCTTGCGCCTACCTATCTTTCCGATTTGGTCCTGCCGTACATACCTACACGTACGGTACGGTCACAAGACGCGAGCCTCCTAATTGTTCCTAGAATTTCTAAGCAAACAGCTGGAGGCAGGGCTTTCTCCTATAGAGCTCCATTTTTATGGAATAGTCTGCCTACCCATGTGAGAGACGTAGACTCAGTCTCAACCTTTAAGTCTTTACTGAAGACATATCTCTTCAGTAGGTCCTATGATTAAGTGTAGTCTGGCCCAGGGGTGTGAAGGTGAACGGAAAGGCTGGAGCAACGAACCGCCCTTGCTGTCTCTGCCTGGCCGGTTCCCCTCTTTCCACTGGGATTCTCTGCCTCTACCCCTATTACGGGGGCTGAGTCACTGGCTTACTGGTGTTCTTCCATGCCGTCCCTGGGAGGGGTGCGTCACTTGAGTGGGTTGAGTCACTGACGTGGTCTTCCTGTCTGGGTTGGTGCTCCCCCTTGGGCTGTGCCGTGGCGGAGATCTTTGTGGGCTATACTCGGCCTTGTCCCGGGATGGTATGTTGGTGGTTGGAGATATCCCTCCAGTGGTGTGGAGGCTGTGCTTTGGCAAAGTGGGTGGGGTTATATCCTACCTGTTTGGCCCTGTCCAGGGGTTTCATCGGATGGGGCCACAGTGTCTCCTGACCCCTCCTGTCTCAGCCTCCAGTATTTATGCTGCAGTAGTTTGTGTCGGGGGGCTAGGGTCAGTCTGTCACATCTGGAGTATTTCTCTTGTCTTTTCCGGTGTCCTGTGTGAATTTAAATATGCTCTCTCTAATTCTCTCTTTCTCCTTCTTTCTTTCTCTCTCTCGGAGGACCTGAGCCCTAGGACCATGCCTCAGGACTACCTGGCTTGATGACTCCTTGCTGTCCCCAGTTCACCTGGCCGTGCTGCTGCTCCAGTTCCAACTGTTCTGCCTGCAGCTATGGAACCCTGACCTGTTCACCGGACGTGCTACCTGTCCCAGACCTGTTGTCCCAGACCTGCTGGAACCCTGACCTATTCACCGGACGTGCTACCTGTCCCAGACCTGCTGTTTTCAACTCTCTAGAGACAGCAGGAGCGGTAGAGATACTGTCAAAGATCGGCTATGAAAAAGCCAACTGACACTTACTCTTGTGTTGCTGACTTGTTGCACCCTCGACAACTACTATGATTATTATTATTTGACAATGCTGGTCATTTATGAACATTTGAACATCTAGGCCATGTGCTGTTATAATCTCCACCCGGCACAGCCAGAAGAGGACTGGCCACCCCTCATAGCCTGGTTCCTCTCTAGGTTTCTTCCTAGGTGTTGGCCTTTCTAGGGAGTTTTTCCTAGCCACCGTGCTTCTACACCTGCATTGCTTGCTGTTTGGGGTTTCTGTACAGCACTTTGAGATATCAGCTGATGTATGAAGGGCTATATAAATACATTTGATTTGATTCTTTGAACAAGCATGGGAAACAGTATTTAAACCCTTTACAATGAAGATCTGTGAAGTTATTTGGAATTTTACGAATTATCTTTCAAAGACAGGGTCCTGAAAAAAGTTTCTTTTTTTGCTGAGTTTATATGTCATTAATTTCCACTGAACCAAAAATATAAATTAAACATGCAACAACTTTAAAGATTTTACTGCGTTACAGTTCATATAAGGAAATCAGTCAATTGAATTAGGCCCTAATCTATGGATTTCATGACTGGGCAGGGGTGCAGCCATGGGTGGGTCTGGGAGGACATAGGCCCATCCACTTGTGAGCCAGGCCCAGCCAATCAGAATGAGTTTTTCCTCCACAAAAGGGCTTCATTACAGACATAACTACTCCTCAGCACCCCCCCCCCCCCTCCCCTCCACACACACACTTTAAAGTGGCCTTTTATTGTCCCCAGCACAAGGTCTATCTGTGTAATGATCGTGGTGTTTAATCAGCTTCTTGATATGCCACACCTGTCAGGTGGATGGATTATCTTGGCAAAGGAGAAATGCTCACTAACAGGGATATAAACAAATTTGTGTACAAAAAAAGCTTTTTGTGCATATGGAACATTTCTGGGAGTTTTCATCTCATTAAACATGGGAACAACAGTTTACATGTTGCGTTTATATATATTTTTGTTCAGTGTATATGTACAAAAATGGATGTAGTAACTGCTGATAGCCCATTTAAATGTTTATTGATTATATACCAAGCATGTGTGTGTACCAGGACTTGACAAATGTTTATTACTTCTAAATAAACCATTTATAAACTTTGAATGTTTATTAAGATCAGATAAACCACTTATAAACTCGAAACATTTATTAACATCAACTTTTCGTGAACCCATCAAACAATCTGGGGTGTTGACAGACACTCACTGCGGTTACAGAGATGGCAGGCGTGGTGCTGCGATTGGTTGTGGACCCTCATGTGATCGGTGATGTAGGCAGCAGACAGGAGCTTGCCGCATATGTGGCACGGGACCTTCTCCTCGTGGCGGATCATATGGGCACGTAGCCGGTCCCTCGTGGCGAAGCTGGATTCGCACGTCTAAACACATCATCACATGAGGAACGACTGGTTATCAATAAAGATACAGAGAAAGCAGTAGTTTAACCCTCTAGAGTTTAAGCCCTGTCTAAGCCGGGCAGTTTTTTATTTTAAGACCGCCTAATGTATCCAAGAAATGTATAAAAACATTATTGGATGAATTTGGCATTACTGCTATTAGCATTGAATAACAGATTCAATGGAATCAACAGAGTCCCCACAAAAATCTAAAGGAAGTTTGTTCTGAAGCATCTCTCCTATATCTGAGAGATAAGGAAGATCAGCAAACTTAAAAAAAAAATGTAACATATATTTAACCCCTTATTTTAGGCACTAAACTATCTCAATAAATACAGTGCATTCAGAAAGTATTCAGACCCTTTCACTTTTTCCACATTTTGTTATGTTACAGCCTTATTCTAAAATGTACACAATACATTTTTTTTCAGCATCAATTTATACCCCATAATGAGGGAGAACACCACCACGTTCGTGAGAGTCATCTTTCAACAGATTGGTCTTAATACTTTGTCGGCCAAACCGGTCGGACTTTTTTATGACAACAGCAATTTTGGGATGTCTCATGGTCTGACAAACACCGCTCTAGCTCTGCCACCACCGTAGATGCGGAAGGGCGATATCAGCGGATGCACAGCCCACGCAAAACATTTTTTTTAGCTTAAACAGATGGATTTTGATGGTGATTTTTGTATTATGTTAATTACCATTCCGCGGGGAAGCGGAAATTGTAGGCTCAGGGTTAATAGCAAAACGATCTTTCATTTTATTTAATTCAGGGTTGGAGTCAATTCCATTTCAATTCAGTCAATTAAGGAAGTAAACTCAAATTCCAATTCACCTCCTGAATTGACTGAATTTAAATGGAATTGATCCCAACCCCAATTTTGTTACAATGGATAGTTATGGTACGAAGGATTTAAGGTACAGAGAAGCAAATTCATGGTTAACAATGACTGTACTGGGATTTGAGTGGTGTAAAAGGATATAAAGTAGCACAAACATCAAGTACCGGACACTTGAAGGGTCGTTCAGAAGAGTGGACTTGTCTGACATGACTGTTGAGATGGTCGGGCCTGAAAGAAGGGAGACAGGAAGGGTTGAGACCACAATACCTTGTTATACACTTTCTCCTGCTGAAAATGTGAACTTCCAAATTAAAACTTTGTCAGCTGTCTTTTGAGATCCAGGGCGTGTGTTGTGTCGATACAGCTAAATGCCACAACCCAATATGAATGAAAAAGATAAAAGATTTGTGGTGCTTAAATGTTCCATTCATTTTGGGTTGAGCCTTACAGCTGCATCTACACAACTAATGGCATGGGATGTGGACTCTTCTTGACTACTTTTGAGGTCTAAAACATCTGACAAACTCATTGGAGTGTATCACAGACACAAAGCGTAAGAAAGCGGCTTGAAATACAGAGAGAGGGAGAGGCAATATGTGAAAACCTTTTCTGTTGCCTGCCCTAATGAACACAACCCTGCTCTCTGGCCTATAGCGTGCCATTCTCACCTGGAGAAAGCCTTGGCACAGTGGGGGCACACGTAGGGTTTCTCCACACCACCTTGGTGAGAGCGCACGTGGTGGCTCATGCGGTCCTTCCTCTTGAACCTCTGCTGGCAGATGGGGCAGGAGAAGGGTTTCTCATCCGAGTGGGAGAGACGGTGTCGGTTAAGGTGGTAGACGTCTCGGAAGGCCTTCCCGCACGTTTCACAAGCGTGATTCTTCCGCACAGGGTTCGGGTTCGATGGCCGCTGGGGGGGAGGGGGTGAGGAGAACAAACATTGTTTGTGAGGAGTACAAACATCGTTTTTTATGCATTGTCGGACATGACTATTACACATGCCTTGTTGATTATTTACATATCATATTGTCGATTCTCTGTGTCTTTCCGAACCACGCAGACACACATGGCTCGCTACACCTAGATCATTTCTCTGCACCGATTGCATAAAATGCTGAATTCCCTCTATTGAAAATAAGGCTTTTCCACAATTTCCATAAAGACCATGCAAGACAAACCTAAAGTCTAGTTTTCCTTTTCACGGACGACAACAACAACAACCTACAGAAGCACCCTGACCCACCTGTACTGTCGCCCCCGCCCCCATGTCAACAGCTGCAGGAGGAGCATGGGGGTTAACGCTAGCCACTACGCTTGCCATGGCAACCTCTTCGCCATCCTGACTACCCACAGCTGGCTGCTGGGACGCCAGCACGCTGGGAGGGGGGAGAGGGGGAGGAACGGAGAGGTGGAGCAGGGTGAGGGGGACCGTGTACCTCTCCGTCCTACCTCCCGACACCACCTGCGCTGGGCCGGCACCATTGCCACCCTCCTTTGCCCCCTCCTCCTGCTCCCCTGCTCGCTTCATGCGTACCCCGGTGTGGACCGACTGGTGCCGCCGCAGGTTGTAGTTGTTCTTGAACTGCTTGCTGCATATGGCACAGATGTGGGGCACACGGGCAGGCCGGGACACCGTCTTCACTGTAGGACGGAAGACCGGAAGAAGAGAGGGGATGAGAGAGGAAGACAGAGAGAGGAAATGCACATTAATAATAGTATCCCTATCAATTCAAAATATAATAGTATGAAGACTAACACATTATGCTTATAACAGGATAACAGACCACTTGTTTGGCAATCTACATTACTTCCTTTTCCACTCAATTGCTGATAACAGCTGAAGAAGCAATGGTATTTCACAACCCATGATTCTCTCACCAGGTAAGGGTTCTTCATTGAGGGCAGCAGTGTCCACCGTGGAAGGAGGATGGACTATGTGCTCTGTGGGAGGGGTCTGAGGAGAGGCCATATGGACTGGTAAGAGTTCGGATTGGAGGGTCCCCTCCACTTGGTTTTGGGTGGGAGTAGTCTGGAGAAATAAACACAGCCATCAGCAGAAAGTCACTGCATTGTCTAGGGCAGGTATTCCCAAACTGGGGTACCCCCAGGAGTACGCACAATGCCGTCGGGGTACACCAAATAAAAATGTGATTCACTTTTTTTTTTTTTATAATTAAAAAAATATATATATATAAAAAAAAACATTCTTCACATTTTCAAAACATTTATATTTTCCAACGGGGCAATATATTTGGGTGAGTTTTTTTTCTCGACTGAGTAGCCTCGTTTCACTGCAAAAATAAAATTAAACCATCTAGTGTTCAGCGAAACAACAACACAATGTGAAATACAGCTAGCCTAGTCAAATAATTAACATCCAATCACATTAACCGTTACTCTTGTGGGAATTCCACAAATGGTCAGTACGTAGCTGCTGCTCATTCCATTTGCTCAAAAATTTATAAATGGTTAAAAAAAGTAAGGCCATAGAGACACATACCAGCTCTACTGGTAGTACTGCCACTACCAGCAGAACTACACCTGCACCTGTCGATGACAAAAGTTGTTCTGCTTCCATGAGCACATCCAATGCTAGCATCAGTAATTCTACATTTGTTGTTAGGCCAACTAGCATGGAAACTGACA
Source organism: Salmo salar (assembly GCF_965601325.2). Lineage (NCBI taxonomy): Eukaryota > Metazoa > Chordata > Actinopteri > Salmoniformes > Salmonidae > Salmo > Salmo salar. The sequence continues at coordinate 5,964,666 of NC_138309.1, forward strand.
GTTATGAATCTGATGCAACCGAAGAGCTACTGCCCCCTTACCCGGGAAAGCACCGAACAACAGACAGGGACGTTGGACCATCGAAGAGGCGCAAATATGATGAGAACTACATTGATTGGGTTTCACTTATATTGGGAGTAGTGCCTTTCCTCAGCCACACTGTGTTATATGTGCAAAAGTACTATCTCACAACTCGATGAAACATTCACTCTTAAGCAGACATTTAGAAACAAAACAGACCAATTTGAAAAATAAGCCACGGGAGTTTTTGGAGCGAGAATTAAGCCAACTTTCGAGTAGTAAGACATGTATAAAAGCAACAGATACCATTAATAAGGAGATAGAAGCATCTTATATGGTAAGCTACCAAGTGGCTAGGATAGGCATGCCCCATACTATTGTGGGGGACTTAATTCTTCCTACTGCCGCGGATATGGCTGGGACAATGCTGGGGGAAAAGGCCAAAATAACTATACAGACAAAATCTCCATCAAACAACACTGTTTCACGACGCATCAGTGACATGGCGGGAGATGTTTTGAAACAAATACTGCTTCGTATACAAGCCAGTGAATTCTATGCGTTACAGCTGGATGAGTCAACAGACGTGGCGGGCCTGGCACAGCTCCTGGTATATGTCCGTCACATTTATGGGGGGTCAATTAAGGAAGACATCCTCTTCTGCAAACCACTGGAAACCAGAACAACAGGAGAGGATATTTTTAAAGTACTGGACAGCTTTGTGACATCAAATAGACTTTGGTGGTCAAGATGTGTTGGTATCAGTACTGATTGCACAAAAGCGATGACAGGGAGACATAGTGGAGTGGTAACGCGCGTGCAAGCAGTTGCTCCCGACGCCACTTGGGTACACTGCAGCATCCACCAAGAGACTCTTGCTGCCAAAGGAATGCCTGACAGCTTGAAAGACGTTTTGGACACTACAGTGAAAATGGTTAACTTTGTTAAAGCAAAGTCCCTGAACTCCCGTATATTTTCTGCACTATGCAATGATATTGGCAGCGACCATGTTATGCTTTTACAACATACAGAAGTGCGCTGGTTATCAAGGGGCAAAGTATTGACACGCATTTTTTTTTTATTGAGAGACGAGCTTAGTTTTCTTCACTGACCATAATTTTCACTTGTCTGACCGCTTGCATGATGACGAGTTCCTCACAAGACTGGCCTACCTGGGTGATGTTTTTCTCACCTGACTGATCTGAATCTAGGATTACAGGGACTCTCCGCAACTATATTCAATGCTCGGGACAAAATTGAGGCTATGATTAAGAAGTTGGAGCTCTTCTCTGTCTGCATTAACAAGGACAACACACAGGTCTTTCCATCATTGTATGATTTTTGTGTGTGCAAATGAACTCAAGCTTACGGACAATGTCATATGAGATATAGCGAAGTACCTGAGTGAGTTGGGTGCGCAATTAGGCAGGTACTTTCCCGAAACGGATGGCACAAACAACTGGATTCTTTATCCCTTTCATGCCCTGCCTCCAGTCCACTTACCGATATCTGAACAAGAGAGCCTCATCGAAATTGCAACAAGTGGTTCTGTGAAAATTGAATTGAATCAGAAGCCACTGCCAGATTTCTGGATTGGGCTGCGCACAGAGTATCCTGCCTTGGTAAATCGCGCCGTTTAAGACACTGACGCCCTTTCCAACCACGGACCTATGCGAGAGTGGATTCTATGCCCGCACTAGCATGAAAACTAAATACAGGCACAGACTGTGTGGGAAATGATTTAAGACTGAGACTCTCTCCAATACAACCCAACATTGCAGAGTTATGTGCAACCTTTCAAGCACACCCTTCTCATTACCCTGTGTTTAATTATTCACAATCTTCGAGGAACAAAAAGTTGTATATGTAAGAGAAAAATGATTGACTATTATAATATTATTATTTGTGCCCTGGTCCTATAAGAGCTCTTTGTCACTTCCCACAAGTCGGGTTGTGACAAAAACACACTCATTCTTATGTTTAATAAATGTATCTTACGTGTCTTTCTTTTTCCCAATGCAGTTAAGCCAAAACTACGCCCCATTATTTAGAGGGACGTTCTACTACGCTCCCATTGGCTAGCTAACGTTGTCTCACTCACAGGCGATCAGCGCAAAGACAGTGGCCTTCCAAGGTAAGGATGGAAAGTGTAATTTAATCAATTAGCTGCCTACCATAATGCAGGACTATTATTATCATGTTTGGTAACATTTGCCCATGTATTTATTTTTAGTGTCAATTACTTGTAAAAATAGCTCAGAACTCTGCTGAATTCCCTCCATTGAAGGTCAGCTAAGTTAACCTAGGCTACTAAACGTTACTAGGTCAGTATTTAAAGTTGCTATATTATCATTAGTAGTCTATTATCAGGTAAAAGCATATGCTTATTCATAATTTCTCAAATATGTTAGCTAATCATTCAGTCGAATTACGCTATGCTACAGCCATTGAATCTGTCTTCGCGCATTAAAGGACGTTAATGGATAGCTCTGTCCACATTATGTTATTATATTTTTCAATCTTGAAATATAAGGGCAAATGTTATGAATCAGTGACTGAAATTTGGCGCTAGGTGATATTCACTTCCGGACTTGGAGAGCGCTCAAAGCGTTGTAGAACGCCTCTCCGAATAACGGGGCGTGGTTCTGGCTTAACTGCGTTGGGGAAAAGAAAGACGCGTTGTGTGTGTGGCAGGCTTACGATGATGGCAAAAAACAACGTTTCAGAGTGCGCTGACCCTGGTGCTAGAGGGGTTACGCAGCTGGAGGTTGAATGTTTGAAGGGGTAACGGGACGATAAAAAGTTTGGGAACCACTGGTTTAGAGTAAATGCTACTTCGTTTACCTAAATGGCCAGGCCCCTGCAGACAAAAAAAATATTCAACAGCCATTCATCAGAAAAGCGCACACACGACTAGAAAGAAGGTCAATTAAAACTTACCTGGAAGAGAAAATTGCTCCAAGCAGCATCCATTTTGCACCAAAGCGACGAAGAGTATAAAATCAGCTAAGTTATCCTGATGGCGATTCGACTGTAAACCGTTGGCATAATATTTAATCGCACTGTTAATGATTGTGGCGAGAAGATCTATGTTGACAGTATTCAAATGCAGCAAGAAAAGTATGCTATTGATCATCCGAAAGGGACATGCAACTATCAAAAATGTACTTTGTAAAAATATTTATCTAACAGGAGTATTCAAGCTATTCAAATTCACGCAGGCGTTTCGACTAGGCTGACTGCCTGAGTGGAATTGCCAGCTCCAATAGTGGCCTATTTATCTTTGACTTTGGTTTCTAACTTTAATTTTATCAAAGCATAAGGAACGCATATCTCTTGGCATTAATGACTTTGAAACCAAATATCTGAACGCACAAAATCAATGTTATTTATAAAGCCGTAGTCATATAGTAATAGCTCGATCTTAAAATGAAAAGTAATGCATTACGCACAATGACAACTACTATCAGTGTTACAATAAACGCATTTGAAAGAGTAGCAGTTCATTATTTTAATTTATGAATCTATTCTTCCGATTTTCCTCCAACAGGCCAATCGCTTGTTTGTCGAAGCCTCGTTGTTTGATTCAAGCCCTGACCCTAGCTAAGAGCGATCGCGCCGGGACGCAGCCTATCGCTCCACCTCGGCTGTTCAATTGCGAGGATGTCATCTTTCTTTTTTTATTGCTCGCTCTCCCTCCTCCCTCCATGTATCTTTCTTCCTTTTATTTTTAAATCCTCTTTCTTCTCCCCCTCCTCTCCTTTTCTTGCACCGCTATGTCCCAGTTGCTCTTAAAGGGATATCATTTATATTCGTTGGGCGCCCTCTTTAATTTCTCTCTCCCTCATTGGAGCATATCCCTTCTGCCCCCTCCTACTCGTGTTTTTGGCCGACAGATATTGCACTACAGTATTTTTCAGACCATCATAAATAGATCTCTGCCGTTGCTATAGAGAGAAATATTAATGGAGTCTTTTTGTAGGCCCTAACTCCGCCATGTTCGTTGGACAAAGCCTATGAGGAAAATTAATGGCGTATTTGTAGGATTTTGGATAAACACCGAAAATAAGGTCTGTGGGAAACACAGATATAGGATATCGTATTTGTTCTATTAGATCAACTTCATTAGCTAACATCACTTTTATTTGATGTTGGAAGTTGTTTGGTAATAATAATAAAAAACACATACATCTCATAAAGTTAATGTAAACTGACTGCTATTATTTCATAAAACACAACAAATAAGATATCCTAAGCCTGTGTTAAAGAAGCATTATGTCGAATTGTTGCATTATAATGTCATAATATATCTGCAGTAATAGTAGAATGATAGTGTTTAACGTATAAATATATAATGCTTTGGGCTCTTACAAAACACTCCATATGTAACGGATGTGAAATGGCTAGTTAGTGGTGGTGCGCGCTAACAGCGTTTCAATCGGTGACGTCACTTGTTCAGCAAGGGCCGCGGCTTTTGTGGAGCGATGCTTCGAGGGTGGCTGTTGTCGATGTGTGCAGAGAGTCCCTGGTTCGTGCCCAGGTGGCGGTAATTACGTTGGTGGCGGTAATGACAGATTTTATTGTGCTGTAATTTAAACTAGAAGATCTGACGTCCTTTCCCTTCGCCAAAGGTACGTATTCGCGTTCTTGTTAATTTTTTTTTACTGTGATTTACAAAGCTAATGTAATGGATTTTAAAAAGTGCTTTGACCCGGTGATAGCCCGCTAATATGACCCATAGCAGGGAAGAACATTTCTTGAGAACAATTCGATATGAATATATAAGTAGGGAAGAACATCTCTTGAGTACAATTCGATTCGAATATATAATCAATTTAAAAAGATGTGCAATTTTGCATTAGCAGTCTCTTCAGCTTAAATTTCCGGGGAGCGGTGGCATGGTGTCATGACAGAAACAAACAATAACTTTACTCGTTTCGGCACGGCTGTGCTTTGCTGTGACTGGGTCAGAGATGTTAGGTGTTGGAGAAGAAAGTGGAGCATAGTGGTACAAATAAAGGGGAGAGAATGTGAGTAGGGGTTTGAAGGGGAGCCAGAGGTATGGAGGCAGAAAATGAAGTTTGAAGAGAGCAACATAGTTTCCAACACCCGCGGCAGTTCGGGGGTAGAAAGTGCAGAGGAAGGGCAAGATGTATCGCGAGGGGAGCATGGAGGTGAGGAGGAGCATAAAGTGATGATGAACTTTAGGGAGGAAGGGGGAGTTAGGGCGACGAGTCCGATAAGGTTGACGGCTGTGATAAAGTAGTTGATTGGGGAAATTGTCAACGCTAAAGTGTTAAGAGATGGGAGCTTGTTGGTGTTCTGTCAGGACAATGCGCAAAGGGAAAAAGCTCTGAGTGAAGCAAATAGGGAAGTGTTAGGTGGTGTCGAGCAGCTGGACTGATCAAGCAGGAAAACAGTGGATTAAAGGGGTGATAAGAGGAGTGCCTGTGAGTGTTAGCACTAAAGAGGTAAGCGACAACTTGAGAAAAGGCGTTCTAGAGAATGTTCAAAGATTGCAAGCAACAGGGGTGGGGTTAGGGTAGATTGCCCGTTTATTCTGTTACACTTCAAGGACTGGGTACTGCCAAATAAAGTAACCATATGATAAATTAGTTATTATAAACTGGGTGGTTTAAGCCCTGAATTCTGATTGGCTGAAGGCCATTGTATATCAGATCATATGACAAAACATTTAGTTTTACTGCTATAATTACATTGGTAACCAGTTTATAATAGCAATACGGCTCCTAAGCGTGATGTGATTTGTGTGCAGGAAACATGGCTCAAATTGACTGTGGAGTGGCAAGTGATGGAAAATCTGATAGAAATGACAGATCTGGTGTGCCTGAATGATGGCAGAGGGACCAGGATTGATGTAGCCACAGGGAGAGAGTCTGCCTTGGACCTCACTCTGGGATCTAGTGATGGCAGAGGGACCAGGATTGATGTAGCCACAGGGAGAGAGTCTGCCTTGTACCTCACTCTGGGATCTAGTGATGGCCCGAGGGACCAGGATTGATGTAGCCACAGGGAGAGAGTCTGCCTTGGACCTCACTCTGGAATCTAGTGATGGCCCGAGGGACTAGGATTGATGTAGCCACAGGGGAGAGCGCCGGCCCACCGGGTCGGTGGCCCGGGCCGGTGTGGCCACGGGGGCTGCCGGACCTCCTCGGGATCTAGTGATGGCAGAGGGACCAGGATTGATGTAGCCACAGGGAGAGAGTCTGCCTTGGACCTCACTCTGGGATCTAGTGATGGCCCGAGGGACCAGGATTGATGTAGCCACAGGGAGAGAGTCTGCCTTGGACCTCACTCTGGAATCTAGTGATGGCCCGAGGGACTAGGATTGATGTAGCCACAGGGAGAGAGTCTGCCTTGGACCTCACTCTGGGATCTAGTGATGGCCCGAGGGACCAGGATTGATGTAGCCACAGGGAAAGAGTCTGCCTTGGACCTCACTCTGGAATCTAGTGATGGCCCGAGGGACCAGGATTGATGTAGCCACAGGGAAAGAGTCTGCCTTGGACCTCACTCTGGGATCTAGTGATGGCAGAGGGACCAGGATTGATGTAGCCACAGGGAGAGAGTCTGCCTTGGACCTCACTCTGGGATATAGTGATGGCAGAGGGACCAGGATTAATGTAGCCACAGGGAGAGAGTCTGCCTTGGACCTCACTCTGGTATCTAGTGCAATGGCAGGAATCTGTGAGTGGGAGGTATGGGAGGAGTCGACAGTAGGGAGTGATCACTACTATGCAGAGTAGGCCGGAGGGGGGAGGAGGTGTCGGTTGATGGAGTAGGCAGGTGGGTGTTTGGAAGGGCAAAGTGGGATCAGTTTCAGGAGCTGAGTGAGCAGGTGAAGGCTAGGGTGGATAGGAGAGGGGATGTGGATACTATGAATAACTGGGTGAGAACAGCGTTAGTGGAGGCAGTTACTGAGGCGATACCTAAGAGTTCAGGGAGGAGGAGGAGGAAAGCAGTCCCATGGTGGATGGAGGCGTGTGTGGCAGCGGTGAGGAGTAGAAACAGGTCATTTAGAGCAGTGAAAAGGACGCATAACTTCCAACATCTGATTCAGTATCAGCAGGCCCTGGCGAGGAGAACTATCCCTCAGTCTGATTCAGTATCAGCAGGCCCTGGTGAGGAGAACTATCTGTTAGTCTGATTCAGTATCAGCAGGCCCTGGTGAGGAGAACGATCCCTCAGTCTGATTCAGTATCAGCAGGCCCTGGTGAGAACCATCCCTCAGTCTGATTCAGTATCAGCAGGCCCTGGTGAGGAGAACTATCTGTTAGTCTGATTCAGTATCAGCAGGCACTGGTGAGGAGAACTATCCCTCAGTCTGATTCAGTATCAGCAGGCCCTGGTGAGGAGAACTATCTGTTAGTCTGATTCAGTATCAGCAGGCCCTGGTGAGGAGAACGATCCCTCAGTCTGATTCAGTATCAGCAGGCCCTGGTGAGAACTATCCCTCAGTCTGATTCAGTATCAGCAGGCCCTGGTGAGGAGAACTATCTGTTAGTCTGATTCAGTATCAGCAGGCCCTGGTGAGGAGAACTATCCCTCAGTCTTATTCAGTATAAACAGGCCCTGGTGAGGAGAACTATCCCTCAATCTGATTCAGTATCAACAGGCCCTGGTGAGGAGAACTATCCCTCAGTCTGATTCAATCTCAGCAGGCCCTGGTGAGGAGAACTATCCCTCAGTCTGATTCAGTATCAGCAGGCTCTGGTGAGGAGAATTATCCCTCAGTCTGATTCAGTATCAGCAGGCCCTGGTGAGGACAACTATCCGTCAGTCTGATTCAGTATCAGCAGGCCCTGGTGAGGAGAACTATCCCTCAATCTGATTCAGTATAAACAGGCCCAGGCCATTGTGAGAACTATCTGTCAGTCTGATACAGTATCAGCAGGCCCTGGTGAGGAGAACTATCTGTCAGTCTGGTTCAGTATCAGCAGGCCCTGGTGAGGAGAACTATCCCTCAGTCTGATTCAGTATAACCAGGCCCTGGAGATGAGAACTATCTGTCAGTCTGATTCACTATCGGCAGGCCCAGGCCCTGGTGAGGAGAACTATCCCTCAGTCTGATTCAGTATCAGCAGGCCCTGGTGGGGAGAACTATCCCTCAGTCTGATTCAGCAGGCCCTGGTGGGGAGAACTATCCACCAGGCGAAGAGGTCATGTTGGTGTCGGTTCTGTGACGCCATTGGAAGGGCGACACCTGTGGGAGAAGTGTTGGGGATGATTAAGAGGATGAGTGGGGTCAGAAGGGAGTGGGATTATCCAGTGTTGACGAGTGGGAAGGGGATGTGGCAGTAACAGATGAGAAGGCAGAGATGATGGCCAAAGTGTTTGTCCAAGTGCATAGCTCTGCAAATTTGTCAGAGGAGGGGCAGAGGGGGAGAAAGAGAATGAGAGAGGAGCATGCTGGAGTCCTGGATGTAATACGTTGAATGCACCGTCTACCATGGCAGAGATGAAAAGTACAATAGTTAAGGCTGGGTTAACTTCACCTGGGAAAGATGAGGTGTGCTATGTTAAGTTGGCCCATCTTAATGATGAGGCACTGGATAAGGTATTGGTGTTGTTCAACAGAGTGTGGGAGGAGGGGTAAACTACCAGGCAGCTGGAAGAAGGCAGTAGTGATACCATTCCGGAAGCCAGGGAAGGACACAATGAGGCCAACAAGCTATCGGTCAATAGCTTTAATGTCACGTATGTAAGATTATGGAACACAAGCTTTGGGTGGGTGGGTAATACCCAGGCGAAGGAGATGGGACTGTATGAAAGGGAGTTTAGTCCAACGGTAGCTATTCCTGTAAATCTACTATGGCCACTCCCGCCTCCAGTAGTTGATCTAGAAGTGTTGGAGAGACTACAGAAAGATAGGGAGGGTGTTGATCCATCTGATTTATTTAAGAGACGTCTGGATACTGTGTATCAGGATTTTATGGCCTTTTACACAGATAGTTCAAAAGATGCAAGGACAGGATGTACTGGGTCAGTATTTGAAGTGCAGGAATGTGGGGTGGCAATCAGGAAACGTATTACAGGTCATCTGGCTGTATATACGGCGGAGCTGATGGCCATACTGTTGGTCTTGCAGTGGGGGGAGGAAGTCAGGAAACGTATTACAGGTCATCTGGCTGTATATACAGCTGAGCTAATGGCCATACTGTTGGCCTTGCAGTGGGTGGAGGAAGTCAGGAAACGTATTACAGATCATCTGGCTGTATATACGGCTGAGCTGATGGCCATATTGTTGGCCTTGCAGTGGGTGGAGGAAGTCAAGCCAAAACAAGTAGTTATTTGCTCTGATTCATGTGTAGTGTTGTTGAGTCAGTCTCCAGTCCTTTAGATCACGTAGCAGACAAGTCCTGCTTTATGAGATGCTACAAACCCATTGCAGGAGTAGACAAATAAGATTTACTTGGGTCCCAGTCCATGTGGGGGTGGAGGGGAACGAGGCAGTTAATGTACTGGCTAAACAATCACTTAGTAGTGGGGATGTTGAGGTTGTGGTTTCAATGAGCAAGGCAGAGGCAAAAAGCCTGATATGGACAGTGATGGTGCAGAGATGGCAGGAGCAGTGGAATAGAGATACTAAAGGTGGGCATTTATTTCAAGTACAGAGGAAAGTCAGGGAGAGGAGGACGGCAGGAAGGGACAGAAGAGAGGTTATTTTTACAAGATTAAGGGTGGGACACAGCCAGTTGAATAAGACCTTAAATGTTATAGGAAAGCATCCAACAGGGAAGTGTGATTATTGCCAGGAAACAGAGACCGTGGAGCATGTACAGTATTGCTACAGTGTGGGGAAAGAAAGAGGCTGAGATCTTGTATGAGGGAGAAGGGGATACAGGAAACCCCACTGAAGAAGCAGCAGCATGGTGTCATTTCCTGTTTTCGGTGCTAGGCTGGGTCTAATTTCTATGGCTGCGTCTCCTGTCTCGGTCTTAAATCTCCATACTTTTTTTTTGTGCACTAGTACACTTTCTCTCATGGATTTGAACTCTAGCCAATGCTTACGTCATTCATATATCCAGGAACCAATATCCAAAGTGGGTACTTAGAAAGTAGAGGTCGGCCGATTATGATACCGATTATTGGAGGCCCAAAAGAAGCCGATGCCGATTAATCCGCCGATTTTAAATATATATATACATTTTTTTTATTTGTAATAATGACAATTACAACAATACTGAATGAACACTTATTTTAACTTAATATAATACATCAATAAAATCAATTTAGCCTGAAATAAATAATGAAACATGTTCAATTTGGTTTAAATAATGCAAAAACAAAGTGTTGGAGAAGTAAAAGGGCATTATGTGCCATGTAAGAAAGCTAACGTTTAAGTTCCTTGCTCAGAACATGAGAACATATGAAAGCTGGTGGTTCCTTTTAACATGAGTCGTCAATATTCCCAGGTAAGAAGTTTTAGGTTGTAGTTATTATAGGAATTATAGGACTATTTCTCTCTATATGATTTGTATTTCATATACCTTTGACTATTGGATGACTATTGGATGTTCTTATAGGCACTTTAGTATTGCCAGTGTAACAGTATAGCTTCCGTCCCTCTCCTCGCTCCTACCTGGGCTCGAACCAGTAACACATCGACAACAGCCACCCTCGAAACAGCGTTACCCATATAGAGCAAAAGAAACAACTACTCCAAGTCTCAGAGCGAGTGACGTTTGAAACGCTATTAGCGCACACCCGCTAACTAGCTAGCCATTTCACATCGGTTACACCAGCCTAATCTTGGGAGTTGACAGGCTTGAAGTCATAAACAGCGCAATTCATTGAGAAGGGCAGCTGGCAAAACGCACAAAAGTGATGTTTTGAATGAATGCTTACGAGCGTGCTGGTGCCTACCATCGCTCAGTCAGACTGCTCTATCAAATCATAACTTAATTATAACATAATAACACACAGAAACACGAGCCTTAGGTCATTAATATAGTCGAATCCGGAAACTATCACGTTTATTCTTTCAGTGAAATACGGAACCGTTCCGTATTTTATCTAACGGGTGGCATCCATAAGTCTAAATATTCCTGTTACATTACACAACCTTCAATGTTATGTCATAATTACGTAAAATTCTGGCAAATTAGTTCGCAACGAGCCAGGTGGCCCAAACTGTTGCATATACCCTGACTCTGCGTGCAATGAACGGAAGAAAAGTGACACAATTGCACCTGGTTAATATTGCCTGCTAACCTGGATTTCTTTTAGCTAAATATGCAGGTTTAAAAATATATACTTCTGTGTATTGATTTTAAGAAAGGCATTAATGTTTATGGTTAGGTACAGTCGTGCAACGATTGTGCTTTTTTTTCGCAAATGCGCTTTTGTTAACCTGTTGGGGCTAGGGGGCAGTATTTTCACGGCTGGATAAAAAAACGTACCCGATTTAATCTGGTTACTAATCCTACCCAGTAACTAGAATATGCATATACTTATTATATATGGATAGAAAACACCCTAAAGTTTCTAAAACTGTTTGAATGGTGTCTGTGAGTATAACAGAACTCATTTGGCAGGCAAAACCCTGAGACATTTTCTGACAGGACTGATCAGAGCCTGAAGGTACGGAGGTGCCGTTCCCCTCACAGCTCCGTAGGCAAGCACCATGGTCTTGTAGCAGATGCGAGATGTTAGCGGAGAACGACAGGGTGTTGTCCTGGGTCACGCCAAGGCTCTTAGCACCCTGGGAGGAGGACACAATGGAGTTGTCAACCGTGATGGCGAGATCATGGAACGGGCAGTCCTTCCCCGGGAGGAAGAGCAGCTCCGTCTTGCCGAGATTCAGCTTGAGGTGGTGATCCGTCATTCCCTGTAGCTCAGTTGGTAGAGCATGGTGTTTGCAACGCCAGGGTTGTGGGTTCGATTCCCACGGGGGGCCAGCACAGGAAATGAAATGTATGCATTCACTACTGTAAGTCGCTCTGGATAAGAGCGTCTGCTAAATGACTAAAATGTAAAAATGTAAATGTCTGCCAGACATGCAGAGATGCGATTCGCCACCTGGTTATCAGAAGGGGGAAAGGAGAAGATTAATTGTGTGTCGTCTGCGTAGCAATGATAGGAGAGACCATGTGAGGATTTGATAGAGCCAAGTGACTTGGTGTATAGCGAGAATAGGAGAGGGCTTAGAACTGAGCCCTGGGGGACACCAGTGGTGAGAGCACATGGTGCGGAGACGGATTCTCACCACGCCACCTGGTAGGAGCGACCTGTCAGGTAGGACGCAATCCAAGAGTGAGCTGCGCCGGAGATGCCCAACTCGGAGAGGGTGGAGAGGAGGATCTGATGGTTCACAGTATCAAAGGCAGCATCAACTGTAGCAGCACCATGCTCAGAGACAGTTTCTCCCTCAAGACATAAGACTGTTGACGATAACTGAACCAACTCTTTGCTGCTATGGCATCTACTGTACTTAATATACTGTAGTTATCTACTTATTTAATTGTATTCCTGCGCAAATTACAACTTTGATTTTGATTTCATTTGATCTAGTTTACCATAATCCTGTTCACTCTGTTGTTTTGATGAAAATATGGAGTCATTTTGAAAGTTCTTAGGAGACATGCATCTCAACAACATCGGATGTAATGTTTAGCAATGCAACGGAATGTCTTCATTTATGGAAGAGCTCATGATGTCTGGCTGCAGTTTTGCAACTGTGAGCTGGAACCTGCCACCCCCCAAATGCCGCAAACAGGAATTTCAGTGGACCTCCTGCGCCTGTTTGCAGCCCTGCAGCTAGAGTGGGGAGTGTCTTTGAGGGGGATTACCTTGGCTTTCCATAAATCCAATACATGCTGGAAGGTAGTTATTGTATTTTAAATTGGAAATCAAACCATATATGTAAGTGTTCTTTAATATGAGGAGTATTATTAGAATTTGTTCTATCTCCAGACAATTGAGCTCTACTGGAAGCTCACAAATGAGTCATTTGAGGAGTTCAAACACTGACAGTTTGAACAAGAGACTGTCAGGAAATTGGCGCCACTGACCTCGGATGGAACAAAGTGCCTTCTCGGTCCATAGGTACAGTGAGGGAAAAAAGTATTTGATCCCCTGCTGATTTTGTACGTTTGCCCACTGACAAAGAAATGATCAGTCTATAATTTTATTGATGGGTTTATTTGAACAGTGAGAGACAGAATAACAACAAAAAAATCCAGAAAAACGCATGTCAAAAATGTTATAAAATGATTTGCTATTTCCCGGTGATGTACTGGGCTGTACGCACTACCCTCTGTAGTGCCTTGCGGACGGATGGCCGAGCAGTTGCCATACCAGGCAATGATGCAACCCTTCAGGATGCTCCCGATGGTGCAGCTGTAGAACCTTTTATTAAGGATCTGAGGACCCATGCCAAATCTTTTCAGTCTCCTGAGGGGAAATAGGTTTTGTCGTGTCCTCTTCACGGCTGTCTTGAGGTGCTTGGACCATGATAGTTTGTTGGTGATGTGGACGCCAAGGAACTTGAAGCTCTCAACCTGCTCCACTACAGCCCCATCGATGAGAATGGGGGCGTGCTCGGTCCTCCTTCTCCTGTAGTCCACAATCATCTCCTTTGTCTTGATCACGTTGAGGGAGAGGATGATGTCCTTGCACTACACGGCCAGGTCTCTGACCTCCTCCCTACAGGCTGTCTCATCGTTGTTGGTGATCAGCCCTTCCACTGTTGTGTCATCAGCAAACTTATGGTGTTGGAGTCGTGCCTGGCTGTGCAGTCATGAGTGAACGGGGAGTACAAGAGGGGACTGAGCACGCACCCCTGAGGGGCCACCGTGTTGAGGATCAGCGTGGCAGATGTGTTGTTACCTACCCTTACCACATGGGGACGGCCTGTCAGGAAGTCCAGGATCCAGTTTCAGAGGGTGATGTTTAGTCCCATGGTCATTAGCTTAGCGATTAGCTTTGAGGGCAGTATGGTGTTGAACGCTGAGCTGTAATCAGTGAATAGCATTCTCACATAGGTGTTCCTTTTATCCAGGTGGGAAAGGGCAATGTGGAGTGCAATAGAGATTGCATCATCTGTGGATCTGTTGGGGGGGGGTATGCAAATTATGGTGGGTCTAGGGTTTCTGAGATAATAATGTTGTGAGCCATGACCAGCCTTTCAAAGCACTTCATGGCTATAGACGTGAGTGCTACAGGTCGGTAGTCATTCAGGGAGGTTACCTTAGCATTCTTGGCCACAAGGACTATGGTGGTCTGCTTGAAACATGTTGGTATTACAGACTCAGACAGGGAGAGTTTGAAAATGTCAGTGAAGACACTTGCCAGTTGGTCAGCGCATGCTCAGAGTACACGTCCTGGTAATCCATCTGGCCCTGCGGCCTTGTGAGTGTTGACCTGTTTGAAGGTCTTATTCCCATCGGCTGTGGAGAGCGTGATCACACAGTCGTCCGTAACAGCTGATTTTTCTCATGCATGTTTCAGTGTTACTTGCCTCGACGCGAGCATATTTATTTAGCTCGTCTAGTAGGCTCGTGTTAGTGTGCATCTCTCGGCTTTGCTTCCTTTTGTAGTCTGTAATAGTTTGCAAGCCTTGCCACATCTGACGAGCGTCGGCGTCGTTGTAGAACCATTCAATCTTAGTCCTGTATTGAAGCTTTGCCTGTTTGATGGCTCGTCGGAGGGCATAGCGGGATTTATTATAAGCTTCCGGGTTAATCCCGCTCCTTGAAAGTGGCAGCTCTACCCTTTAGCTCAGTTCGAATGTTGCCTGTAATCCATGGCTTCTGTTTGGGGTATGTACGTACAGTCACCGTGGGGACGACGTCCTCGATGCACTTATTGATAAAGCCAGTGACTGATGTGGTGTACTCCTCAATGCCATCGGAATAATCACAGAACATATTCCAGTCTGTGCTAGCAAAGCAGTCCTGTGATGCTAAACTACAGGACTGCTGAGAAACTGATTTAACCTCTTACATCTAGACGTTCCGCTAGCGGAACACCTGCTCCAATATCCAATGATGGGCGTGGCGCGAATTACAAATTCCTCAAAAATACAAAAACTTAAATTTTTCAAACATATGACTATTTCACAGCATTTTAAAGACAAGACTCTCCTTTATCTAACCACACTGTCCGATTTCAAAAAGCCTTTACAGCGAAAGCAAAACATTAGATTATGTCAGCAGAGTACCAAGCCAGAAATAATCAGACACCCATTTTTCAAGCTAGCATATAATGTCACAAAAACCCAGAAGACAGCTAAATGCAGCACTAACCTTTGATGATCTTCATCAGATGACACACCTAGGACATTATGTTATACAATACATGCATGTTTTGTTCAATCAAGTTCATATTTATATCAAAAAACAGCTTTTTACATTAGCATGTGACGTTCAGAACTAGCATACCCCCCGCAAACTTCCGGGGAATTTGCTAACAATTTACTAAATTACTCACGATAAACGTTCACAAAAAGCATAACAATTATTTTAAGAATTATAGATACAGACCTCCTCTATGCACTCGATATGTCCGATTTTAAAATAGCTTTTTGGTGAAAGCACATTTTGCAATATTCTAAGTACATAGCCCAGGCATCACGGGCTAGCTATTTAGACACCCGGCAAGTTTAGCACTCACCAATATCAGATTTACTATTATAAAAGTTTGATTACCTTTTGTTGTCTTCGTCAGAATGCACTCCCAGGACTGCTACTTCAATAACAAATGTTGGTTTGGTCCAAAATAATCCATCGTTATATCCGAATAGCGGCGTTTTGTTCGTGCGTCCCAGACACTATCCGAAAGGTAAAGAAGGGTCGTGCGCATGGCGCAATTCGTGACAAAAAAAATCTAAATATTCCATTACCGTACTTCGAAGCATGTCAACCGCTGTTTAAAATCCATTTTTATGCCATTTTTCTCGTAAAAAAGCGATAATATTCCGACCGGGAATGTCCATTTAGCTAAACAGAGGAAAGAAAACAAAGCTTTCGGTCGACGCGGGCACGAGCCTGAGTCTCACAGTACTGTAACCAGCCACTACCCAAACGCGCTACTTTGTTTCAGCCAGAGCCTGCAAAGCCACGATTTAGCGTTTTGCCGCCTTCTGAGAACCTATGGCAGCCGTAGGAAGTGTCACGGGACAGCTAAGATCCTCACTCTTCAATAAACAGAGACAAGAAGAATGACACCTTGTCAGACAGGCCACTTCCTGCATGAAATCTTCTCAGGTTTTTGCCTGCCATATGAGTTCTGTTATACTCACAGACACCATTCAAACAGTTTTAGAAACGTTAGGGTGTTTTCTATCCAAAGCCAATAATTATATGCATATTCTAGTTACTGGGCAGGAGTAGTAACCAGATTAAATCGGGTACGTTTTTTATCCAGCCGTGAAAATACTGCCCCCTAGCCATAACAGGTTAAGTTTCCCTGCATTAGTGTTTCCCTGCATTAAAGTCCCTGACCACTAGGAGTGCCGACTCTGGGCACTCTTGCTTATGGTCATATACAGCTCATTGAGCGCAGTTTTACTGGCAGCATTGGTCTGTGGTGGTATGTAGACAGCTACGAAAAATACAGATAAACTCCAGGTAGATGGTGTGGTCTACAACTTATCATGAGATACTCTACCTCAGGCGAGCAAAACCTTGAGACTTCCTTAGATATCGCCCACCAGCTGTTGTTCACATATATGCATTAGCCCCCGCCCCGTGTCTTACCAGAGGCTGCTGGTCTGTCCTGCCAATAGTGTATAACCCGCCAGCTGTATGTTCTTAATGTCGTTGTTCAGCCACGACTCGGTGAAACATAAGATATTACAGTTTTTAATCTCGCGTTGGTAGGATATACGTGCTTTCAGCTCGTCCCATTTATTTTCCAGCGATTGAATATTAGCTAGCAGGACGGAAAGCAAGGGCAGATTAGCCACTCATTGCCTGATCCTCACAAGGCACCCTTATCAGTTTCCTTCTCCAGCGAATCATGGGAATCTGGGCCTGGTCTGGTGTCTGTGTAACGGCTGTCTTCTTCGTCAGACGAAACAGAGAAGTCATCGTCTGAGAACGTGGACCAATACGCAGCGGAGTTAGTGTTCATCTTTGAATTTAATTAAGCAAGAACACTATACAAAAACAAAACAAGGAAACCGACAGCCAAACAGTCCGGTCAGGTGCAAAACACTAAACAGAAACAATCCCCCCACAAAACCCAAAGGAAACACATCCTCCTTATGTGTGACTCCCAATCAACAACAACGAACTTCAGCTGTGCCTGATTGGGAGCCACACACGGCCCAAAACAAAGAAATACAAAAACATAGAAAAAGAACATAGAACGCCCACCCAATGTAACACCCTGGCCTAACCAAAATAAAGAACAAAAACCCCTCTCTATGGCCAGGGCGTTACAGTACCCCCCCACCCCCCAAGGTGCGGACTCCGGCCGCAAAACCTGACACTGAAGGGGAGGGTCCGGGTGGGCCTTCTTACGGCGGCGGCTCAGGTGTGGGACGTGGCCTCTGTTCCACCCTTGGCATCGCCCTCTTAGGTGGCGCACCTGGCCACGCCGAAGGTCTGGTGGGCGACCCTGACTTCGCCCGGCTAGCGGGCGACCCTGACTTCGCCCGGCTAGCGGGCGACCCTTGTTGCAGACGACCCTGACTTCGCCCGGCTGGCGGGCGGCGATGGCTGCGCCCGGCTGGCGGACAACCCTGGCTGCGCCCGGCTGGCTGGCCAGCCATTCTGGCAGATCCGGACAGGCGGGCCGCTCTGGCGGCTCCGGACTGGCGGGCCGCTCTGGCGGCTCCGGACTGGCGGGCGGCTCTGGTGGGCGGCTCCGGACTGGCGGGCGGCTCCTGACTGGCGGGCGGCTCCGGACTGGCGGGCGGCTCTGGCGGCTCCGGACTGGCTAGACCCACTGGAGGCCTAGTCCTGGGAGGTGGCACAGGATGGTCCAGGATGGGGAGACCCACTGGTGGCCTGGTCCTAGGAGGAGGCACAGGACTGACCAGGATGGGGAGACCCACTGGAGGCCTGGTCCGTGGAGCAGGCACAGGACAGACCAGGATGGGGAGACCCACTGGAGGCCTGGTCCGAGGAGGAGGCACAGGCTTAACCAGGATGGGGAGACCCACTGGAGGCCTAGTCCTGGGCGCAGGCACAGGATAGACCGGGTCCTGAAGACGCACTGGAGGTCTTGAGCGCACGGCCTGCACAACCCGTCCCGGCTCGATGCCCAACCTCCCCCGGCAGATGTTAGGAGCTGAGATGTAGCGCACCGGGCTCTCCACGCGTACTTGGGACACCGTGCGCTTTACCGCATAACACGGTGTCTGACCAGTACCAGCTCTATGCCGTTCTGATTATCCATCTGTCTGACAAGCATGCACACCAAGAACTGCTTGTATTGTGCTTCTGACTCTGCATTGCTTGCTCTTTGGTGTTTTTAGGCAGGGTATCTGTAAAGCACTTTGTGATGCTGTTTTACAATTGCTGATACATTTGATTTGATGATGAAATCCTTGTTGTGGTTTCACTGACAATTTGATATTTTAGTAAAATTCCTAACATTGTCCTTAAGATATTTATCTCTAACCTGAGAGCATTGCACATGTAGGACTCAGCACAACTGCCGGTGTGTTTTATTTTGTTCTGCATTATATTTAATTAGGCCCTTGATTATGTCATAGGCAGCACACAGTCGGACGTGGAAGTTTGGACCAGTCAGATAAAGCAGACTCTCACAGCCAAGAGGACGTTGTTCCTTACCTGGCAGGAGAGACGCATGGGAACTCACACAGAACAACAGTAAGTCGTGTAAGTAGTTGCCACATCTCTGACCTAAGGTTTTATCCCATCTCTAAACACCCCTTTCTGTCTGGCTTAGCCCTACCAGTCATGACTGCCATGTTCCTGTGTTCTGTGTCCTAGTCTCACCATCTCTTGGATCTGCATAGCTACTTCCTGTTACTTTATACTCTTATCACCACCTCCTGCTTTCACCTGACCCTTTCCACTACATATCCCAGAAACATGAGTAATGCTTTAATCTATTGTACATGAAGTACCAACACTTCACGCTGCATAATCCACTCTACACTCAAATGGATTTTGCCTTTCTAACTGGTTAGTTTTATGTTGAGATGCTTTCATACTGTTTATATTGTCACTTATATATTTGTATAATATTTTCAAGGTCTGACATGATGTATTGCGCCGTCGCAACCTTCGCTCTCTCTCTCTCCTGCTACTCTCTCCTCTTCCATCCTATCATCTCTTCCCTCTGCTCAACCCTTCTCCAACCAATCTCCTGATTCTGCCTCCTCAACCCTCCTCTTCTCCCTTTCTGCATCCTTTGACTCTCTATGTCCCCTATCCTCCCGGCCGGCTCGGTCCTCCCCTCCTGCTCCGTGGCTTGACGACTCATTGCGAGCTCACAGAACAGGGCTCCGGGCAGCCGAGCGGAAATGGAGGAAAACTAGCCTCCCTGCGGACCTGGCATCTTTTCACTCCCTCCTCTCTACATTTTCCTCCTCTGTTTCTGCTGCTAAAGCCACTTTCTACCACTCTAACTTCCAAGCATCTGCCTCTAACCCTAGGAAGCTCTTTGCCACCTTCTCCTCCCTCCTGAATCCTCCTCCCCCCCCTCCTCCCTCTCTGTGGACGACTTTGTCAACCATTTTGAAAAGAAGGTTGACGATATCCGATCCTCGTTTGCTAAGTCAAACGACACCGCTGGTCCTGCTCACATTGCCCTACCCTATGCTTTGACCTCTTTCTCCCCTCTCTCTCCAGATGAAATCTTGCGTCTTGTGATGGCTGGCCGCCCAAAAACCTGCCCGCTTGACCCTATCCCCTCCTCTCTTCTCCAGACCATTTCCGGAGACCTTCTCCCTTACCTCACCTCGCTCATCAACTCATCCTTGACCGCCGGCTACGTCCCTTCCGTCTTCAAGAGCGTGAGAGTTGCACCCCTTCTCAAAAAACCTACACTCGATCCCTCCAATGTCAACAACTACAGACCAGTATCCCTTCTTTCTTTTCTCTCCAAAACTCTTGAACGTGCCGTCCTGGGCCAGCTCTCTTGCTATCTCTCTCAGAATTACCTTCTTGATCCAAATCAGTCAGGTTTCAAGGCTGGTCATTCAACTGAGACTGCTCTTCTCTGTGTCACGGAGGCTCTCCGCACTGCTAAAGCTAACTCTCTCTCCTCTGCTCTCATCCTTCTAGACCTATCTGCTGCCTTTGATACTGTGAACCATCAGATCCTCCTCTCCACCCTCTCCGAGTTGGGCATCTCCGGCGCTGCTCACTCTTGGATTGCATCCTACCTGACAGGTCGCTCCTACCAGGTGGCGTGGCGAGAATCCGTCTCTGCACCACGTGCTCTCACCACTGGTGTCCCCCAGGGCTCAGTTCTAGGTCCTCTCTTATTCTCGCTATACACCAAGTCACTTGGCTCTGTCATATCCTCACATGGTCTCTCCTATCATTGCTACGCAGACGACACACAATTAATCTTCTCCTTTCCCCCTTCTGATAACCAGGTGGCGAATCGCATCTCTGCATGTCTGGCAGACATATCAGTGTGGATGACGGATCACCACCTCAAGCTGAACCTCGGCAAGACGGAGCTGCTCTTCCTCCCGGGGAAGGACTGCCCTTTCCATGATCTTGCCATCACGGTGGACAACTCCATTGTGTCCTCCTCCCAGAGTGCTAAGAGCCTTGGCGTGACCCTGGACAACACCCTGTCGTTCTCCGCTAACATCAAGGCGGTGACCCGGTCCTGTAGGTTCATGCTCTACAACATTCGCAGAGTACGACCCTGCCTTACACAGGAAGCGGCGCAGGTCCTAATACAGACACTTGTCATCTCCTGTCTGGATTACTGCAACTCACTGTTGGCGGGGCTCCCTGCCTGTGCCATTAAACCCCTACAACTCATCCAGAACGCCGCAGCCCGTCTGGTGTTCAACCTTCCCAAGTTTTCTCACGTCACCCCGCTCCTCCGCACACTCCAAGTGACGTCCAGTTGAAGCTCGCATCTGCTACAAGACCATGGTGCTTGCCTACGGAGCTGTGAGGGGAACGGCACCTCCGTACCTTCAGGCTCTGATCAGGCCCTACACCCAAACAAAAGAACTGCGTTCATCCACCTCTGGCCTGCTGGCCCCCCTACCTCTGCAGAAGCACAGTTCCCGCTCAGCCCAGTCAAAACTGTTCGCTGCTCTGGCACCCCAATGGTGGAACAAGCTCCCTCACGACGCCAGGACAGCGGAGTCAATCACCACCTTCTGTAGACACCTGAAACCCCACCTCTTTAACCTGTTAGGGCTAGGGGGCAGCATTTGCACGTCTGGATAATTTTTTTTTACCCGATTTAATCTGGTTACTAATCCTACCCAGTAACTAGAATATGCATATACTTATTATATATGGATAGAAAACACTCTAAAGTTTCTAAAACTGTTTGAATGGTGTCTGTGAGTATAACAGAACTCATTTGGCAGGCAAAACCCTGAGACATTTTCTGACAGGAAGTGGATACCTGATGTGTTGTATTACCTTTAAACCTATCCCATTGAAAAACACAGGGGCTGAGGAATATTTTGGCACTTCCTATTGCTTCCACTAGATGTCACCAGCCTTTACAAAGTGTTTTGAGTCTTCTGGAGGGAGATCTGACCGAACAAGAGCCATGGAACGATGATGTCCCATTAGACACCTGGCGCGCGAGTTCATGTTGGGTACCCTCGTTCCAATACGTTATAAAAGAGTATGCATTCGTCCACCTTGAATATTATTCATGTTCTGGTTAAAAAAGGCCCTAATGATTTATGCTATACAACGTTTGACATGTTTGAACGAACGTAAATATATTTTTTCCCCTCGTTCATGACGAGAAGTCCGGCTGGCTTAGATCATGTGCTAACGAGACGGAGATTTTTGGACATAAATGATGAGCTTTTTTGAACAAAACTACATTCGTTATGGACCTGTGATACCTGGAAGTGACATCTGATGAAGAGAATCAAAGGTAATGGATTATTTACATAGTATTTTCGATTTTAGATCTCCCCAACATGACGTCTAGTCTGTATCGCAACGCGTATTTTTCTGGGCGCAGTGCTCAGATTATTGCAAAGTGTGATTTCCCAGTAAGGTTATTTTTAAATCTGGCAAGTTGATTGCGTTCAAGAGATGTAAATCTATAATTCTTTAAATGACAATATAATATTTTACCAATGTTTTCTAATTTTAATTATTTAATTTGTGACGCTGACTTGACTGCCGGTTATTGGAGGGAAACGATTTCCTCAACATCAATGCCATAGTAAAACGCTGTTTTTGGATATAAATATGAACTTGATAGAACTAAAAATGCATGCATTGTCTAACATAATGTCCTAGGAGTGTCATCTGATGGAGATTGTAAAAGGTTAGTGCATCATTTTAGCTGGTTTTATGGTTTTGGTGACCCTGTCTTTGAATTGACAAAACATTACACACAACTCTTGTAAATGTACTGTCCTAACATACTCTAAATTTATGCTTTCGCCGTAAAACCTTTTTGAAATCGTAAAACGTGGTTAGATTAAGGAGATGTTTATCTTTCAAAGGGTGTAAAATAGTTGTATGTTTGAAAAATTAGAATTTTGACATTTATTTGGATTCAAATTTGCCGCTCTTGAAATGCACCTGCTGTTGATGGAGTGCACCACGGGTGGCACGCTAGCGTCCCACCTAGCCCATAGAGGTTAAGGAATACCTGGGATAGGATAAAGTAATCCTCCTAACCCCCCCCAAAAAAGAAAAATATATAGATGTACTATGTACTACTGGAAATCACCGATGATGGGAACGCTCAGTTGACTACTCAGCTTGAAAAGTAAATTGCTTTTTTAGGATGTTGTCTCCATATTTGTCCCACTGTATTGGGGCTTGTCGATAGGCTTTAAACCTTTTAACATAAATGTTCACGTTTCAGCCTGGAGAAAAGTCTGAAGGCCATGGAGAAGAGAAACCGGATTGTACGCTGGTCTCTTCAAAACTGTGCAGCAATTTTGGAAAGTCTGCAGACTACGAAGACTCTGTCTGCTGGCTACAATCCATAGGCTGGTCCTGGAGCGGTCATTCTACTGTTGCCTGGTACGGCAGCCAATTCCGTGTTGTTGAACACTGCATTACACCCTGGCATATCACTGCTGTTGTTATCTATGTCTCATTCACCCAGGTGTTTTGAACTATATGGAAGATTTCAAACTTCAAGATTTTCATATCCATTTCTAAAAATTGTTTTTCAGAACAGCCTCAAATCGTCAGGTAATGGACCTGTACCCCCACACATTGACTCAGTACCGGTACCCCCTGTATATAGCCTCTGTATCATTATTTAATTGTTACTTTTTTAAACTTTATTTAGTAAATGCATTTTCTTAACTCTATTTTCTTAACTGCATTGTTGTATAAGGGCTTGTAAGTATTTCATGGTCAAGTTTACACCTGTTGTATTCGGCGCATGTGACAAATACAATTTGATTTGACTCTACAATGTGTCGAAGCGTTCCACTGGGATGCTGGCCCATGTTGACTCTAATGCTTCCCACAGTTGTGTGAAGTTGTGTGGATGTCCTTTGGGTGGTGGACCATTCTTGACACGCATGTGAAACTGTTGAGTGTGAAAAACTCAGCAGCGTTGCAGTTCTTGACACAACGGTGCGCCTGGCACCTACTACCAGAACCCGTTCAAAGTCATTTAAATCATTTGTCTTGCCCATTCACCCTTCTGAAGGGCACACAATCCATGTCTCAATTGTCTCAAGGCTTATAAATCCTTTAACCAGTCTCCTCCCCTTCAACTACACTGATTTAAATGTATTTAACAAGTGACGTCCATAAGGGATCATAGCTTTCACCTGGTCAGTCTACTGAAAGTCATGGAAAGAGCAGGGCCGAGATTCACAAAACCTTAAGACATTTCTTCTTAACTGCCATTTTTTTTAAACTATAGTCTTATGAAGAAAGTTCTATAACTCAAAAAGGTTATTGGCAGTGCTATTTGTTATGTTTCTCATTAAGCATAAAGTTCGGAAGGAATTAGATTCTTGAAAATAAAGTTATTGGATTTGTTCTTAATTCCAATATGGCTAAACCCTTGTATTACACTCAGGGCAGTGAGAGAATAAGCCCATGAAAGCAATTGAACATGTTTAATTCACTCACAAACTTCATCTGAAATTTTCAGTGTGGTTATTTTAAACCCAAGAACATGGTTTAGAACAGTTATCTCAGAACGAAATATGCTAACATGATTGCCATTTCTAGCTACAGTTGAAGTCGGAAGTTTACATACACTTAGGTTGGAGTCATTAAAACTTGTTTTTCAACCACTCCACAAATGTCTTGTTAACAAATTATAGTTTTGGCAAGTCGATTAGGACATCTACTTTGTGCATGACACAAGTAATTTTTCCAACAATTGTTTACAGACAGTTTAATTCACTGTATCACAATTCCAGTGGGTCAGAAGTTTAAATACACTAAGTTGACTGTGCCTTTAAACAGCTTGGAAAATTCCAGAAAATGATGTCATGGATTTAGCAGCTTCTGATTGGCTAATTGACATCATTTAATTCAATTGGAGGTGTGCCTGTGGATGTATTTCAAGGCTTACCTTCAAACTCAGTGCATCAGCTTGACATCATGGGAAAATCAAAGGAAATAAGCCAGGACCTCAGAAAAAAAATTGTAGACCTCCACAAGTCTGATTCATCCTTGGGAGCAATTTCCAAACAGCTGAAGGTACCAAGTTCATCTGTACAAACAATAGTACACAAGCATACCACTCAGGAAGGAGACGCGTTCTGTCTCCTAGAGATGAACGTACTTTGGTGCGAGAAGTGCAAATCAATCCCAGAACAACAGCAAAGGACCTTGTGAAGATGTTGGAGGAAACGGGTACAAAAGTATCTATATCCACAGTAAAACGAGTCCTATATCGACATAACCTGAAAGGCCGCTCAGCAAGGAAGAAGCCACTGTTCCAAAACCGCAATAAAAAAGCCAAACTACGGTTTGCAACTGCACATGGGGACAAAGATCGTACTTTTTGGAGAAATGTCCTCTGTTCTGATGAAACAAAAATAGAACTGTTTGGCCATTGCAAGCCGAAGAACACCATTCCAACCATGAAGCACGGGGGTGGCAGCATCATGTTGTGGGGGTGCTTTGCTGCAGGAGGGACTGGTGCACTTCACAAAATAGATGGCATCATGAGGGAGGAAAATGATGTGTATATATTGAAGAAACATCTCAAGACATCAGTCAGGAAGTTAAAGCTTGGTTGCAAATGGGTCTTCCAAATGGGAAATGACCCCAAGCATACATCCAAAGTTGTGGAAAAATGGCTTAAGGACAACAAAGTCAAGGTATTGGAGTGGCCATCACAAAGCCCTGACCTCAATCCTATAGAATATTTGTGGGCAGAACTGAAAAAGCGTGTGCGAGCAAGGCCTACAAACCTGACTCAGTTACTCCAGCTCTCATTAGGAATGGGCCAAAATTTCACCCAACTTACTGTGGAAAGCTTGTGGAAGGCTACCCAAAATGTTTGACCCAGGTTAAACAATTTAAAGGCAATGCTACCAAATACTAATTGAATGTATGTAAACTTCTGACCCACTGGGAATGTGATGAAAGAAATAAAAGCTGAAATAAATCACTCTCTACTATTATTCTGACATTTCACATTCTTAAAATAAAGTGGTGAGACAGGGAATTTTTACTAGGATTAAATTTCAGGAATTGTGAAAAAGTTTTTAAATGTATTTGGCTAAGGTGTATGTAAACTTCCGACTTCAGCTGTAGTTAACCTCTTACATCTAGACGTTCCGCTAGCGGAACACCGCTCCAATATCCAATGAAAGGGCGTGGCGCGAAATACAAACTCCTCGGAAATCCTAAAACTTTTAAGAATTATACAGAACTCCTTTATGCAATCGCGGTGTCCGATTTTTAAAATAGCTTTTCGGTGAAAGCACATTTTGCAATATTCTGAGTAGATAGCCCGGCCATCACAGGCTAGCTATTTTGACAACCACCAAGTTTGGTACTCAACAAACTCAGATTTACTATAAGAAAAATTGGATTACCTTTGCTGTTCTTCATCAGAATGCACTCCCAGGACTTCTACTTCAACAACAAATGTTGGTTTGGTTCCAAATAATCCATAGTTATATCCAAATGGCGGCGTTTTGTTCGTGCGTTCAAGACACTATCCGAAGGGTAACGAAGGGTGACGCGCAGACGTGTATCGTGACAAAAAAATTCTAAATATTCCATTACCGTACTTCGAAGCATGTCAAACGCTGTTTAAAATCAATTTTTATGCGATTTTTCTCGGAAAATAGCGATAATATTCCGACCGGGAGTCGTTGTTTTCGTTCAAAGACTGAAAATGTAAAATGGCCTCTTCACGTGCACGCCCGTCTCATTGTTCTCAGATCGACCACTATCCAAATGCGCTACTGTTTTTCAGCCAGAGACTGCAGAGTCATCATTCAACGTTCTGGCGCCTTCTGAGAGCCTATGGGAGCCTTAGAAAGTGTCACGTTACAGCAGAGATCCTCTGTTTTGGATAGAGATGACAAAGAAGGCCAAGAAATGGTCAGACAGGGTACTTCCTGTACAGAATCTTTTCAGGTTTTGGCCTGCCATTTGAGTTCTGTTATACTCAGACACCATTCAAACAGTTTTAGAAACTTTTTAGTGTTTTCTATCCAAAGCTACTAATTATATGCATATTCTAGTTTCTGGGCAGGAGTAATAACCAGATTAAATTGGGTACGTTTTTTTATCCGGCCGTGAAAATACTGCCCCCTATCCATAACAAGTTAAGCCCACCGTTGACCTTTAGTGAGAGCAGTGGCTGCAATGGGTATCTGTTAAAAAGGAATGTCCTGATTGTCTAAAGTAATGGGTCAAGTCACTGCCTGTACTGTACATGTCAATGTTGTTCATCTCAATAACCAAGACATTACAGTTCTGCATTGAAACATTGTAGAGTGCATTGCATCTTACTTATTGTGAACTTGATGCCATGACCTGCCTCCAAAATGGTAGATAGTTGGTCCATGCCATAGTGGGAGGGCTTTATAAACTCTATCCCAGCTGGCATGCCCTCTACTTCAATGACCACCTTCTTGGCAGCCACGGCCATATATGGAACTCTGCCATGTCCACCTGTTTCATCTAAACATTTACAGAAATAAGGGTTTAGAGAAGGAAAATCAAGTGTACACATTATTCCAAGCTTCTACCAGTGATCCAGAACTTTAATATCAACAATGTAAACCAACATGGCACAGCTACCACATGCGTTTTTATAAATCAAATGTCAGCCCTTGAAACCAGAACTCTAACTGTGAATTTTAGTGGTTACAGGGATAGCCCCCTTTTTTTTCAAATTTCACCTAAAATGATATACCCAAATCTAACTGCCTGTAGCAAGGATCTTTTTTAACTAGGCAAGTCGGTTAAGAACAAATTCTTATTTTCAATGACAGCCTAGTGGGTTAACTGCTTTGTTCAGGGGCAAAACGACAGATTTTCACCTCAGGGATTTGATCTGGCAACCTTTTGATTGCTAGTCCAACACTAACCATCCCAGGCATATTCTTGGTACCATTTGAAAGGAAAGACTTTAAAGTTTGTGGAAATGTGAATTGATGGTAGGAAAATATAACACAATAGATCTGGTAGAAGAAAATACCAACCATTTTTTTGTATTTTCTTTCTACCACCATCTTTGAAATGCAACAGAAAGGTCCTTAATCTAGTCATCACTCTGGTTGTAATTCCGATGGTGTCCACAAGAGCTCTTATCCAGAGCGACTTACAGTAGTGAATGCATACATTTCATACATTATTTTATTATTATTATTATTATTTTGGTACTGGCCCCCCGTGGGAATCGAACCACACAACCCTGGCGTTGCACACACCATGCTCTACCAACTGAGCCACAGGGAAGGCCGTGAGCGAACTACATGACATTTAGTGTGAATTCCCCCAAGTACATTTGGGCAAATCGTGAAGTACACATTTACATATACATTACATTTTTCTGCAAAAATAACGTCAAATCTGTATACTTGGACTTTGATTTAGCTTTTCCCAGTATTAGTAGCCATATTGTAAATTCAACATTTGCAAAACACCCAGTTTTCATAACTCTCCATATTCTTGCAATTTTTGTCCAAAAAGAAAAGGCTTATGCTGTCACACAAGGTTAGCAGCCAAATTTTGCGACATCTAGGCAAACCTGCAGCTTCACAGTCAAAGGGGTTTGACAAGGCTGGAGTCCAAGGAGTACAAGCCAATTCAACCAGAATTATAGTATGTACCATTTTATTTGAAATAACTATTCAAATGTACTGTAGATCTGTGATTCAACAATTAAATAACAGTCCTGCGCCGCTTTTAATTTGAGTCAGTTTGCTATAGCAGGAAAATAATCCTGCAGTAACAGGAAATGTGAATTGTTATGTGGATTATAATACATCTACATTTTTGTCGGGGAAATCAATTCCAAAGTGGAAATTACAAACTTCAAACCTCGGTTTGTACAAGTCAAAAATGTCCTGCATTGCAGATAAGTTTTCCTGCAACAGGGTGATCAAATTAAGATCCAACATCTGTATGCTTAAGGTTAAGCGATACCAAAGTTATTTTTAAAATATGTGTACCAGAAAAGTGTACAGAAAACTTGCCGATTTAGATCCTGGCTCTCAACAAATTCCTTTCCCCTCCCAGATGAGACTGTTGACTGGTATGGGGTCCTCGAGGTTGTGGACAAGGAATGCTGTGCGGCCTTGTGAATGTTTACCTGTTTAAAGGTCTTACTCACATTGGCTACGGAGAGCGTGATCACACAGTTGTCTGGAACAGCTGATGCTCTCATGCATGCCTCAGTGTTGCTTGCCTCGAAGCGAGCATAGAAGTGATTTAGCTTGTCTGGTAGGCTTGTGTCACTGGGCAGCTCGTGGCTGTGCTTTCCTTTGTAGTCTGTAATAGTTTGCAAACCCTGCCACATAAGATGAGCGTCAGAGCCGGTGTAGTAAGATTCAATCTTAGCCCTGTATTAACGCTTTGCCTGTTTGATGGTTTGTCGGAGGGCATAGCAGGATTTCTTATAAGATTCCGGGTTAGAGTCCCGCACCGTGAAAGCGGTAGCTCTACCCTTTAGCTCAGTGCGAATGTTGCCTGTAATCCATGGCTTCTGGGTGGGGTATGATGTAGTCACTGTGGGGACGACGTCCTCGATGCATTTATTGATAAAGCCAGTGACTGATGTGGTGTACTCCTCAATGCCATTGGAAGAATCCCAGAACATGTTCCAGTCTGTGATTGAAAAACAGTCCTGTAGTTTAGCATCTACTTCATCTGACCATTTTTTTATAGACCGAGTCACTGGTGCTTCATGCTTTAATTTTTGCTTGTAAGCAGGAATCAGGAGGATAGAATTGTGGTCGGATTTACCAAATGGAGGGTGAGGGAGAGCTTTGTACACGTCTCTGTGTGTGGAGTACAGGTGATCTAGAATTTATTTCCCTCTGGTTGCACATTTAACATGTTGATAGAAAGTAGGTAGAACTGATTTGTTTCCCTGCATTGAAGTCTCTGGCCACTAGGAGTGCCGCCTCTGGGTGAGTGGTTTCCTGTTTGCTTAGGTCCTTATACAGCTGACTGAGTGCGGTCTTAGTGCCAGCATCCAAGATACTCTACTTCAGGTGAGCAAAATCTAGAGACATCCTTAGATTTCATGCACCAGCTGTTGTTTACAAATATGCACAGACCCCCCCCCCCCCCTTGCCTTACTGGAGTGTGCTGTTTTATCTTGCTGAACAGCTCAAATAAGCAAAGAGAAATGACAGTCCATCATTACTTTAAGACATGAAGGTCAGTCAATACGGAACATTTCAAGAACTTTGAAAGTTCCTTCAAGTGCAGTCGCAAAAACCATCAAGTGCTATGATGAAACTGGCTCTCATGAGGACCGCCACAGGAAAGGAAGACCCAGAGTTACCTCTGCTGCAGAGGATAAGTTCATTAGAGTTAACAGCCTCAGAAACTGCAGCCCAAATAAATGCTTCACAGAGTTCAAGTAACAGACTTATCTCAACATCAACTGTTCAGAGACTGTGTGAATCGCTGCAAAGAAACCACTACTAAAGGACACCAATAAGAAGAGACTTGCTTGGGCCAAGAAACACGAACAATGGACATTTGAGATTTCTGGTTTCAACCACTGTGTCTTTGTGAGACGCAGACTAGGTGAACGGATGATCTCAGCATGTGTGGTTCCCACCGTGAAGCATGGAGGTGGTGGTGTGGGGGTGCTTTGCTGTTGAAACTGTCAAATTTATTTAGAATTCAATGCACAATTAACCAGCATGGCTACCACAGCATTCTGCAGTGATACGCCATCCCATCTGGTTTGGGCTCAGTGGGACTATCATTTGTTTTTCAACAGGACAATGACACAACACACCTCCAGGCTGTGTAAGGGCTATTTTACCAAGAAGGAGAGTGATGGAGTGCTGCATCAAATGACCTGGCTTCCACAATCACCCGACCTCAACCAAATTGAGATGGTTTGGGATGAGTTGGACTGCAGGGTGAACGAAAAGCAGCCAACAAGTGCTCAGCATATGTGGGAACTCCTTCAAGACTGTTGGAAAAGCATTCCAGATGAAGCTGGTTGAGAGAATGTCAAGATTGTGCAAATCTGTCATCAAGGGTGGCTTCATTGAAATATCTGGAATATAAAATATATTTTGATTTGTTTAACACTTTTTTGATTACTACATGAATGCATGTGTTATTTCATAATTTTGATGCATTCACTATTATTCTACAATGTAGAAAATAGTACAAATAAAGAAAAACCCTGGAATGAGTAGGTGTGTCCAAACTTTTGACTGACAATGTATGCACACACACACACAAATGTATAGCTAGCCTACATACACTTAGGTAGTGTTATCAATACTTATATAAACCTATACACATCAACACCAAAACACACACAAACACATACCAAGTGTGTGTGTACACATTCAAGGTTTGTGTGTGTGTGTGTGTGTGTGTGTGTGTGTATGTACACGCACACCTAAAGAACAAATACACCAACATCTCTCAGATGCATTTTAAACAGTCACACAATGCATTCATAACAAGGCATTCCTTTGATTCGTATGCAAGGCACTGGGGGAACACAATTAGATCCTGAAGGGATCAAAGTCCTTTGTACTGGGAGGAAGGGGATGAGAAGTCACACAATGTGTCGAGGCACATAATGTTGGACTACACCGTGGTGATGTGTGCTATACAAAGACAGGATGGATGCTAATGCCAGCAGTCTTCCTGAAGTGAGTGGTGCACGGCCCACTCCTCTTCCTCTAAATGAAGGCCAGTGCGTTCTCTAGTCTCTGTCTTCCCCCTCCTCACTCAACTCATCTCCTTTTTTTATTTTGGTTCTGGTCCTACATCATCCTCGACTCCATGTGGCCAACTCCTACTACTCTCCCCCTTCCTCTATACTGCCGTCTCATTTTCTCGACTCTCTTTAACTTCTCCATGTCCACCCCAGTTTATCGCTCCCCCACTGCTATTTTCTCACACATATTCGTCCCTTTCTACCTCCTCTCCTCCCAGTTCACTTACTTCCCTCTCCCTTGTTACCTCCTTTTTATATGCAATTTCTCTCCTCCTCCCTCCCTCCACCTGCCTCCCTCCTTCCCTCTCCTCCCATTCTCTTCTCTCAATCTGCTTTTATCTTCTCCTCCCTTCTTTCTACCACCTCCCCCATCACCCCCCTTCTCCCCTCCATCCAACTCTTACCACTACCCCCCTGCAGTCCGTACCTCCTCCTCTCCTCCCTCCCCCCTTCTTATCAACACCCTTCTCCCTCATACCCCCTCCCCCCTTCAGTCCGTACCGCTGTCTCCTCCTCCCCTCCATCGGGCTGTGGCCCGTTAAGGGCCTCGTGGAAGAGGATTTTCTTCATTTTTCGGTACTGCAGGTTGTCAAGCTCCCGCACTGCAACCTTGGTGCGTGCAATCAGGTCCATCACCATTGTGTGGGGACGCTCTCTGCATAGGAAATTGTGCTGGGGGAGAGAAAGGTAGAATGGGCGGTAAGGTTATCCCAGCAGGAAAAATTGGTCAGAATGATATTGGAATTACATAATTTTACCCAGTTTCTGGTTGTAATGACGCCATGTCAACAAATGCCATCTTTTTTTATGCATTAACCATCTTTGAAACGAGACTACAACAGGTAGCGCCAGGTAGCCTAGTGGTTAGAGCGTTGGACTAGTACCTGAAAGGTTGCCAGATTGAATCCCCGAGCTGACAAGGTAAAAATCTGTCGTTTTGAGCAAGGCAGTTACCCCACTGTTCCTAGGCCGTCATTGAAAATAAGAATTTGTTCTTAATTAACTGATTTGCCTACTTAAATAAAGGTAAAAAAATATATATTATACCAATTCTGGTTGTAATCTGGTTAAGGACATAATTTCAACTAGATGGTCCCGCTTGGAGCTATTTGCGAGTTAAGCTTCACTTTAACCTGGAGCCATTGAAGAGATGCTTCTTTGCCATTATGAGAATAAGGACACAGCACCTCTTTGGGCCACCTCCAATATTATTCATGGCTAAAGAGTGCATGACCATTCCTTGGTTTCTAAATGAGGCACTACACAACAGTTTGTCTGTTGTACTTTATACTTTATTTCCCCAGAGGGAACGGGGACAGAGGGACAGCTTTTACCTTCAGCAGCACGTCAGAGGAAGGTCTGTCCTGGTGGATCTTCTGCAGACACGAGTCCACAAAGTTATGGAAATAATCCGACCTGGATAGGACATTGAGACCAAACAATGAGAAACTGTTCACAGTCACACTTTACTATGGTAGTTATCCATCTATTCTACACCAATGGCTCATATTGGTGTAGAATAGGTCATTGTAGAATAAATCAGTGTTTCTTAATCCTGGTCAGGGGGATCCAAAGGGGTGCACATATTTGTTTTTGCCCTAGCACTCACACACTTGAATCAACTCATTATCAAGCCTTTGATTTATATCAGGTTTGTGAGTGCTAGGGCAGGATCAGGATTGGGAAAAACTGGTGCCGAGAATGGAGGTCAAATGTCCCCAAAAAGTACCCTGGTACCAGATCTGTGTGCACTGTATAGCCAAGTCCTAAGGCTATTGTCATAGTCGGCTATACAAAGCAAACATATCTGGGACCAGGTTACCCAGAAAGTATATTGACACAAAAAAGTCCCTCTTGTTCAGACCCTTGCTCACCAGTGATTGGACTGCAGAACGGGACTCTCGTTCTGGGCAATGTGGTATAAGGCACTCATTGCATTCATATTGAACAGAGGCGGCTTCCTCTCCGCTGCACAGAGAAAAAGACAGAGACAAAGTTTAGGAGACATAGATCATCAAATAGACCCGAGACCAGATTTCCAACATAAAATACATAAAAACAACCATGACACTGTATTGTACATATATACATTGAGCATTTGATTGAGCCTGACCAGAGTGCCAAATGGGCGGGTTTGGAACATGTGGGACTATGCCATTGGTTCCATCGTGCCAGGCAAGCTCAATCAAGCACAGAAAAAAATACTATTTGAACTCCGGTCTGCTAGGGATATAAGGCTAAAATATGATATCTGACTAGGGATACATACACCTTAAAAGCCTGTATGAATGTGTATTATATGGGCTGTGCTTAGATTACCCAGCTCTATGGCAGTAATGCCCAGTGACCACACATCCACCTTGCCGTCATACTGTCCCTCGTCCATGGCCAGGATCACCTCAGGAGCCATCCTGTACGAAGGAAAAATGAAATGGAGCGAGCATGAGACACTGTCTGTATCCCAAATGGCACCTTATTCCCAACATTGGTCAAAAGTATTGCACTGAGCCTTATGGGCCCTGGTAAAAAGTAGTGCACTATATACGGAATAGAGGGTAATTTGGGAATGCGTTCGAAACTAGCAGGCATCTTCCTTTGATTCCTTTTCTCAATGGCCATTCTATTCTATGTCAGCTGTCCGTGTAGGTAGGGCTGGATGATATGGCCTAAAAATAATACCTAGATTATTTATTTTTTACTTATATGGGCTATTCATGATATACAGTATATCTTCATCAAAAAACGAATCACTGATCACAGTTAAAAATACGGCAAATTACAACTGGATGGTCTTGATGGTAGCTAAAGGATGGGATGAACTATTGTAAAATACATTGTGTCCGTAAAATGTGTATAGTATTTATAAGCTGGAACTAGAAGCCTAAGAGTTGTTGTCCATTAGTTTACTCTAATTAGGTAGGGTAAAATTTTTTAAAAAAAACACACATTATATATATTTATGTATATGCACACACACACACACACACACACACACACACACACACACACACACACACACACACACACACACACACACACACAGTACCAGTCAAAAGTTTGGACACACCTACACATTCAAGGGATTTTCTTTATTTTTACTATTTTCTGCATTGTAGAATAATAGTGAAGACATAAAAACTATGAAATAACACATGGAATGATGTAGTAACCAAAAAAGTGTTACACAAATCAAAATATATTTTATATTTGAGATACGTCAAAGTAGCCTCCCATTGCCTTGATGAAAGCTTTGCACACTCTTGGCATTCTCTCAACCAGCTTAATGAGGAACAACAGTGTTCCTTTACTCTGTGGTCCAACTCATCCCAAACCATCTCAATTGGGATGAGGTCGGGTGATTGCGGAGTCCACGTCATCTGACGCAGCACCATCACTCTCCTTCTTGGTCAAATAGGCCTTACACAGCCTGGAGGTGTGTTGGGTCATTGTCCTGTTGAAAAACAAATGATAGTCCCACTAAGCGCAAACCAGATGGGATGGCGTATTGCTGCAGAATGCTGTGGTAGCCATGCTGGTTAAGTGTGCCTTCAATTCTAAATAAATCACAGACAGTGTCACCAGCAAAGCACCCCCACACCATCACACCTCCTCCTCCATGCTTCACAATGGGAACCACACATGCGAAAATCATCCGTTCACCTAGTCTGCGTCTCACAAAGACACGGCGGATGGAAACAAACATCTCAAATTTGGACTCATTAGACCAAAGGACAGATTTCCACCGGTCTAATGACCATTGCTCATGTTTCTTGGCCCAAGCAAGTCTCTTCTTTTCATTGGTGTCCTTCAGTAGTGGTTTCTTTGCAGCAATTCGACCATGAAGGCCTGATTCACGCATTCTCCTCTGAACAGTTGATGTTGAGATGTCTGTTACTTGAACTCTGTGAAGCATTTATTTGGACTGTAATTTCTGAGGCTGGTAACTCTAATGAACTTATTCTCTGCAGCAGAGGTAACTCTGGGTCTTTCTTTCCTGTGGCGGCCTTCATGAGAGCCAGTTTCATCATAGCACTTGATGGTTTTTGCAACTGCACTTGAAGGAACTTTCAAACTTCTTGAAATGTTCTGCATTGACTGACCTTCATGTCTTAAGGTTCAGACCCTTTTTTTTGTGTTTAGTTTTTTCACCTAAAATGACATACCCAAATCTAACTGCCTGTAGCTCAGGAC
This sequence comes from Salmo salar, assembly GCF_965601325.2. Classification (NCBI taxonomy): domain Eukaryota; kingdom Metazoa; phylum Chordata; class Actinopteri; order Salmoniformes; family Salmonidae; genus Salmo; species Salmo salar. Next base: position 6,000,378 of record NC_138309.1, read on the forward strand.
CTGAAGCAAGGATATGCATATTCCTGATACCATTTGAAAGGAAACACTTTGAAGTTTGTGGAAATGTGAAATTAATGTAGGATAATATAATGCTGCAGTAGTTGCTGTGTCAGGGGGCTAGGGTCAGTCTGTTATATCTGGAGTATTTCTCCTGTCTTATCCGGTGTCCTGTGTGAATTTAAGTATGCTCTCTCTAATTCTCTCTTTCTCTCTCTCGGAGGACCTGAGCCCTAGGACCATGCCTCAGGACTACCTGACATGATGACTCCTTGCTGTCCCCAGTCCACCTGGCCGTGCTGCTGCTCCAGTTTCAACTGTTCTGCCTGCGGCTATGGAACCCTGACCTGTTCACCAGACGTGCTACCTGTCCCAGACCTGCTGTTTTCAACTCTCTAGAGACAGCAGGAGCGGTAGAGATACTCTCAATGATCAATGCTACAGGCGTTTGGAATATTGCTAAAACATAAATACAAATGTATTTTACATATCGCCCAGCCTTACCGGAAAGGATAGGTTTACCAACAAATTGAGTTTGGGTTCGTACCAAATGGCACCCTATTCCCTATATTGCGCACTACTTTTGACCAGGGCCGATGGTCAAATGTAGTGCACTACATAGGGAATAGGGTGCCATTTGGGACACAACCTTGGGCCTTTGGCCTACTTGTGGATCATATAACTGTTGTTCTCAATAGAGTTGACAATCTTACAATAATGACCACAGAAACAACAGAGGAGATCAGTGTCTCACCAGTAGGGCGTTCCCACGAACGAGTTGGCCGGGGCAATGATGGGAGGCGGAGCCAAAATCGCCCAGTTTCACCTGGCCAGGCTCCGTCAGCAAGATATTACCAGCCTTCACATCCTTGAGGGGGGGATTATTCATTGAGTATTGTGGTAATTATTTATCTCTGTCAATATGTTTCTGTATGTTTGCTTTGGCAATGTATGTGATAACACTTTCTATATCAATAAAGCATTTTTAATTGAAGGGAGAGACAGAAAGAGGGAGGTGGGGTAGGGAAAGGAGAGAAACAGGGAGAAGGTAAGGGAGAGAGATAGAGTGCAAGAGATAAATAGAAAAAGAGGAAGAGTAAAAGTAAAAGAGGACACCAAAAGAAAGAGAGTTCGAAAGAGGTTTACAACATCCATGACACATACCTCTCCTTCAACAATGAGAGCCTTTGTTTAGATTTCCTTTCTTTCCCTTCCCAAAGTGTGGTGGAGGAGAGAGGTTCACTCACCTGTGAATTATGTTGTGAGAATGAAGGTACACCAGGCCCTGCAATACACCGTGGGTGATAGCTGCTATCTCCTGTTCCTCGAGGGGCTTCTTGACTCACCTGTGAATCATGTTGTGAGAATGAAGGTACACCAGGCCCTGCAATACACCGTGGGTGATAGCTGCTATCTCCTGTTCCTCGAGGGGCTTCTTGACTCACCTGTGAATCATGTTGTGAGAATGAAGGTACACCAGGCCCTGCAATACACCGTGGGTGATAGCTGCTATCTCCTGTTCCTCGAGGGGCTTCTTGAGGACTACGCACACAGAGGGAGAAAAAGTCAACAGTTATACACATTATTTTTGAATTCAGAGAAAATTACAAAACATTGTTTATTATCCCTCTTTTGGGTGGTTATATGAATTCAACACCATGCACAACTTGTACATAACTATGTTTACATAACAACCGCAAATTCTTTGAAGAACACAACAGAAAACATTTTGCAACAGAGAACGAAAATGATCTCTTATTGGCCGACAACTCCAGGTAGTCCCTCCCTGTTTCAGTCTATTTTCTACCATTTCATGCCTAATGAACACAACCACGGTTTACTTCCACCACCCCAGTCTTCCTCAACATGTAAAAACATCACGTTACATACATAAAGTACATGTTCTGCAAAAAATGTTGATGGTAAACTTGAACCCCCTGCTTTTTCTACTCACCTTCCAATAGGTCGGAGGCCGAACCCAAACAATATTCCATCACCAGCTAAGAGAAGGAAGGAGAGAGAGAGAGATGGGAAGTAAAAATCGGGAGCATGAAGGCCAGAGGGGCAACGTGATGGAGAGTCAGACAAAATGTATTCCCTACACCTTCCCCACTTCAATGTTAGCATATCTGTAAGGTGGAAGAAATATGATGGAAGCTCCTCCACTACACTGCTTATACCTATCCAGACCCTTCAGATCTACCAACACTGAAGGGTTAGGGACAATACGGCCATAAGCAAACAGGAAAACGCTCATCTAGTGGTGGCGCTCCTAGTGGCCCGGGGACTTTAATGCAGGGAAACATAAGTCTGTTTTACCTCATTTCTACCAGCATGTTAAATGTGCAACCAGAGGAAGAAAAAAAACTCTAGACCACCTTTACTCCACACACAGAGACGCATATAAAGCTCTCCCTCACCCTCCATATGGCAATTCTGACCATAATTCTATCCTCCTGATTCCTGCTTACGAGCAAAAACTAAAGCAGGAAGCACTAGTTACTCGGTCAATAAAAAAGTGGTCAGATGATGCAGATGCTAAGCTATGGGAATGTTTTGCTAGCACAGACTGGAATATGTTCCTGGATTCTTCTGATGGATTTGAGGAGTCGTCCCCACAGTGACTGTACGCACATACCCCAACCAGAAGCCATGGATTACAGGCAACATTCGTACTGAGCTAAAGGGTAGAGCTGCCGCTTTCAAAGAGCGGGACTCTAACCCGGAAGCTTATAAAAATCCCACTATAACCTCAGACGAACCATCAAACAGGCAAAGCATCAGTACAGGACTAAGATTGAATTGTACTACACCGGCTCCAAAGCTCGTCGGATTTGGCAGGGCTTGCAAACTATTACAGACTACAAAGGGAAGCACTGCCGCGAGCATCCCAGTGACACAAGCCTACCAGATGAGCTAAATTATTTCTATACTCGCTTCGAGGCAAAGCAACAATGAAAAATGCATGAGAGCCTCAGCATGCATGAGAGCATCAGCTGTTCCGGACGACTGTGTGATCACGCCCTCTGTAGCCGATGTAAGTAAGACCTTTGAACAGGTCAACATTCACAAGGCCACAGGGCCAGACTGATTACCAGGATGTGTACTCCAAGCATGCACTGACCAACTGGCAAGTGTCTTCACTGACATTTTCAACCTGTCCCTGACTGAGTCTGCAATACCAACATGTTTCAAGCAGAACACCATAGTCTCTGTGCCCAAAAACACTACGGCAACCTGCCTAAATGACTACCGACCCATAACACTCACGTCTGTAGCCATGAAATGCTTTGAAAGGCTGGTCATGGCTCACAACACCATTATCCCAGAAACCCTAGACCCACTCCAATTTGCATACCGCCTCAACAGATCCACAGATGATGCAATCTCTGTTGCACTCTACACTGCCCTTTCCCACCTGGACAAAAGGAACACCTATGTGAGAATGCTGTTCATTGACTAAAGCTCAGCATTCAACACCATAGTGCCCTCAAAGCTCATCACGAAGCTAAGGACCCTGGGACTAAAGACCTCCCTCTGCAACTGGATCATGGACTTTCTGGCAGGCCGCCCCCAGGTGGTAAGGGTAGGTAACAACACATCCGCCACATCAATCCTCAACACGGGGGCTCTTCAGGGGATGCGTGCTCAGTCCCCTCCTGTACTCCCTGGTCACTCATGACTGCATTGCCATGCATGACTCCAACACCATCATTAAGTTTGCCGATGACACAACAGTGGTAGGCCTGATCACCGACAACGATGAGACGATGTCAGAGACCTGGTCGTGTTTTGCCAGGATACCGACCTCTCCCTCAACGTGATCAAGACAAAGGAGATGATTGTGGACAACAGGAAAAAGGAGGATCGAGCACGCCCCCATTCTCATCGACGGGGCTGTAGTGGAGTAGGTTGAGATCTTCAAGTTCCTTGGTGTCCACATCACCAACAAACTAACATGGTCCAAACACACCAAGACAGTCATGAAGAGGACGCGACAAAGCCTATTCCCCCTCAGGAGACTGATCAAGCAAACAATAACTGATTTGATCAACTGAACTGCTGCGCATAGCCTATATATGAAGGGCCTACATGTATTAACCTCTTGAGGATACCCTAGGATAGGGGGCGCCACAGCGCATTTTGAAAAAAAATCGTTCCCATTTTCAACGGCCTACTAATCAAACTCAGAAGATAGGGCATGCATATACTTATTATATATGGATAGAAAACACTCTAAAGTTTCTAAAACTGTTTGAATGGTGTCTGTGAGTATAACAGAACTCATTTGGCAGGCAAAACCCTGAGACATTTTCTGACAGGAAGTGGATACCTGATGTGTTGTATTGAGTTCTAACCTATCCCATTGAAAAACACAGGGGTTTAGGAATATTTTGGCACTTCCTATTGCTTCCACTAGATGTCGCCAGTCCTTTCACAGTGGTTTGAGCCTTATAGAGTCAAAACTCAGTGAATGACAGGAGTTTGAAATTGGTCACAGGGGATGGGCCATCACCATTATGACGCCGGCGGCCATGTCTGCCCCCACCTTTGGAAACGGTTTTAAAGGCAGTGAAATCATCCCCCTCGAATCTTATTGGCTCTCTTGGTGTTAGTGGCCCTGAACATTTATTTTATACAACGTTTGACATGTTTGAACGAACCTACATGCGCGAGGATTGCTTTCAGTATGAAGTGCAGAGCTGCGTTTGGAGAGAGCCATAGGACGCGCTACCAACATCAGGCTAATGGAACGTGAAGTATGGACTTTTTGACCGAAAATACATCTGTTGTGGACCTGGGATGCTTTCTGATGAAGACAACTAAAGGTAGGCGATTATTGACAATATTATTGAAGATGAGATGGTTCATACTGTTGCATCCAAGATGGCGCCGAGCACTGTATATTAGCTGATTTTCTGAGTATCGCATCTCCTTTTATCGCAAAGTGTGATTACCCAGTAAAGTTAATTTAAAATCTGGTATGACGGGTGTTCTCAAGAGATATTCATCTATAAATGTTAGATTGACAATATACATTTAAAAAATCGTTATAGTATAGCAATTTATTGAAACGTAGCATTGTTTACCGGGACGCTTTTGAGGGGAAATTAGGTAGTCAACGTCAGACAGAGATGTAAAATGCTGTTTTTATATATAAATATGACCTTTATTGAACAAAAGAATGCATGCATTGTATAACATGATGTCCTAGGGGTGCCATCTGATGAAGTTTGTAAAAGGTTAGTGCTACATTTAGCTGTTTATTGATAATATGTGATGGAAGTGGTTGGTCGGAAAATGGCTATGAAGCTGCTTTTTACGATGGACTCATCTAATATAATCTAATGATTTGCTTTTCCTGTAAAACCTTTTTGAAATCGGACGACGTGGGTCGATTCAGGAGAGGTGTATCTATAAAAAAAAAAAAAAAATATTTTTAATTTTTGTAAAAAATTATGATAATTTTTTAATGCTAATTGGCGATATGATTTTTCGCTGGATTTTGATCCCGCTAACGGGATCAGATGCTCAAGATTAACTTTCACAGCGAATACTTATGTTTATACATTTTGCGCGAATTAATTGAACATCTCCAAATCCATCATAAAAAAATTGTGCACCCATTTAATGCAACACTTGCTGTTAATAGATTGCAAAGCAGCATAAAACTGAGCTAAACATTCGTAAATGACACATACACTTTCTCATTCATAGCCTAACAACGCATATCAAGTGCAAGTGTGCTGTTTAGCTCACATTTACTGCAGATTGCTAAAATATCCTAATGATTATGATCACACATTCTCAATTCAAATATTATGGCGACACTATACCAGAGATGGTTTAGAAACTTGGGAACCAAGCTCTAGTTATCAGTGTAGCCTATTATTGCTTGGACTAGCTGAAATATCTTTATGCCTAGAAAAATAAAACTCCAGGCTTCTAGCCTTTAGCTCAGTACGGATGTTGCCTGTTATCCATGGCTTCTGGTTGGGATATGTACGTACGGTCACTGTGGGGACGACGTCGTCGATGCACTTATTTGAAGAACCTAAAATATACACAGCTCAAAAAAATAAAGGGAACACTTAAACAACACAATGTAACTCCAAGTCAATCACACTTCTGTGAAATCAAACTGTCCACTTAGGAAGCAACACTGATTGACAATACATTTCACATGCTGTTGTGCAAATGGAATAGACAACAGGTGAAAATTATAGGCAATTAGCAAGACACCCCCAATAAAGGAGTGGTTCGGCAGGTGGTGACCACAGACCACTTCTCAGTTCTTATGCTTCCTGGCTGATGTTTTGGTCACTTTTGAATGCTGGCGGTGCTTTCACTCTAGTGGTAGCATGAGACGGTGTCTACAACCCACACAAGTGGCTCAGGTAGTGCAGCTCATCCAGGATGGCACATCAATGCGAGCTGTGGCAAGAAGGTTTGCTGTGTCTGTCAGCGTAGTGTCCAGAGCATGGAGGCGCTACCAGGAGACAGGCCAGTACATCAGGAGACGTGGAGGAGGCCGTAGGAGGGCAACAACCCAGCAGCAGGACCACTACCTCCGCCTTTGTGCAAGGAGGAGCAGGAGGAGCACTGCCAGAGCCCTGCAAAATGACCTCCAGCAGGCCACAAATGTGCATGTGTCTGCTCAAACGGTCAGAAACAGACTCCACGAGGGTGGTATGAGGGTCCGACGTCCACAGGTGGGGGTTGTGCTTACAGCCCAACACCGTGCAGGACGTTTGGCATTTGCCAGAGAACACCAAGATTGGCAAATTCGCCACTGGCGCCCTGTGCTCTTCACAGATGAAAGCAGGTTCACACTGAGCACGTGACAGACGTGACAGAGTCTGGAGACGCCGTGGAGAACGTTCTGCTGCCTGCAACATCCTCCAGCATGACCGGTTTGGCGGTGGGTCAGTCATGGTGTGGGGTGGCATTTCTTTGGGGGGCCGCACAGCCCTCCATATGCTCACCAGCGGTAGCCTGACTGTCATTAGGTACCGAGATGAGATCCTCAGACCCCTTGTGAGACCATATGCTGGTGCGGTTGGCCCTGGGTTCCTCCTAATGCAAGACAAGGCTAGACCTCATGTGGCTGGAGTGTGTCAGCAGTTCCTGCAAGAGGAAGGCATTGATGCTATGGACTGGCCCGCCCGTTCTCCAGACCTGAATCCAATTGAGCACATCTGGGACATCATGTCTCGCTCCATCCACCAACGCCACGTTGCACCACAGACTGTCCAGGAGTTGGCGGATGCTTTAGTCCAGGTCTGGGAGGAGATCCCTCAGGAGACCATCCGCCACCTCATCAGGAGCATGCCCAGGCGTTGTAGGGAGGTCATACAGGCAAGTGGAGGCCACACACACTACTGAGCCTCATTTTGACTTGTTTTAAGGACATTACATCAAAGTTGGATCAGCCTATAGTGTGGTTTTCCACTTTAATTTTGAGTGTGACTCCAAATCCAGACCTCCATGGGTTGATAAATTGGATTTCCATTGATTATTTTTGTGTGATTTTGTTGTCAGCATTCAACTATGTAAAGAAAAAAGAATTTAATAAGATTATTTCTTTCATTCAGATCTAGGATGTGTTGTTTAAGTGTTCCCTTTATTTTTTTGAGCAGTGTATAAAAACAGCATTTTACATCGGCGCGTGACGTTCAGAAAATATTTTCCTTCAAATGCTTCCGGTGAATCAGCACTACAATTTACAAAATTACTATTCGAAAACATTGTTATAATGTAATATTGTCATTCAAAGAATTATAGATTAACATCTCGTGAATGCAACCGCATTGCCAGATTTAAAAATAACTTTACTGGGAAATCACACTTTGCAATAAACGAGGTGCTATGCTCAGAAAAATAGGCTAGGCGATACAGGTTAGCGCCATCTTGGAACCATCTAAAATCAAATATACTATTGTAAATATTCCCTTACCTTTGATTATCTTCATCAGAAGGCACTTCCAGGAATCCCAGGTCCACAACAAATGTAGTTTTGTTCGAAAAAGTGAATAATTTATGTCCCAATAGCTCCTTCTTGTTAGCGCGTTCCGAAGGCCACTCATAATGTACGAGGCGCGCGGGACTTGTCGTCACGAATGTGCAAATAACATAAATCTTTAGGGCCTTTTTCAATCAGAGCTTCAATAATATTCAAGGCGGACGATTGCATTGTCTTACTAAATGTTTCGGAACGAGAGGGTACCCACGGGCGCCCGCGTCATAGTAGTAAAGGCCCTCCCCCTATGGCCAACTTTCCAGGCCTCTCGTTCTGTCAGTTTTTACCGGAGAAGACTCAAACCACTTTGTAAAGACTAGTGGAAGCCTTAGGAAGTGCTAAATGAATCCTAACTCACGGTGTGTTTCATAGGCAAAGTGTTGAAGGTGATTCCACAAATCAGATTTCCACTTCCTGCATGGAATCTTCTCAGGTTTTGGCCTGCCATATGAGTTCTGTTATACTCACAGACACCATTCAAACAGTTTTGGAAACTTTAGAGTGTTTTCTATCCAAATATACTAATGATATGCATATTCTAGTTACTGGGCAGGAGTAGTAACCAGATTAAATCGGGTACGTTTTTTATCCGGCCGTGCAAATACTGCCCCCTAGCCCCAACAGTTAACATTGCCTGCTAACATGAATTTCATTTAACTAGGGAAAATGTGTCACTTCTCTTGCAACAGAGTCAGGGTATATGCAGCAGTTTGGACCACCTGGCTCGTTGCGAACTGTGAAGACTATTTCTTCCTAACAAAGACAGCAGACTTCGCCAAACGTGGGATGATTTAACAAAAGCGCATTTGCGAAAAAAGCACAATCGTTGCACGACTGTACCTAACCATAAACATCAATGCCTTTCTTAAAATCAATACACAGAAGTATATATTTTTAAACCTGCATATTTAGCTAAAAGAAATCCAGGTTAGTAGGCAATATTAACCAGGTGAAATTGTGTCACTTCTCTTGCGTTCATTGTACGCAGAGTCAGGGTATATGCAACAGTTTGGGCCGCCTGGCTCGTTGCGAACTAATTTGCCAGATTTTTACGTTATTATGACATAACATTGAAGGTTGTGCAATGTAACAGCAATATTTAGACTTAGGGGTGCCATCCGTTAGATAAAATACGGAACGGTTCCGTATTTCACTGAAAGGAAAAACGTTTTGTTTTTCAGATGATAGTTTCCGGATTCGACCATATTAATGACCTAAGCCTCGTATTTCTGTGTGTTATTATGTTATAATTAAGTCTATGATTTGATAGAGAAGTCGGACTGAGCGGTGGTAGCCAGCAGCAGGCTCGTAAGCATTCATTCAAACAGCACTTTCGTGCGTTTTGCCAGCAGCTCTTCGCTGTGCTCTTCACTGTGCTCTTCATTGCGCTGTTTATGACTTCAAGCCTATCAACTCCCGAGATTAGGCTGGTGTAACCGATGTGAAATGGCTAGCTAGTTAGCCGGGTGCATGCTAATAGCATTTCAAACATCACTCGCTCTGAGACTTGGAGTAGTTGTTCCCCTTGCTCTACATGGGTAACGCTGCTTCGAGGGTGGCTGTTGTCAATGTGTTCCTGGTTCGAGCCCAGGTAGGAGCGAGGAGAGGGACGAAAGCTATACTGTTACACTGGCAATACTAAAGTGCCTATAAGAACATCCAATCATATAGAGAGAAATAGTCCTATAATTCCTATAATAACTACAACCTAAAACTTCTTACCTGGGAATATTGAAGACTCATGTTAAAAGGAACCACCAGCTTTCATGTTCTCATGTTCTGAGCAAGGAACTTAAACGTTAGCTTTCTTACATGGCACATATTGCACTTTTACTTTCTTCTCCAACACTTTGTTTTTGCATTATTTAAACCAAATTGAACATGTTTCATTATTTATTTGAGGCTAAATTGATTTTATTGATGTATTATATTAAGTTAAAATAAGTGTTCATTCAGTATTGTTGTAATTATCATTATTACAAATAAATAAAAATCGCCCGATTAATTGGTATCGGCTTTTTTTGGTTCTCCAATAATCGGTATCGGCGTTGAAAAATCATAATCGGTCGACCTCTAATCTTAACCCTACAGCACACAATGACATTCTAGACAATTCTGTGCTTCCAACTTTGTGGCAACAGTTGGGGAAGGCCATTTCATGTTTCAGCATAACAATAACTCAGTGCACAAAGCGAGGTCCATACAGAAATGGTTTGTCGAGATCGGTGTGGAAGAACTTGACTGGCCTGTACAGAGCCCTGACCTCAAACCCATCTAACACCTTTGAGATGAATTGAAACGCCGACTGCGAGCCTAATCTCCTAACGTCAGTGCCCGACCTCACTAATGCTCGTGGCTGAATGGAAACAAGTCCCAGAAGCGATGTTCCAACATTTAGGGGAAAGCCTTCCCAGAAACTGGACGCTTTAATAGCAGCAAGGGGGGGGGGGGGGGGGGGGACCACCTCCATATTAATGCCCATGATTTTGATACTTTTGGTCATGAAGTGTAAGTGTTCACACCCCTGAGTGAAAACAAGCAACTTTGGCAGCAATTACAGCTGTGATTCTTACTGGGCAAGTCTAAGAGCTTTCCACACCTGGATTGTGCAACAATTGCCCATTGTTATTTTCAAAATTCTGTCAAATTTGTTGTTGATCATTGCTAGACAACCATTTTTAGGTCTTCCCATAGATTTTCAAGTAGATTTAAGTCAAAATTGTAACTCCGCCACTCAGGAACATTCACCGTCTTCTTGGTAAGCAACTCCAGTGTAGATTTGGCCTTGTGTTTTAGGTTATTCTCCTGCTTAAAGGTGAATTTGTCTCCTAGTGTCTGGTGGAATGGAAACTGAACCAGGTTTTCCTCTCAGGATGTTGCCTGTGCTTAGTGTTTCTTTATCGTGAAAAACTCCCGAGTCCTTAACTATTACAAGCAAACCCAGAACATGATGCATCCACCACTACAGTGGTTGCTCCACTAAAAGTTTTGTGATTATGCTGCGGGATTTAGAGGTAATTTGTGGTTTAGTACAGTACCCTGCATCACCACTTCATTGCTCCAGATCAGCGTAAGGGAGAGTTAGAGCACTGATTATGCTTTTGGGTCCTACTGTGTCTCTAACTGACAATGAATGGGCAACATAATCCTATATAGAAACTGATAATTGTGCACGACTTCAGTATTACTTACTGAAAATGTTGTTAGACTAAGGGTTTTATTATTTTATTTTGAACTTACTGTAGGCCACTCCCGACCGGTCACGTTGTACAGCGCCTGAGTGTCGCAACGGTCTAAGACACTGCATAGCAACACAGCTTGCACTGCTACAGATGCTGGCCACGACTGAGAAACCCATGAGATGACTGTAGGTTTTAGTTTTTTCTCCCTCTAAAAACAGAAATAAATCATTCTAAATAACGAACTGGCTTTATTTACAAATTAGTGAGAATGTCTCAGCCCATGTTCAAGAATTGCCTTTTTCCTCACACACTCACTAAATGAAAATTAAATCTCCAAAATAGTTACTTTATAAAAATAGATTATTATAATAAAATGTATTTATATAAAAGCCCCTCACAGATCCTAACGGAAAATCCTCCTTAGATAATAATTTAAAATACTCCAATCTTATAAATGTAATTATTGACGGAGTCACATCATTGAAAAAAATATTTTTAGATATACTGTAGGCCTACCATAGGCGAAATGAGTATTGGTTACACTATATTTAGGGTGTGGAAATATTATGTCCCTTAGATATTAATTTAGAATCCTCCAATCATCTTATGCTGTAGCCTACTCCCGACCGTCACGTTATACAGCGCAATATTTTCCATTCCATCCTAACGGAAACCCAGAGGGTTTTGTTTTTCCTCGGGAATAGAAACAGCATTATATTAATCAAATTAAGCCACATTTCTTAAAATCAATCCCATGTGCTATGTTATTACAAAAAAGGTTTTAAATTCTCTAGTAATGCTAATATGGGAGACTATCAAATGCTTCTCAAAGTTGCCTCTGGTGGTCAAACTAGCACTAACTTGCAGTAACAGAAGAAATGGCTGATTATTAAATGACGTGCCACAGAATGCTGTGGCAGCACGCAGGGTGTGCCACAGTATGACGCAACTTTTAAAGGAGGAACCACTGTAGGCTGAAAATATGGAGAGTTGTACTCACTAATGTGTTGTATTGGATTCGCCTCAAACATAACACTTTGTATTCAGGACAAAAAGTTTAATCGTTTTCCCACATGTTTTGCAATATTACTTTAGTGCCTTGTTGCAATCAGGATGCATTTTTATATATATATTTTCTTCTGTACAGGCTTCCTTCTTTTCACTCTGTCAATAACATTCGTATTGTGGAGTAACTACAATGTTGAACCATCCTCATTTTTCTATCACAGCCATTAAACTCTGCAATTGTTTTAAAGTCACCATTTGCCTCATGATGAAATCCCTGAGCGGTTTCCTTCCTTTCTAGCAACTGAGTTAGAAAGGACGCCTGTATCTTTGTATTGAAACAACATCCAAAGTGTAATTAATAACTTCACCATGCTCAAAATATTAAATGTCTGCTTTTTTTACCCATCTACCAATAGGTGCCCTTCTTCACAAGGCACTGGACATCCTCCCTGGTCTTTGTGGTTGAATCTGTGTATGTATGAATCTGTGTATGTATGGGGTACAGAAATGCGGTAGTCATTCAAGAGTGAGTCCATACAATTTATGTGACTTGTTAAGCAAAGTTTAACTCCTGAACTTATTTAAGTTTGCCATAACAAAGGAGTTGAATCAAAACATTTCAGCTTTACATTTTTTATTAATTTGTAAAAATGTCTAAAAACAATTCCACTTTGACATTATGGAGTATAGCATGTAGGCCAGTCACACATAATCTCAATGTAATCCATGTGAAATTCAGGCTGTAACAACATAATGTCAAAAGTCAAAGGGTGTGAATACTTTCTGAAGGCACTAACTAGACCTCCAGATGTCCTGCATGCATTGAATTTGTATGCACTTTCCCAATTCTTACAATAAATCATACACGCAAAGCAGTTGCTGCTCTCTTTCTCCTCCCCATATTTCATTAACAATCTCATAATATTGGCAATGAAAAACATAGCACTGTAAATGAGACTTGTCAAAGATCACTTTAACGTTAACTTTGTAATTGAAGGCAGTCCATCAACACTGACATCACTAGGTTCCCATAATGAGTTCCCATAAAAGGAGAAGCAGGTCTAGCAGGCTAACTTAATTACGTTTCAAGTCCATAGCTGGCAGTTTGTTATCATACATACACATAAACAAGTAGATAACTTAGTTAGCTAGCTAACTAAGTTACAAAGATAAACGCCATACATCCAGAAAGCCAGTCCTAGGTAACTTGACTAGCCATCCGACCCAATGAATATTTAAATAGACGATAGCGGATCGATAAAAGGGATGTATTCATTACGTCTTGCAACAGAAAAAGTTTACAGTTTAAGAACCAAACGGAAGAAAACAGAGCAAACGAAACGAAACGGTGAGGAACCTACTTACCTGAATTTGTCCAATAGAAACTATCGTTTTCATTGCAAAACATTTTCCGTTGGAGTAAACTGTTTGTTGCAAAACGTCTTGCAACAGAATCGATGTAATGAATACACCCCACCTGATAAATCGCTCACTCAACAACAACTAGAGGACAGAAAGCACATTTTGCCCCGCGGTAGCTAGTTGGGTAACGGTACATGCATTTGGTGAAATGGCTGTTGCTGGCATTGCTAACTAATATTAGCTTACGTTACAGTAGCAATGAAAAACATAATTTGAGAGGTTGCTAGCAAGCGAACGTTAGCCAATTTAATGATTCATGACAAGTCTTAGCGTGGCTTTTGGAATCCACTGTAGCGAGCGAGCTAGCTTGCCTGGGAAGTAAAATATGTTCTAACTTAATTCAACACGAGCGAGCTACATTGTTTTCGTTGTTACGCCATTCCATTTTTTCCTTCCCAAACGAATTAGCTAGCTAGAATAAGCGGTGCCAGTCATTCAATCAAAATGCTAGCTGACGAGCTGGTCTTCTCAGCAGCAATGAGCGGAGTACTTATTAATGTGGTTTTCGGGCAGACTAGATGCTGTGTTGCGTACTGCAGGTCGGAGGTCGTATTGCACATTTTGGTTAAAGGTCACACCCGGGGGCCTCTCAGTCGACTCACTCCCCCTCGGACTATCCTCTACTCTCTTCACTGCCTCAGCATTGGAAACTTTCTGCCTCCCTCAAACTCTGTCAATCTCAACCTGACGCTCTTCTTCTATTGGGTTTAGACGGTTGGCATCCAATATGTTGCATTATCGCCCCCAACTGGACTATAGAGAATGCCATTATTCTGTACTTTGTGATACAAAATGGAAAAAGGGGTATAGAGAGCGAAAAAAATACAAACTTCCAACTAACCGTACACTCATTAAAAACCCCATTCAACTACTTTGACCCTATCTGCTCAAATCAAATCATTTTGTATTGCTCACATACACATATAAAATCCAACTGAATTGGTCACATACATATTTAGCAGATGTGGGTGAAGCGAAATGCTTGTGTGAGCTATCTCCAACAGTGTAGTAGTATATAACAATTCACAACAATACACACGAATCTCGAAATAAAATATTGGAATTAAGAAATAAATATTAGGATGAACATTGTCGGATTGGCATTGACTAGAATACAGTAGAATACAGTATATACATACAGTACCAGTCAAAAGTTTGGACACGCCTACTCATTCCAGAGTTGTTATATTTACTATTTTGTACACTGTAGAATAATAGTAAAGACATCAAAACTATGAAATAACACATATGGAATCATGTAGTCTCCCAAAAAGTGTTAAATAAACATATATTTGAAATTCTTCAAAGTAGCCACCCTTTTCCTTGATGACAGCTTTGGACATTCTTGGCATTCTCTCAACCAGCTTCATGAAATAGTCACCTGGAATGCATTTCAAATAACAGGTGTGCCATATTGCCATATTACATTTCTTTCATTCATAATGTGTTTGAGCCAATCAGTTGTGTTGTGACAATGTATGGGGTAGTATACAGAAGATAGCCCTATTTGGTAAAAGACTAAAGAAGAAACTTTAAAAGTTATTGAAATATTCCGTATTGACTGACCTTCGTGTCATAAAGTAATGATGGACTGTCATTTATCTTTGCTTATTTGAGCTGTTCTTACCATAATATGGACTTGGTCTTTTACCTAAAGGGCTATCTTCTGTATACTACCTGTCACGACTTCCGCCGAGGTCGGTCCCTCTCCTCGTTCTGTCGGCGTTCAGCGGTCGACGTCACCAGTCTTCTAGCCAACGCCGATCCACCTTTTATTTTCCATTTGTTTTGTCTTGTATTTCCGCACACCTGGTTTGCATTCCCTCATTACTCGTCTTGCATATAACCCCTGTTTCCCCCCATGTCTATGTATGGAATTGTTATGTGTAAATGTATGTGTACTCCAGGCTGGTTTGCGCTGAGTTATTTTAACCCATGTGTGGTTAGTTTTCTGAGTGCCGTGTTTTGTTCGCCTCAATAAAGGGCTTCATTTGCTACGCATTTCTGCTCTCCTGCACCTGACTTCCCTGCAGCCAGTTACGCACTCCATTACACTACCCCTACATTGTCACAACACAACTGATTGGCTCAAATGCATCAAGAAGGAAAGAAATGTAATATGGCAATATTCCAGGTGAAGCTGGTTGAGAGAATGCAAAGATTGTGCAAAGCTGTCATCAAGGCAAAGGGTGGCTACTTTGAAGAAACTCCCCAAAATATATATATGTTGATTTGTTTAACTCTTTTTTTGGTTATTTCAATATTTAGATGTCTTCACTATTATTCTACAATGTAGAAAATAGTAAAAATAAAGAAAAACCCTTGAATGGGTCGGTTATGTCAATTTTTGACTGGTACTGTACATATCTACCTCAATTTCCTCGTACCGCTGCACATCGACCCAGTACTGGTATCACATGTACAGTTGAAGTCGGAAGTTTACATACACTTAGGTTGGAGTCATTAAAACTCGTTTTTCAACCACTCCATACATTTCTTGTTAACAAGCGATAGTTTTGCATGACACAAGTAATTTTTCCAACAATTGTTTACAGACAGATTACTTCACTTATAATTCCAGTGGGTCAGAAGTTTACATACACTAAGTTGACTGTGCCTTTAAACAGCATGGAAAATTCCAGAAAACTATGTCGTGGCTTTAGAATCTTCTGATAGGCTAATTGACATCATTTGAGTCAATTGGAGGTGTACCTGAGAATGTACTTCAAGGCCTACCTTCAAACTCAGTGCCTCTTTGCTTGACATCATGGGAAAATCAAAAGAAATCAGCCAAGACCTCAGAAGAAAAATTGTAGACCTCCACTAGTCTGGTTCATCCTTGGGAGCAATTTCCAAACCCCTGAAGGTACCACGTTCATCTGTATAAACAATAGTACGCAAGTTTAAACACCATGGGACCACGCAGCCGTCATACCGCTCAGGAAGGAGACGCGTTCTGTCTCCTAGAGATGAACGTACTTTGGTGTGAAAAGTGCAAATCAATCCCAGAACAACAGCAAATGACCTTGTGAAGATAATGGAGGAAACCGGTACAAAAGTATCAATACCCACAGTTAAACGAGTCCTATATCGACGAAACCTAAAAGGCCGCTCAGCAAGAAAGAAGCCACTGCTCCAAAACCGCCATAAAAAAGCCAGACTATGGTTTGCAACTGCACATGGGGACAAAGATCGTACTTTTTGGAGAAATGTCCTCTGGTCTGATTAAAATAGAACTGTTTGACCATAATGACCATCGTTATGTTTGGAGGAAAAAAAGGGGCGGCTTGCAAGCCGAAGAACAACATCCCAACCGTGAAGCCCGGGGGTGGCAGCATCATGTTGTGGGGGTGCTTTGCTGCAGGAGGGACTGGTGCACTTCACAAAATAGATGGCTTCATGAGGGAGGAAAATGATGTGGATATATTGAAGCAACATCTCAAGACATCAGTCAGGGAGTTAAAGCTTGGCCGGTCTTCCAAATGGACAATGACCCCAAGCATACTTCCAAAGTTGTGGCAAAATGGCTAAAGGACAACAAAGTCAAGGTATTGGAGTGGCAATCACAAAGCCCTGACCTCAATCCCATAGAAAATGTGTGCGCAGAACTGAAAAATTGTGTGTGAGCAAGGAGGCCTACAAACCTGACTCAGTTACACCAGCTCTGTCAGGAGGAATGGGCCAAAATTCACCCAACTTATTGTGGGAAGCTTGTGGAAGGCTACCTGAAATGTTTGACCCAAGTTAAACAATTTAAAGGCAATGCTACCAAATACTAATTGAGTGTATGTAAACTTCTGACCCACTGGGAATGTGATGAAAGAAATAAAAGCTGAAATGAATCATTCTCTCTACTATTATTCTGACATTTCACATTCTTAAAATAAAGTGGTGATCCTAACTGACCTAATACAGGGAATTTTTACTAGGATTAAATGTCAGGAAAACTGAGTTTAAATGTATTTGGCTAAGGTGTATTTAATCTTCCGACTTCAAACCTGCCATAATTAAAAATAAATAAATTCACATATAAATAGATAAATAAATACATCCACACAAATAAATAAATGAACAAGGAAATACAAAAATACTGACCAAAATGTATTTATTTTTCTCTTCATATCTGTACAGTCGTGACCAAAAGTTTTGAGAATGACACAAATATTAATTTTCACAAAGTCTGCTTCCTCAGTTTGTATGATGGCAATTTGCATATACTCCAGAATGTTATGAAGAGTGATCAGATGAATTGCAATTAATTGCAATGTCCCTCTTTGCCATGCAAATGAACTGAATCCCCCAAAAACATCTCCACTGCATTTCAGCCCTGCCACAACAAAAACAAACTGACATCATGTCAGTGATTCTTTCGTTAACACAGGTGTGAGTGTTGACGAGGACAAGGCTGGAGATCACTCTGTCATGCTGATTGAGTTCGAATAACAGACTGGAAGCTTCAAAAGGAGGGTGGTGCTTGGAATCATTGTTCTTCCTCTGTCAACCATGGTTACCTGCAAGGAAACATGTGTCGTCATCTTTGCTTTGCACAAAAAGGGCTTCACATGCAAGGATATTGCTGCCAGTAAGATTGCACCTAAATCAACCATTTATCTGATCATCAAGAACTTCAAGGAGAGAGGTTCAGTTGTTGTGAAGAAGGCTTCAGGGCGCCCAAGAAAGTCCAGGAAGCGCCAGGACCGTCTCCTAAAGTTGATTCAGCTGCCGGATCGGGGCACCACCAGCACAGAGCTTACTGCAGCAGGCAGGTGTGAGTGCATCTGCACGCACAGTGAGGTGAAGACTTTTGGAGGATGGCCTGGTGTCAAGAAGGGCAGCAAAGAAGCCACTTCTCTCCAGGAAAAACATCAGGGACAGACTGATATTCTGCAAAAGGTACAGGGATTGGACTGCTGAGGACCTGGGTAAAGTCATTTTCTCTGATGAATCCCCTTTCCGATTGTTTGGGGCATCCGGAAAAAGCTTGTCCGGAGAAGACAAGGTGAGCGCTACCATCAGTCTTGTGTCATGCCAACAGTAAAGCATCCTGAGACCATTCATGTGTGGGGTTGCTTCTCAGCCAAGGGAGTGGGCTCACTCACAATTTTGCCTAAGAACACAGCCATGAATAAAGAATGGTACCAACACATCCTCCGAGAGCAACTTCTCCCAACCATCCAGGAACAGTTTGGTGACCAACAATGCCTTTTCCAGCATGATGGAGCACCTTGCCATAAGGCAAAAGTGATAACTAAGTGTCTCGGGGAACAAAACATCGATATTTTCGGTCCATGGCCAGGAAACTCCCCAGACCTTAATCCCATTGAGAACTCCAAGCATTGATTTTGCAAGAATGGCCTGCCATCAGTCAGGATGTGGCCCAGAAGTTAATTGACAGCATGCCAGGGCAGATTGCAGAGGTCTTGAAAAAGAAGGGTCAACACTGCAAATATTGACTCTTTGCATCAACTTCATGTAATTGTCAATAGAAGCCTTTGACACTTATGAAATGCTTGTAATTATACTTCAGTATTCCATAGTAACATCTGACAAAAATATCTAAAGACACTGAGGCAGCAGACTTTGTGAAAAAATTAATATTTGTGTCATTCTCAAAACTTTTGGCCACGACTGTATGTATTCAATTATTTATCTAATTATTCACACTTTCGTCCATTTTATTCATTTATATACACTGAACAAAAATATAAATGCAACATACAACAATTTCAGAGATTTTACTGAGTAGCAGTTCATATAAGGAAATCAGTCAATTGAAATAAATTCATTAGGCCATAATCTATGGATTTCACATGACTGGGAATACAGAAATGCGTATGTTGGTCCAAAAAAAAGTTATGGGCGTGGATCAGAAAACCAGTCAGTATCTGGTGTGACCACCATTTGCCTCATGCTGCACAACACATCTCCTTCATACAGAGTTGATTTGGCTGATGATTGTGGCCTCTGAAATGTTTTCCCACTCCTCTTCAATGGCTGTGCGAACTTCCTGGATATTGGCGGGAACTGGAACACGGTGTCGTACACGTTGTAAACGTGCTCAATGGGTGACATGTCTGGTGAGTATGCAGGCCATGGAAGAACTGGGCTATTTTCAGCTTCCAAAATGGTGTACAGATCCTTGCGACATGGGGCTATGAATTATCATGCTGAAACGAGGTGATGCCGGCAGATTAATGGCACAACAATGGGCCTCGGGATCTTGTCATGGTAGCTCTGTGCATTTAAACTGTCTTTGATAAAATGCATTGTGTTCGTTGTCCATTGCTTATGCCTGCCCATACCATAACCCTACCGCTACCCTAGGGCACTCTGTTAACAGTGTTGACACCAGTATCTGCTCACCCACACAACGCCATACACACTATCTGCCATCTGCCCGGTACAGTTAAAACTGGGATTCATTTGTGAAGAGCACACTTCTCCAGCGAGCCAGTGGCCATAGAAGGTGAGCATTTGCCCACTGAAGTCGGTTACGACGTCGAACTGCAGTCAGGTCAAGACCCTGGTTAGGATCACAAGCACGCAGATGAGCTTCCCTGAGACAGTTTCTGACAGTTTGTGCAGAACTTCTTTGGTTGTGTAAACCCACAGTTTCATCAGCTGTCCAGGTGGCTGGTCTCAGACGATCCCACAGGTGAAGAAAGCGGATGTGGAGGTCCTGGGCTGGCGTGGTTACATGTGGTCTGCAGTTGTGAGGCCGGTAGAACGTACCGCCAAATTCTCTAAAATGATGTTGGAGGCGGCTTATGGTAGAGAAATTAACATTCAATTCTCTCACAACAGCTCTGGTGGACATTCCTGCAGTCAGCATGCTAACTGCACGCTCCTTCAAAACTTGAGACATCTGTGGTATTGTGTTGTGTGACAAAACTGCACATTTTAGAGTGGCCTTTTATTGTCCCCAGTTTAATGATCATGCTGTTTAATCAGCTTCTTGATATGCCACACCTGTCAGGTGGATGGATTATCTTGGCAAAGGAGAAATACTAACTAACAGGGACGTAATCAAATTTGTGCACAACATGTTTGAGAAGTCAGCTTTTTGTGGCAGCCTAGTTGTTAAAAGCGTTGCGCAGGTAACCAAAAGGTCGCTGTTTCGAATCCTCAAGCCGACTAGCCTGTTAGGGCTAGGGGGCAGTATTGACACGGCTGGATAAAAAACGTACCCGATTTAAGCTGGTTACTACTCCTGCCCAGTAACTAGAATATGCATCTAATTATTGGCTTTGGATAGAAAACACCCTAAAGTTTCTAAAACTGTTTGAATGGTGTCTGTGAGTATAACAGAACTCATATGGCAGGCCAAAACCTGAGAAGATTCCATGCAGGAAGTGGCCTGTCTGACAATTTCTTGCCCTTCTTGATTATCTCTATCCATTACAGAGGATCTATGCTGTTACGTGACACTTCCTACGGCTCCCATGGGCTCTCAGAAGGCGGCAAAAAGCTGAATTGTGGCTTTGCAGGCTCTGGCTGAAAAAAAGTAGCGCGTTTGGGTAGTGGCTGATTACAGTACTGTGAGACTCAGGCTCGTGCCCGCGTCGACAGAATGCTTTGTTTTCTTTCGTCTGTTTACCTAAACGCAGATTCCCGGTCGGAATATTATCGCTTTTTTACGAGAAAAATGGCATAAAAATGGATTTTAAACAGCGGTTGACATGCTTCGAAGTACGGTAATGGAATATTTAGACATTTTTTGTCACGAATTGCGCCATGCTCGTGACCCTTATTTACACTTCAGATAGTGTCTTGAACGCACGAACAAAACGCCTCTATTTGGATATAACAATGGATTATTTTGGACCAAAGCAACATTTGTTATTGAAGTAGCAGTCCTGGGAGTGCATTCTGACGAAGAACACCAAAGGTAATCAAACTTTTGTAATAGTAAATCGGAGTTTGGTCAGGGCTAAACTTGGTGGGTGTCTAAATAGCTAGCCGTGATGGCTGGGCTATGTACTCAGAATATTGCAAAATGTGCTTTCACCGAAAAGCTATTTTAAAATCGGACACCTCGATTGCACAAAGGAGTTCTGTATCTATAATTCTTAAAATAATTCTTATGTTTTTTGTGAACGTTTATCGTGAGTAATTTAGTAAATTCACCGGAGGTTTGCGGGGGGTATGCTAGTTCTGAACGTCACATGCTAATGTAAAAAGCTGGTTTTTGATATAAATATGAACTTGATTGAACAAAACATGCATGTATTGTATAACATAATGTCCTAGGTGTGTCATCTGATGAAGATCATCAAAGGTTAGTGCTGCATTTAGCTGTCTTCAGGGTTTTTGTGACATTATATGCTAGCTTGAAAAATGGGTGTCTATTTCTGGCTGGGTACTCTGCTGACATAATCTAATGTTTTGCTTTCGTTTTAAAGCCTTTTTGAAATCGGGCAGTGTGGTTAGATTAACGAGAGTCTTGTCTTTAAAATGGTGTAAAATAGTCATATGTTTGAGAAATTGAAGTAATAGCATTTCTAAGGTATTTGAAAATCGCGCCACGGGATTACACTGGCTGTTGCGTAGGTGGGACGATTTCGTCCCACCTAGCCCAGAGAGTTTAACTGTACAGCACAAGCAGAGAAGAAGTCTAAGAAAATTTGAATCATTGTGAATGCAGCTGAAAGTTATTTGGGGTCTTTGTGATTTCACAGCTTAGGACATGCAAGAAATCCTGTCTGTGAATGTCCCGCCATCACAGCCCCCTGAGCCTGTGTAGGGATATATTTTGGAGTGGACTGTGATTGAAGAATTGGGATGGGTTTTGTTAGTTGACGTGTCTTATTTTGTATCATGTTTTTTATTTTCTCATTCAATACCTTGTCCAGCTGGCGGCGGTAATGCACCATAAACATTGGATGCCAACCTCTGTAAAACCCCATCAAAAAAGAAGAATGCTGTTTTGAGAAAATGCAAGTTATGCAGTGACGGACTCTCACATGCTGTTTTTCTATCTTGAAGTGTTGTGCATCCATCGAACATGTAAGTGTTGTGAAATGTGCATATTGGTGTGGGCAACATCTAGCAGGATTAGGCCGAGTTTACAAGCATTTCGCTACACCCGCAATAACATCGGCTAAACACGTGTATGTGACAAATAAAATTAGATTTGATTTGATGTGAGTTGTTAGGTTTAAAGGGGAACCGCACCCGCTTATTTGGCCTTGTTTTTTGGCTTGCTCCTCAACAAATGCTGGATGCCATGACAGAAGCAAAACATGAGTTGGCTTGGGGGTGTGGTTTGACGTGGGAGTTTTTTGGGTGTGTCCTTGCCACCACCAAGACACACCCATTTGTCAGAACCTTTCCCTCAGCTGTTTCCCACCACTCAATAAAAATAAACTAACCACTTGCAGGTTTTCAATAACTACAGGCAGATGTATAGTGAGATGATGGAGGAAGCTTTTAATAGGTCAGTAGCCTACAGAGTATTATAAGTAGAATGCAATTGCTGAATTTATGTCAATATTCTAAACAAGGGTTTTGATAACTTTCAAATGTAGTAACAGGTCCACGTAGAATAAACAGCCTTTTACATACAGTGGCTTGCGAAAGTATTCACCCCCTTGGCATTTTTCCTATATTGTTGCCTTACAACCTGGAATTAAAATTGATTTTTGGGGGTTTGTATCATTTGATTTACACAACATGCCTACCACTTTGAAGATGCAAAATATTTTGGGGGGTGAAACAAACAAGAAACAAGACCAAAAAAATTAACTTCAGCGTGCGTAACTATTCACCCCCCCAAATTCAATACTTTGTAGAGCCACCTTTTGCAGCAATTACAGATGCAAGTCTCTTGGGGTATGTCTCTATAAACTTGGCACATCTAGCCACTGGGACATTTTTGCCCATTCTTCAAGGCAAAACTTCTCCAGCTCCTTCAAGTTGGATTGGTTCCGCTGGTGTACAGCAATCTTTAAGTAATACCACAGATTCTCAATTGGATTGAGGTCTGGGCTTTGACTAGGCCATTCGAAGACATTTAAATGTTTCCCCTTAAACCACTCAAGTGTTGCTTTAGCAGTATGGTTAGGGTCACTGTCCTGCTGGAAGGTGAACCTCCATCCCAGTCTCAAATCTCTGGAAGACTGAAACAGGATTCCCTCAAGAATTTCCCTGTATTTAGCACCATCCATCATTTCTTCAAATCTGATCAGTTTCCCAGTTCCTGCCGATGAAAAACATCCCCACAGCATGATGCTGCCACCACAAAGTCTGATGTTCTCAGGGTGATGAGAGGTGTTGGGTTTGTGCCAGACATAGCCTTTTCCTTGATGGCCAAAAGCTCAATTTTAGTCTCATCTGACCAGAGTACCTTCTTCCATATGTTTGGGGAGACTCCCACATGCCTTTTGGCGAAAACCAAACGCGTTTGCTTATTTTCTTCTTTAAGCGATGGCTTTTTTTCTGGCCACTCTTCCGTAAAGCCCAGCTCTGTGGAGTTTGTGGCTTAAAGTGGTCCTATGGACAGATACTCCAATCTCCGTTGTGGAGCTTTGCAGCTCCTTCAGGGTTATCTTTGGTCTCTTTGTTGCCTCTCTGATTAATGCCCTCCTTGCCTGGTTCGTGAGTTTTGGTGGGCAGCCCTTTGTTGGCAGGTTTGTTGTGGTGCCATATTCTTTCCATTTTTTATAATGGATTTAATGGTGCTCCGTGGGATGTTCAAGGTATCAGATATTTTTTTAGAACCCAACCCTGATCTGTACTTCTCCACAACTTTGTCCCTGATCTGTTTGGAGAGCTCCTTGGTCTTCATGGTGCCACTTGCTTAGTGGTGTTGCAGACTCTGGGGCCTTTCAGAACAGGTGTATATATACTGACAGATCATGTGACACTTAGATTGCACGCAGGTGGACTCTATTTAACTAATTGTGTGACTTCTGAAGGTAATTGGCTGCACCAGATCTTATTTAGGGGCTTCATAGCAAAGGGGGTGAATACATATGCATGCACCACTTTTCCGTTTTTGCATTTCACCTCACCAATTTGGACTATTTTGTGTATGTCCATTACATGAAATCCAAATAAAAGTCCATTTAAATTACAGGTTGTAATGCAACAAAATAGGAAAAACGCCAAGGGGATGAATACTTTTGCAAGGCACTGTAATACCATAGAAGCACTGTTCTGCTAATATGTAGCCCACCATCTCTTTTCAGTCTTATTATCAAGGCACAAGGCAAGACCCAAATGCAGACACAGGAGGCAGATAATTGAAGTCTTACAATGTTTATTAATCCAAAGGGTTAGGGAAGAGAATGGTCGTGGACAGGCAAAAAGGTCAAAACCAGATCAGAGTCCAGGAAGTACAGAGTGGCAGACAGGCTCGTGGTCAAGGCAGCCAGAATGGTCAGTCAGGCAGGAACAGGGTCCAGAAACAGGCAAGGGTCAAAATCAGGATGACTAGAAAAAGGAGAATGCAAAAATCAGGAGAACGGGAAAACCACTGGTTGACTTGGACACATACAAGACAAACTGGCACAGAGAGACAGGAAACACAGGGATAAATACACTGGGGAAAATAAGCGACACCTGGAGGGGGTGGAGACAATCACAAGGACAGGTGTAAAAGATCAGGGCGTGACCCAGACATATCAGCAATGTTTTTTAAAAAGGCAGTAAGGCTGAATGATCTGTTTCACTGCCAGAGGAGGCTCCGCCGATAGCCAGGTGTAGCAGTGGTAAGTATTCACTCCATGGTGCTGAAAGGAAAATGCCGCTGTCGGGAGAGCTTTATGGAGGCCCTAACTGTTTGTGGACACCGTTTGTCGCCGTTATATTGCATTTAATGTATTGTTTAGATGCATGCATTTAAAAAAACATTGGTTGAATTTGCCCCACCAAGATTTATAAGTTAAAATTGCCAATGGTGGTCATATCAACCAGTCTTATTGCCATTGAAAAAGAGACTTGGAATGATTTAGGTGTAGGCATACTACTACAGTACCTGTTCACGACCACTAGAGGTCAGCCATGCATCATATACAGAGTTGTGCTCAAAGGTGCTGATTGGTAGACTCACTGGTACATTCCACTTTGTAAAACACACTTTAATGCATTTAACCAACTTCAACCCCTTATGAGGGAACAGAAACAGGGTCATACGCTATAAGGGCACATAGGCCAACATATCTTAATTTAGGGTTGCTGATAATGGGGTAGCAGGTAAGGTTCTCAACCAGGGGAGCTAGGACCCCAGGAGGGCCTCAGAGAGCTTTTAGGGGGGAGAAAACATACAAATAGAAAATAGCTGCAGTAAGGACAAAATATCTTACATTTAATAGGAGAGTACTGTTTATATGGAATTGTTTTAAATATTTAAATGTTCATTTTCATATTTTGAGTGTTGACAATGAATATCAATCACAATTTGCATATACATTTTATCTCTGACGTAGGAGGTCCCCAGATTTTCTGAAAGCATTTTAGAAGGGCCTTGGAAAAGAAAAGGTTGAGAACCAGTTGCCAAGAGGTTCAGAAGGCAGACTAGTAGATGGAATGTTGCTGTTTCAAGCCCGAGCAGGGCATAAAAACTGAAATGTGGGAACTGTGGGAACCTGATGGCTGCTGGTCT
The DNA here is from genome assembly GCF_965601325.2 of Salmo salar. NCBI lineage: Eukaryota > Metazoa > Chordata > Actinopteri > Salmoniformes > Salmonidae > Salmo > Salmo salar. The sequence continues at coordinate 6,026,611 of NC_138309.1, forward strand.
CTGATCCCAGGTACCTCCTGTCATGGCCTAGAGCAAGACACTTAAGCCCTAAAACTGCTCTCCGTCCTGTGGCACTGTGCTCCATGGCTGACCCTTTGCCATTCCATGTGTGTATATGAGTTAGGCAGAAAACACATTTCTGTTCCTCAAATGGACAATGAAGTATCTATTCGATTCTATGAAAAAGTATCCTATAGCCAGCAGCCGCAGAGTAATCCGCTTTTGGGCAGCCACTTTTCCCCCGCAACAACAACCAGCAGAAATGGCCTGGATGGGAATTGAACCCACAACTTTGTTAATGCTAGTACCTTAGCCACTAATTTATCTGAAATGCTTCCATCTTGCCTGTAACGTATAACAAATATAATTTCATAATAATGCCAAAACCAGCAACTGGATCTAGACACACTGCTGTGCACAGGTTTTTCTCTTCCTTTTTTGCGTGCAAGCCTTGTGGTCTGCGATACTGCTGGTTTTCTTTATTGATTGAATGTCATTCATTGGCCAGGAGAGCACACTCACCTGAGGTGCGTTCAGTTCGCTTGAACATTTGCTAAGTTGCAGCACGGTTTGTACTGAACAACACGTTTCCCCAAAAAGTTATTGAACAGACTTTGAGGTACGTTTGCCACCGTTTGGTGGGTGTGCGAGGTGTTTCTTGAAGCAATGAGTGACATATTTAAAGGGCAGTGGCCATGCTGACAGCGTTCCACAACCCAACCCCTCCCTGTTTTTCAACTGGTCGTTCAGTAACGCACCGTTTCCATTCAATTAAAGGTTCCAGAACGTAAAAATGTACTGAACGCAGCCCAGGATTCCCCATTCAGCCCTGTATTAGTCCCAGAATAGAGAAGATTGAAAACCAGCAGTGTTGTGGACCTCAAGCCCTGTATCTGAGACTCTGTCAATAGCTTTAGGCCAGATAGTTTTGGCATTCTTATTATTTCCTTTGAAAAGGTTTAATGTCAATCAATATAAGCATACCTGAGTGTCCTGCATTGACGCTTCTTCTGTTTCATGCTCTGTATCATGCTATCATCAAAAGTATATAGGCCATGGCTATTACCAGATGGTATAGCCAATATTATAGAATTTAAAGGAATATGGCTATTGTTGCATTCAGTTCAGGGGCAGAGCTTAGCTTTCACCCCCATGGGTGCGAAGCATAGTCTGGGGACCCCTCCTGTGCGTAAAATCTTACTCAGTAAGGGCAATTGCTAACAGATTTCCCAAGTCGAACATGTACAAAGTATATTGCTTTTTAATATAATTTACTAATGATTTAAGCAAGTTGTATCTACCATGATGAACACAAGCTTATATTAGGCTACAGAAATGTGTACCCGCAGTTACAAGGTCCCAGATCTCTTTTTAGCTAGCTAGTTGGCGAGATCTGACGCTAACGCCTAGACAGTCACAGATTGGTTGGATCCAAAAATGCATTATGCAAATCCATGGCAACGGACTAATGCGCCAATGATATGGGTCTTAATATCTTAAACAAATGCATATATAAATCACTTATCAATTTCAAAATACTTATTTTCTAAACTAATATAGGGCGATAGGTAGCCCTAGTTGGCTGAAAGGTTGCTAGATCGAATCCCCGAGCTGACAAGGTAAAAATCTGTCGTTCTGCCCCTGAACAAGGCAGTAAACCCACTGTTCCTAGGCCGCCATTGAAAATAAGAATTTGTTCTTAATTGACTTGCCTAATTAAATAAAGGTTAAATAAAAAATAAATAAAATTAACAACATTCAAAACATAATTTTATTCATCTTGTGACAATTATATTCAATGACATGACAAACTCATGAGCCATATGCATGCTGGAACATATTGGGCACCTGGGTCCATAAGCCCCTCTCACCATTCCCAGATGGATATCCTGCTGAAATTCAGGGTTTGGACAATTATTAAGAATGTGGCTATTGAAGCTTATTCTCAATACATGTGCCTCTCTATCTCTTCGTTTGCCCCTCTTTGATTCCACATTGTCCCACCACCCATCAGTATCCTGCCCACTAGCACTGCCAGGCATGTGGGCATCTCTAAGCTAGGAGGCTCTCTCAGAGCACAGCCCTGATTATCTCTGTTCAAATGACTCATTTAGCCAAATGTACCTTGGTGGTCTTTGTGGTTAGCTTTGTGGTTTGGTGTGGAATTCACTGGTTTGGTGTGGAATTCACATTGATGATATATTTTCTCTAATTGCAAGAAACAGTGATATACACTATATATACAAAAGTATGTGGACACCCCTTCAAATTAGTGGATTCAGCTATTTCAGCCACACCCGTTGCTGACAACTGTATAAAATCGAGCACACAGCCATGTAATCTCCATAGATAGACATTGGCAGTAGAATGGCCTTACTGAAGAGCTTAGTGACTTTCAACGTGGCACAATCATACGATGCCACCTTTCCAACAAGTCAGTTCGTCAGATTCGGTCAACTCTAAGTGCTATTATTTTGAAATGGAAACGTCTAGGAGCAACAACGGCTCAGCCGCAAAGTGGTAGGCCACACAAGCTCACAGAACGGGACTGTTGAGTGCTGAAGCTCGTAGTGCGTAAAAATAATCTGTCTTCGAATGCAACACTCACTTCCGAGTTCCAAACTGCTTCTGGAAGCAATGTCAGCACAATAACTGTTCGTCAGGAGCTTCGTGAAATGGGTTTCCATGGCAGAGCAGCCACACACAAGCCTAAGATCAACTTGTGCAATGTCAAGCATCGGCTGGAGTGATGTAAAGCTCGCCTCCATTGGACTCTGGAGCAGTGGAAACGCGTTCTCTGGAGTGAAGAATCATGCTTCACCTTCTGGCATTCTGAAGAACTAATCTGGGTTTGGCGGATGCCAGGAGAAAGCTACCTGCCCCAATGCATAGTGCCAACTGTAAAGTTTGGTGTAGGAGGAATAATGTTCTGGGGCTGTTTTTCATGGTTTGGGCTAGGCCTCTCCAGTGAAGGGAAATCTTAACACAACAGAGTACAATGACATTCTAGACGATTCTGTGCTTCCAACTTTGTGGCAACAGTTTGGGGAAGGCCTTTCCTGTTTCAGCATGACAATGCCCCCGTGCACAAAGCGAAGTCCATACAGAAATGGTTTGTCGAGATCGGTGTGGAAGAACTTGACTGGCCTGCACAGAGCCCTGACCCCAACCCCATCGAACACCTTTTGGATGAATTGGAATGCCGACTGTGAGCCAGGCCTAATCGCCCAACATCAGTGCCCGACCTCACTAATGCTCTTGTGCCTGAACGGAAGCAAGTGCCCGCAGCAATGTTCCAACATCTAGTGTATAGCCTTCCCAGAAGAGTGGAGGTTGTTATAGCAGTAAAGGGGGGACCAACCCATATTAATTTTAATGATTTTGGAATGAGATGTTCGACGATGTCCACATACTTTGGGTCATGTAGTGTATAACATCCCTGTTAATATAGCCTAAATGCATAGCTGGGCCATTCTTATAATGATGTGAATTTTCTGTCCCCAGGAAACATCACTTCTTATTTAGTGTTAAATAGCAAATTAGGCTTTCATTATAAGGTCAGGTGTCCTTAAAACCACCAAAATATGGATATTAAAAGGGAATTCAATGCATTTTCAAAAAAGATTCACTGGATGTAGGTGTTTTTGCCATGTCCCCAGATGTTATTCATCAACTTCCATGAGAAATATAAGCCATAATACAATATTTAAAATCTGTCTTCATTATTTTATAGTCCTAGTTGAATTCTCTCTCATCAGTGACGTGTTTTTCACGATTATTGTATTTATTATTATTTTATTTTACATGTTCTGTGTGCCCCTGATATAACTTTCCACCAATGTCTTTTGTTGTAATTCTCCTTTAAGAAAACAACACGTCCTGCAATGACACCACATTCAGGAAGTGTCATTATTTCTTTGGTGGGAAAACAACGGTACAAAGCAACATAAATATATGCACTCAGTTGTATCTATTTTACAATGTTTCATGATAGTCTGTGTGCTCCTCTCATACATGTCCACCCTGTTAGGCTAAATTATGAAGAAAATTAACCCAATTACTAAATGGTAACATATGTTTGCTAGAGAAGTTAAAATCCTGTTCAATTGTTCCCCATTATTATAGCTCATCTGGCTCACTCACAGAGCTATGGCTAATTTAGGCTCCAAATGTCCACCCTGTTAGAAGTATACACTAACAGGTTGGAAAATGCACTTGAGCTTGACTAATATGTTTTGGGGGAAATCAAACGTTCTTTTTCTGATAGAATACAAAAACAAAAAACATACTTTCTTTTTCAAAAGTTATGAGGTCCAAAAGGCACCAGACAGTAGGAATGACCTTGCTAGGCCTAAGTAGATTCATAAATGGGTGTCCATTGTTAGGCCTATGCTCTGATAGGAGTGAAATCTGTCTTAAAAACGACATCAAACGAGAACATTTCCTTCTCTCTCCGTTTTTGTTACATTCTTTCTCTCTCTTACTGGCTGTGACAGATGGCGAGTCCCTCTTCCCTCCGGAAGGCGCTCTCTGTGAATGCGGGAGCATGTCAATCACCCGCGCTCATGTCATGACTCTTGCCAATGATGTGTCAGCCATATGGCCTTGCATCATAGCTTGTATGTAACCCACCCAGCCCTGGTAGAGTATACCACACTACTGTATTTGGGGTAGGGATAGCACAGCGAAAAAGCAGCGAGCTTGGCTTCAGCCGCACCTATTGAAGTGTCCATGCAGGAGCGGTGTGGACTTGGACTGGCCACCCGGAGATGGTGAAAACAAACGCGCTTTCGCCTCTCACCCAGCTCCAAGACCGCGGTAGGTTTAAAAATTTTTGGATGGCCCTCAACGAATTATGGAACTAACACCAACGAGAGAATTTATACAAAGGTTGAATGGAACATTTGTTATTTCATAAGATTTCTCTTTAGAGAAACTAGGCTACTGCGTATCTTGCGCATGAATGAAATGATATTATTCAACCCTCGTTGTTTTATCTCAAAGCAAGTGTGACAGAGTCAAAGACATAATTTAATCCTGCTCCACGCTCTTTATCCGAGCTATCATGTAACGCGAACACGGGAAGGGATTGATTCCATGCACAGCGCGGACAACTACATTTAATAACAAAGCCTTTGCCGATCAATTTGACATGCATATAGGCCCACTAAAGATCTACATGCATTATTCTATTCATATCGGAGGCTTATCGATGGCGCTTTGTCCTTTCGATTGAGAGGGGGTTGGGACTTTATTTTAAAAGTCCCTGAAATCGTATCTCCGTTTGAAATGGGGCCATTTCGGGACAAACTTGATTTGACAGAACCTAAAATCAAATGAAAAGGAAATCATGCTAAGCAGCAAATGGGATATGGTAAATGTGTGTCTGTGTGTCAGAGCATTATGGCCTGTTCTTACTACAAGATATGAAGGAGAGTGTGAGGAGCATGGTAGCGGAAAGAATTCTACTTTTCAATTCACATTACATCCTTGCCTTACCTTCGTTGTGGCTGGCAACGCGACATTCTTGGTCCTCAGCTCAAATTGACCATGAATATGACAGTAAAAACCACTAGCCAGTAAGCACAAACTATTCAACAATGACAGAAACGTTTCTTATAAACATATTTAACTCTTGTATAATGCAACCGAACCATATTACACTCTTGAATAATGCAACAATTCCCAAGCAGACAATTATAGGTTTTATATTCTTGTTTGTAGGCTACACGCATTACATTTTAGCTTCAAGACCAAATACAGACTTGCTTTATCAGCATGTCATTAAGTAACGTTAGCCTATCAAAAATGAAAGATTAACCCTGTCATACAATATAAACGGAAGCTACAGTAGGCCTACCTTACAACACTACAGCAAACCAGGTTTAATTTTGAACAATATCATGCAAATCATTACATGTTGTAATTGCGACTGAAAACGTGGGTAGGCTGTAACACCGGGAGTAACTGTTTATATGGAAGTAAATCAAATGCCTCAACTAGGGTCCAGAGTTGGTTAGGTAAGCTACCAGATCAGGAAAGACTCTGGGGCCCCAGGAAAACAACACCGCCATATAATGTCCAAAGAAGAAGCCTGAAGGAGGAGAGATTACTAGAAACAAACTCTGTTTACCCTTTTATCTGTGGATTAATTGTCGGAGTAGAGGACCTTGTGTATTTCAGAACAAATAAAAACCCAATGTTTCTATCCCAGGACAAATTAGCTAACTAAATTTCCATAAATGTATGCTTATTGACCTGTCCCCAAATGAATATAGTTGGTTCAGAGTTCGTTTTGATATTTAAACCTGTGTGTCCTGGTCGTGTCTGGTGTAGGGGGACAAAATCAACATGCGCACGCGGACGCACGCGCGAGAGCGGTCTGGTCAGCATGTTACTGTAAGCATAGCTGTCCAGAGCTGATTTGATCCTCTTTTTCCAAATCCAGATAACCTACAAAACTATAGACTGAAGACTTAGTTCTGCTGTGGCAGCCTGCTAAGTTTTGAAGGGGAAAGGGAAGAAAAGAAAGCTAAGGCTATTTTACAGCAAATCTGTCATGTCAGATTGGCATAACCATTTAGGCCATTCACACATGCGTAGAATCGGTTCTTATTCGATGTAAATAACAATTAAGTAAATTGTGAATATTATCAGAAATTTGTTTTAATTTGTGGGTAGGGTATATTCTAAAATTAGTCCACAATGTATTATGCCTGTGCTGGAATGTGGCCAGAAATAGTGTGAGTGTGGGGGGGGTGTCTACTCGCTGCACAATGTGACCCATGGGACCTGATGAGCACCGAAAAACCTGCTGTGAGACTGCACGCCAAGGCACGTGCACGGAGAATTGGGGAAGAGCTTAGTTGGTCTCGTGTGTCGCCCCTCTGTAGCAACCCCCTACTAAGATAAAAAATATTTAATAATAGCCTGTTATTTTTGACGAATAGCCTAATCAATGTCATTTTAGACTCATGAATTAACACGATGTCTAAAGTTCTTATAAGAACATTAGCCTATTCTATTAGAGGCCTATGGAACTTGGCTCAAGTGCACACATAAGCTATGTCTTATCCGAATATAGATGTATACCTATCACCAAGACCATGCACTGTCTGAAACTGCTTATAGTTCTCATCTGTCTTGTGATGTGTTTTCCAGTGCCACCATGATGACAAGGCTATTCAGCGAGGTTCTGCCGGATGTCCAGAAGCTCTCGGGTTGGGTGGAGAACAGCGAGGTCGAGGATTCCAAAGCCATTGAGGAAGACCTGGGTCCCTTGCAAGATGACGACTTGGATGATGGCGATGCCAGAGAGGGACGCAGCCGGGATCAGTCCGAGATGGCTGGGGATGACGACGATGACGTCGACGATGAGGACTGTGGGGATGAGAACGAGGGGGGAGACACAGCCGAAAAGCGCGGGCCAAAGAAACGCAAGATGACGCCAGCACGAATTGAGCGCTCCAAGGTGCGGCGTCAAAAAGCCAACGCACGAGAGAGAACGCGTATGCACGATTTGAACTCTGCGCTGGACAATTTGCGCAAAGTAGTCCCCTGTTATTCCAAAACGCAAAAACTCTCAAAGATAGAGACGCTGAGACTGGCCAAGAATTACATTTGGGCGCTCGGGGAGATCTTGCGCAATGGGAAAAGGCCAGATGTAGTATCCTACGTGCAGACACTATGCAAGGGCCTGTCCCAGCCCACCACAAATCTAGTAGCTGGTTGTCTGCAGCTCAACTCTCGGAAATTCTTGACAGAGCAGTGTCCTGACGGGGCCCGGTTTCATGTCCCCAACTCCTCTTTCTCCGTGCACCCTTACTCCTACCAGTGTTCCCGTCTGTCTAGCCCTCAGTGCCAACCCGGCTCCAGTCGGCATATGAGGGCCCATAACTACGGCTACGGCGATGCAGTCTACCCAGGAGCAATCTCCCCGGAGTACAACAGCCCAGACTATGGGGGCCATCACAGCTCGCCTGTGTGCGTCAACGGCAACTTTTCCGTGAGTCAACAGGAGTGTGGGTCGTCGGACACAGACAGGAACTATCACTATGCTATGCACTACTCCGGACTGTCTGCCTCGCGCGCCACTGCTGTCCACGGACTAGCGTTCGGCACATCGGGAGCGCGCAGCGGTTCCGCGCACTCTGAAAACGTGCCGCCGCCATTTCATGACGTGCACTTATTACACCATGACAGGACCCCGGTCTACGAGGAACTGAACGCCCTTTTCCACAACTGAATTCACCAAAACCCTAACAAACCCGCCGGACCCCTAAATACCCAACTAACAATCGTAATGTTAGGCTATAGTAGCCTACCCATTTTGACACTGGATGAGGTTTTTAGAAGACGGAAGGTGGGGTGGCAGGAATTGAGAGAGAAATACCAATTTTCTCAATGTTGGTTCTCTGTTTTATTGATGTCATTCCTGAATTGTCATTATGTACATTTTAAGGTATGTCAGAAATCAATATTTCCAATCAAATGTCGCCGTGTATGCGTAATGCGAGTGCACTCAAAATAAATTGTTACATGAAAGAAACATGTTATAAAACAAAAAAGAAAACAATATTTTATAATTATCTGACATCAGGTGATTGACCAAATATTAGTTATTTCTGACTTGAGAAATTGGGTCAAAATCTCACTGTATGCTGAAGGGCAAGAGTTCCACTATGGAATCACAAATGCATTATTTGAGTACATAACTGAGTTAATTAAACTATTATTTAAGTGACAACAACCACTTTCTGCATTAGGTTCGTTTCCAAATCCAGTATTGAAACGAAAGACAATTCATCATTCAACTGACCAAACGATTAATCCGCGTTTTAGGAATAGGCCTATAGCCTAGTATACTGTCCACTGTAAAAAAAAAAAAAAAAAAAAACGTTTCCAGGAGGATCCTTCGGGGTAATTTAAAGTAATGAACCTTTAGATTCCTGTACGATCCTTTAGGATAATTAAGGTTAAAAAGGTGAACCTTACATTTAATTTAAGAACCCATACTCTGCTATCAGTTCGTTTTTTTAACCGTTGTAGACATAAGGGATGCCTTGAATAACCCTTTTGAAAAGAGGGGTTCGTTTTGGAACCAGCAGTACGCTCCTGAGTAAATGGCGCTAGTGCGTATCATTTGAATGATGGAACTGGTTGTTTGGATCCTGGATGCTGATTGGTTGATATGCGGGAGTTGACGTGTTATTGTCATATTTCCACAGGCAGGGAATTCATAAACTTAATCTCCCTCGGAAAAAGCGTCTACACATAATTTTCCATTGCTACCATTTGGTTTGCAACAGTTGGGGGTTGTATAAACATACCTGTCTGCCTCTACAACCTGAGCAACAATTTATCATTTTACAAATGTGATCTCTCCAATGCCAGCAAAGAAGACGCGAGCACAACCAGAGCCAGGACCATGGACAGTTCTTCCACTCATGTGCCATCAACGGAAACGTCACTATTAACATTTTTTTTAATGTACTTATCCTTTATATAACTACGCATCACCAACTACCTTGGTTAGCTCGGACTCGCCAACCATAATAGTTTATGTCTATGTAGGCCTATTGGATATTTATTCAATCATTATTTATTGAAGTTATTGTCTCATCATTGCATCTCTGCTAGCTAGCTACCTGCCACTTTTTTGTTTAGCATAGTAACGTTGAATGATATGTTTAGAAGGAAAGACTGGGTCAATCCTGCCCCTGTCCAGTTAAGTTGTAGATAGTTTGGGTGCTGTGAGAAACTCAGCCTCCACAAACAAGGTAAGACACACACACACACACACACACAGAGAGAGATATGACGCAATCTAAGTTATGTTAAACTTGCAAAAATGAAAACATTCAGATGTTACGTCTGATATCAACTACTCATGTTGAATGCGTCTAATTTATGTATTTCAGGCTGATGTGTTGGGGCGGACTGCTTTGATAGAGAAAATTAACCTCAGCTAAAACACACACAGAAGACTTAATCTAGGTTATGTTAAGTTTGCAACCCAGGAAACTGGGTTGTAAACTTGACAAAAATATTTCAACCCATGATACTCTTTCAACATCTCTTTCCATCTTCCTCCCTTTAGTCCCTGTCTTATCCTGCCCTGTCCAGTTAAGTGGTGGAGAGTTCGGGTACTGTGAGCTGTGATAGAGAAATGTAGCAACCTCCACAAACAGGTAAACAGCGAGAGAGAGAGATGACCAAATGTCAGTTATGTTAAACTTGACCAAAAAAATTACAGATCAGATTTGTAAGATGCATTTGATATCTTATACACATGTTATACACGTTTATGTTGTGTTTATGTATTTAAGGCTGGTATATTGGGGCAGCCTGTTCTGTCCTCTGTATTTCAGACAATGTTTAAGGCTCTCTATGGATCTACAGAAAGGTTAGCCTCTAAAGTCTTTGGATGTATTTGCAGTGTGATTATAGTGTTCTGTCCCATTTCTTTGTCTTTCCAATACTAACTGAATAGTGAGTGAATTTACAGTGGGATTATTGTGTGTTCTGTTATCCTGTCTTTGTCCTCCATACTTTCCCTCTCCATACTGTCTTGTAATGTAACGATCGTCGTGCAGGAAGGAAGAAGTGGACCAAGGCGCAGCTGGGAGCGAACACGTTATTTATTACAGATTGAAATAACACGGTCAAAACAGAGATTACACGTATCGCTACTGCTCCAACAAAAGAGACAACCCACAAACATCGTGGGGGGAAAAGGAACTTAAATATGATTCCCCAATCAGAGGCAACTAGCGACAGCTGTCTCTGATTGGGAATCTACAGAACCCAACATAGAAATACGCCCCAAAGCAAGGCTATACCAAAACATAGAAAATAAACTATAGAAATGCCACACCCTGACCAAAATAGAAGAGTTGAATATGAATATTTCTAAGTAACAACCAACAACTTAAAAATATATTCAAATTATCATTATTATGTTGGACTGACATGCAAGTGTAACCAGTGGGAAATGGCTAGCTAGTTAGCAGGGTGCACACTAATAGCCTTTCTCTGAGCCCTTGAAGTAGTTGCCTTGCTAATAGCCTTGCCCTGAGCCCTTGAAGTAGTTGTTTCCCTTGCTCTGCAAGGACGGTGGCTTTTGTTGAGCGATGGGTAACGATGCTTCGAGGGTGTCAGTTGTTGACGTGTGCAGAGGGTCCCTTGTTCGAGCCCAGGTAGAGGCAAGGAGAGGGACAGAAGCAAAACTGTTACATTGATGCTGTTGACACTGATCACTGATTGCTGCGGAAAAGGAGGACTCAAACAAGGTTCAGAATGTACAGTCACTGGGCCGACACATTGCACACCCTTTAGTTTGTCCATTTTCATCTCACATGATTTTACATGAATTTTTCAAAATTTTGAAATGACTTCAAACAAGGTGCAGAATGTCCATGGACTAGCCTTATGTATTGCACAGCCTTGTTTGTGTACTGTAAAATCACGCAGTGTAACGTACATTTTTCATAGTTTTACATTTCAACAGCTCCTTGGTCATGTCAATTACACACCTAAGAAGCATGCAGTGGATATACACCCATATTGCATAACCTCTAGTCATGTGTCTTCTATATTGTTGTACATTAATATTAGTTTGACAATTTAGGGGGTTCAGTCCAGTGTTGTGTTTACCCTTTTCTTTAATATTCATCGATAGTAATTGGTAGTTCTAAGTACTTATTTTCCCTGTTTTTTATTTTGCCACGTTATTTAACAGCGGTACACAATAGGAGAGAGACAGATGATATCTCCTTTCGTCGTTAATATCAACCATAAAGGAAAAGGGTAAAGTACGAGAGTCATGCTGTTAATTGTCCAAAGCAGGGATGGAGAGTGAGCTAGTGAGGTAGGCTGCAGTGGGTTTGCTGGTCAATACATATACTGAACATGAAACCACAATAATGGTGACCAGATAATCAATGAATAAAAATTGAATATTGACAAATTAAACAGAAATTGTAGACCTTTAATTTTTTCCAACATCTTAACAGACACTTAACTTCAATTAAGTATGAAACATTTCAGTGTTAACTTCCTCTTTATCCCTGGTTGATGTACATTTCAGAGCCTCTTCAGTGTGGATGGGGTATAGCATACATTTTCAACAACAAAGACTGCACTTCCAGTTTGTGTTCTTTACTCTGAACTCTTTTGTCTTCATTCCTAGGCACAGCACATAGAACCACCGTTGACATGCAAAACATTCAATCTAAAGCAAAACAAAGCTTAGCACGTTATTAAATAATATCAAATATCAATTCAGTATGACGAATTAGCCATCCATTGTCTTACATGCCGTCACTGGTGTCAAAAGATTATAAACATGTTAAATAAAGTTACTAACCCAGTCAGTCTTTGGGCCACATCCAGGTTCTTTATCAGTGACACAAATTAAGCAGTTGTTGGCTTTGTTGAACTCTGAAATCATAGGCATGAACTGAACATATGGCTGTCCCACACAACTACATAAAAATAACGAATTTACATTTACTTTGAATTAAATGTCATTATATACCAGACATTTTTAGTATATCTTCAGACATTTCTTTTGGCAGTTGCTCCATGTGTTTTTGAAGGTTCCATATCAATTTGGGAGGGGATGTTGGTGAAGTTCTGTGCAACTTCCTTGGCCATCTACACCAAAAGATAAAATTGAGTTTTTGACCTAATTGTCACATAACAGCTAACCATTCATTATTGAAAATATAACTATCAAACCTGCATTACAAAGACCCAACAGCTGAAGGTGTCCTGCTGCATGGTGTGAGTTATTTCCCCTCCTTTCCACTTTATGTCCACCCAGTCGTATTTTCCATGGCAGGATCTTCTCATTTTGAAGTATTCTCTTTTTTATGTAAACATAATGGAATTCTGATTAGTTATAGGCAAATTAATACACAGGCCAAAACTGTATTCTGATTTCCTTATCACTATAATCTAGTAGAGGTAATTTCCTTTATGCCCCATTCTACACACAGCCTAAATTATAGGCACAGAACCATTTACAGGACAATAATAAAAGTAGCATATAGGATCCAACCCTATCACAGAGTGAATAAATGTAGAGCGTTTGTAGACTTTAAGAAAATAATATTAAGTGACAGTTTCATCAGTACGTGCTTAAAGAAAGTCATATCACAAAGATCACAGATGACAGTGCCCATCAAACCTATGACAATAGAGAATGAATTGTAAGCACAAAAGTGTGTTAAAGTGTGTTTGTCAAAATAATATCTGAAAATGTCAGTTGTTGAACATAATACTTCTATTTGCAATAGCAATTTATGATATATGCAGCTGAGGAATATTCCATGTACCACCACTACATGTAGGAAGGACATAAGACATTCCCACATACAGTAGCCACATACATAGAGGCATTTTTCAGCTGTGATTTTACCACTCAGAATCCATAATGGATATGACAATGGGGCCAGCACAGGACGTAATACACCCTTACAACAATCTACTTTTTGATCTTCTTGACTTCTTATCTGGTCAACTGCTACTATGTGTCAAGAAAAGTGCCCCAATTAGGGGTTAGTGTACTCCAGTAAAAAAGGGCTGGTTTAGATTAAAAACTATTGCCCTGTGTCCCCGTTCATAGGGGCATGAGAGACTAGTCAGTGGTAGAATTGAGTTGAGGTTGAGATTACTCATAGACAGTAATTCATACTTTTTTTTTGTTGCATTGACGCATTGTGTCTTCTAACTGTCCAAGAATAGGCTCCAAAGTGTTAGGAAATATTTGTTCCCATAAATACAAAGGAGGATGTCTCTCCTCATACCTCTGGCACGTTAGTCAGACTGTAAAAACTTTATGATGGGGCCGGGAACGGAGTTCCCATTGACTAAGCACCACGGAGACCAATCAAGAGAGAATACCAATACCAGGGTGCCAATTGAAAGTCAAGGGGTGTGTCTGTGCCTTTTGGATTACTCTCTCTTTACAGAGAACCCCTGTAGTTCAAGTCAAGAGCTACCCTTCCCCTTTCAGTCTGCTCTGTGCATGTCTGAAAGTGACAGAGCCAGCAGCCAAGAGAGTTTTTCACACTATGTCATAAGAAATTATTACACTTATGAATGTATGTGAAATGCTAATATGTATTACATCCAGTACAATGGAATAACTATAGTCCACTGACTATATAAGGGTAGTCAGTGGACATTCTGAATCTTGTTTGTAGTCAGTAGGTCATATGACCAAAGAGCTACGGAAAAATTCAAAAATGTAAATAAATAATTTAAAATAGTGCCAGATGTAAATCACCCCAAAAAAGTGTGTGCAATGTGTGTCTATGCCATCGGGTTAGCTACAACCAGTTTTGAACGTTTTAGGAGTAATAGTTAAAGAGCTATTGAAATTAGAAACATTTGATTTGTCACTATGTTGACGGTCCCTAACTGCTGTTGGTGGACGTATGGAAAACTACAGGCGAATATTCGTTGAATATCCAACCTGAAACTGACTTTACCTCGGTCTACAGTAGCTAGTAAGTTAGCAGTGCATTTTCTCGTCTCTGCACTGTTTCTAACCTTTGTCATTTTTGTGTAAGTTTTATTTTAACCGAAATATCTATGTAACATATTAGCTACCTAGGTTATCAAAAAATGCATTGTCAGCGAACATTACAGTAGAACTGAACATGTGCCCCTGCAATTTAATACTTGCCTGCTAGGCAAGCCAGCCAGGCAGAGACAGGAACGAGCAATACTTACGTTACCTAGCTATCTAGCAGCTACACCTAGCAGCTACACCTAGCAGGTACACCTGTCCTTGCAGAAACCTTTGTGTTATTCACAACGTCACAACAAGGCAACACTGCAAACGTTGACCTTGTGCAGTAGTTACAGTATCTAGTCAATAATCTAACAGCCAAGCTAGCTAAATGAAATAACTGGGCTGCTAGTAAGATAGATAACAAGCAGCTCTTCAAAGTCAGCTAGGATTGCGATGTTTCCATTTTTACTCAAAGCTGAAATCATTTGAGTTTTATTTTCTTGACATTGTCATAGATTTTAATATAACTCCTCTTCTTTAGGTATTCACGTATCCAGACATTTCTGAGTACTGATACAGAGCTTATTCTTGAGGCAGCCAATGAAGCACACATAAAGGGATGGAACACTAAGCAATCTGTGTATGAAATCAGACATCCTGGAAAAACTTTCTGAAAGGATCTTCCAGTTTACAGCCTATATGTCAACTCTACAAATTTGGCAAGTTGCTGAAGCTTTGGTAAAAAAAAGTACCCATGCCTTAAAAGAGCCTGGTCCTACCCAGGCCTGTACGGATGGCAAACCAGCCTGATGTACAAGATGGCAATTACAGATCGAAACTGAGAGGAATTGGTTGCCCAGAACTGGAAGTGAACTCTGTCAAGAGAAAATCACCAGAGGACAGGCCTGTTGTCAATAACATAAAAAACCAAAGGCGGACGTAAATTACCTCCCACCCCACCCTGCTGGAGAAACAGATGAGACCCTGGAGAGGGAGCGAGTGGAGCTAGTGGGAGAAGTACAAATACGCGACAACCACAACATTGTGAGTGTCAAAATGGCAAAGACTTTCTCATATCAAAGACGAGATGTTGTTCAGGCCCTTCCTGTGAAGGACTTCAAAGAAAGATGGCCAGCCCTGTTTGAGCCCACTCAGGTACAAAATACAGCTGAATGAAAATAGTCAATGTAGGTAAAACATGTATATTGATTTAAATATTTTGTGTTATCTTGACCTAATATTCTAATCTACAAGTATATATGTATTAAAGATTAGTCTGAACATTCTCACTCTGCTTTGTGAGGGGTTTCCCTATAGCATTATGGCTCTCAGATCATCTTTTGTCCTTATCTGTTCAGAAGATGTTTCCTTCTCCTCGCTCTCTCAGATTAAGGAAGAGTTTTAAAGAATTACAACTGTTGCTCGTGAGTCCACCTTTATGCAGAAGCTGGATGAATATACACCAAAACTATTGGACTTGTTTAAGTCAAAAGGAGGTGCTGTAAAGGCGGACATGCAGAAAATCCTTGAAGTTCTGTACAGGGTATGCACAGTAACACCTTCACAATAGTATATAGATTATACTATATGTATTTAGTTGCCGGTATTAAATGCAATTATTTGTATAACATCATATTACAGTGCAACACCATCTAGGAGAGAAGAGACAGAGTGATCCGTGGCCTGATCATATACCTCGGCGAGAGGGTTGAAGACCTGATCACTGAATACAAGGTAAAGGTTTTCATTTTTGTATCCTTATTTATCTCTAAATGAGGTATCTTCCTTTCTTTCCCTCTCCCTCCTCTCAAATTGTACAGTTAATGTAATAGCTTAGTCTGTTATTTCTTCATTTTTTCACTCAGGATGCTGACAACACCATGATCCGAGAGGACCTCGTTCAGCATGTGATGAAAGTGTTCACTGTGAAGGATCTGCACCAGAATATAGAGCATGGGATCTGCATCGAAGGAGCAGAGGTCCTGGCTGGTATTCGCAGTGTTACACAGTCATGTACCTTGCTTATGGGCCTCATCTATGGTTTAAATCTAAGGTACCTCAAAGAACTGAAATATACCTTTTAGGTGTTCCAACTTGATGATCTCAGGACCTCTCCACGGGTCCAAGCTCTGAAGATGAAGTTACTTGTTACAAAGGGCCACTCAAACTGTGGTCTAAACCCTACTCAGTAAGCTGAAAAGCTAGTTGCTAGGTGGTATAGGAGCTACAGTTTACATTATGCTCTTTGTCAGGTGAAGTCATAAGAGACATTGTCAATTCCTGTTTAAAAAACAGCTTTGTTTTAAAACTTACTCCATATGCACTAGTGGATATCTGAGATTATTTGTCAGGTGCAAGCTATCTGGATGTAACTTTACCTAAGGAGGCAAGGTAGAGTTATACCAAGAATGCTTAGACCTGTCAAAATAATATACGAGTCAAGTTTAAGGGACAATTAGGCATATACACTACCGTTCAAAAGTTTGGGGCCACTTATAAATGTCCTTGTTTTTGAAAGAAAAGCAATTTTTTTTGTCCATTAAAATAACATCAAATTGATCAGAAATACAGTGTATACATTGTTAATGTTGTAAATTAATATTGTAGCTGGAAACGGCAGATTTTTTATGGAATATCTACATAGGTGTACAGAGGCCCATTATCAGCAACCATCACTCCTGTGTTCCAATGGCACGTTGTGTTAGCTAATCCAAGTTTATCATTTTAAAAGACCAATTGATCATTAGAAAACCCTTTTGCAATTATGTTAGCACAGCTGAAAACTGTCGTTCTGATTAAAGAATCAAAACTGGCCTTCTTTTGACTATTTGAGTATCTGGAGCATCTTAATTTGTGGGTTTGATTACAGGCTCAAAATGTCCAGAAACAAAGACCTTTCTTCTGAAACTCGTCAGTCTATTCATGTTCTGAGAAATGAAGGCTATTCCATGTGAGAAATTGCCAAGAAACTGAAGATCTCGTACTACGCTGTATACTACTCCCTTCACAGAACAGCTCAAACTGTCTCTAACCAGAATAGAAAGAGGAGTGGGAGGCCCCGGTGCACAACTGAGCAAGAGGACAAGTACATTAGAGTGTCTAGTTTGAGAAACAGAAGCCTCACAAGTCCTCAACTGACAACTCCATTAAATGGTACCCACAAAAGACCAGTCTCAACGTCAACAGTGAAGAGGCCACTCCGGGATGCTGGCCTTCTAGGCAGAGTTCCTCTGTCCAGTGTCTGTGTTATTTTTCCTATCTTAATCTTTTCTTTTTATTGGCCAGTCTGAGATATGGCTTTTCGTTGCAACTCTGCCTAGAAGGCCAGCATCCCGGAGCCGCCTCTTCACTGGGAAAGTCTCCTGGAGGCACCTTAAGGGGTTCCGCCAGGGTTGCGCTCTGAGGAACATCTAAAGGTGTCTCCAGAAATGTTTTATTTTTAGAGCTATAGCCCTGTTTTCATCTTGTTTTGTTGTTTTTCATCTGCGTTTCCCCCCTCAAGTTTAATGAACGAGAGATTCGACCCAACCCTTCAAATTAAATCAAATTGTATTTGTCACATGCTTCGTAAACAACAGAAGCAGACTATCAGTGAAATGCCTACTTACAGGCCCTTCCCAACAATGCAGAGAAAAAAAGAGATATAATAGAAAAATAATAACACAAGAAATCAATACACAATGAGTAATGATTACTTGACTATATACACGGGGTACCAGTACCGGGTCGATGTGCAGTGGTACGAGGTAATTGAGGTAGATGTGTACATATACTGTAGGTAGGGATAAAGTGACTAGCCAATGGGATAGACAATAAACAGTAACATAAAGGGGTCAATGCAGATAGTCAGGGTAGCTATTGGGTAACTATTGAACTAACTATTTAGCAATCACATGGCTTGGGGTTGAAGTTGTTCAGGGTCCTGCCGGTTCCAGACTTGGTGCATCAGTACCTCTTGTCATGTGGTAGAAGAGAGAACAGTCTATGACTTGGGTGGCTGGAGTGTATAGAGGTCCATCCAGGAACTATATACATCGCCTGGTATAGAGGTCTTGGATGGCAGGGAGCTTGGCCACAGTGATGTACTGGGCCATACGCATTACCCTCTGTAGCACCTTTCAGGAACACAGAGGAACTTGAAGCTCTCGAACCTGCTTCACTACAGCCCCGTTGATATGGATGGGGGTGTGCTCGGCTCTCCGTTTGTTGTAGTCTACGATCAGCTCCTTTGTCTTGCTGACGTTGAGGGAGAGGCTATTTTCCTGACCTCCTCCCTGTAGACTGTCTCATCATCATCGGTGGTCAGGCCTACCACCGTTGTGTCGTGCGCGGTCACTCAGTCGTGGGTGAACAGGGAGTACAAGAGGGGATTAAGTACGCACACCTGAGGGGCCCCCGTGTTAAGGGTCACCGTGGGGGATATGTTTACATTTACATTTAAGTCATTTAGCAGACGCTCTTATCCAGAGCGACTTACAAATTGGTGCATTCACCTTATGATATCTAGTGGAACAACCACTTTACAATAGTGCATCAAATCTTTTAAGGGGGGGGGGGGGGGGGGGGGTTAGAAGGATTACTTTATCCTATCCTAGGTATTCCTTAAAGAGGTGGGGTTTCAGGTGTCTCCGGAAGGTGGTGACTGACTCCGCTGTCCTGGCGTCGTGTTGTTGTTGCCTACCCTCACCACCTGGGGAGGCCCAGTCCAGGATCCAGTTGCAGAGGGAGGTGTAGTAGTCCGATGAAGTAGATGCTAACCTACAGGACTGTTTCGCTAGCTCAGACTGGAATATACCCCAGGATTAATCCGATGGCATTGAGGAGTTTATCATATCAGTCACCGGCTTCATGAATAAGTGCATTGACAACGTTGTCCCTACAATGACCTATCACTGGTACTTCCTGTTTGAGTTTTTGCTTGTAAGAAGGAATCAGGAGGATAGAGTTATTGTCAGAGTTGCCAAATGGACGGTGAGGGAGAGCTTTATATGCATCTCTGTGTGTGGAGTAAAGGTGATCTAGAGTTTTTTTCGCCTCTAGTTGCACCGATGACATGCTGGTAGAAATTAGGTAAAATGGATTTCAGTTTTCCTGCATTAAAGTCACTGGCCACTATTCAGTTACTACATTTTTTTTGTGTCTGTGACTTAATCTTTTGGACATTAATTTGATCACTTCCAAGTAATTAAGATTAACATAACTTTATTTGTCAATTGTACACAAGGTCCAACCGAATTTTGACTTCCGCTTTGTCCCAACTCCCGAAAGACACACAGACAGTTTGGATAGGGACAGGGTGCTCAGGCTGCCACACTGGGCGCCCATGGAGCAGTTGTTGTGGGGGATTAAGTGCCTTGCTCAAGGGCACAACGGCAGGCAACGGCATCTAGGATTTGAAACTAGCAACCCTTCAAACATTCAACCTCCAGCTGCGTACCCCCTCTAGCACCAGGGTCAGCGCAATCTCAAATGTTTTTTTGCAATCATTGTAAGCCTGCCACACACATACGATACATTTATTAAACATAAGAATGAGTGTGAGTTTTTGTCACAACCCGGCTCGTGGGAAGTGACAAAGTGCTCTTATAGGACATGGGGCACAAATAATAATATAATAATAATCAATCGTTTTGCTCTTTATTTATCCATCTTACATATAAAACCTAATTTGTTCATTTAAAATGGTGAATAACTCACCACAGGTTAATGAGAAGGGTGTGCTTGAAAGGACGCACATAACTCTGCAATGTTGGGTTGTATTGGAGAGAGTCTCAGTCTTAAATAATTTTCCACACACAGTCTGTGCCTGTATTTAGTTTTCATGCTAGTGTGGGCCGAGAATCCACTCTCACATAGGTACGTGGTTGCAAAGGGCATCAGTGTCTTAACAGCGAGATTTGCCAAGGCAGGATACTCTGTGCGCAGCCCAATCCAGAAATCTGGCAGTGGCTTCTGATTTAAATTCAATTTTAACAGAACCGCATGTTGCAATTTCGATGAGGCTCTCTTGTTCAGATATGGGTAAGTGGACTGGAGGCAGGGCATGAAAGGGTTATATAATGAATCCAGTTGTTTGTGTCATCTGTTTCGGGAAAGTACCTGCGTAACTGCACACCCCACTCACTCAGGTGCTTCGCTATATCACATTTGACATTGTCCGTAAGCTTGAGTTCATTTGCACACAAAAAATCATACAATGATGGAAAGACCTGTGTGTTGTCCTTGTTAATGCAGACAGAGAAGAGCTCCAACTTCTTAATTGCAGCCTCAATTTTGTCCCACACATTGAATATAGTTGCGGAGTGTCCCTGTAATCATAGATTCAGATCATTCAGGCGAGAAAAAACATCACCCAGATAGGCCAGTCGTGTGAGAAACTCGTCATCATGCAAGCGGTCAGACAAGTGAAAATTATGGTCAGTAAAGAAAACTTTAAGCTCGTCTCTCAATTTAAAAAAAGGGCGCTGCCCATATCATTGCATAGTGCAGAAAATACAGGAGAGTTCAGGGGCCTTGCTTTAACAAAGTTAACCGTTTTCACTGTATTGTCCAAAATGCCTTTTAAGCTGTCAGGCATGCCCTTGGCAGCAAGAGCCTCTCGGTGGATGCTGCAGTGTACCCAAGTGGCGTCGGGAGCAACTACTTGCACGTGCGTTACCACTCCACTACAGTATGTCTCCCTGTCATGGCTTTTGGCCATCAACTACGTTTGGCTACATACAGACCGTGGAATTCTCGCAAGAGCGTAACGGTTAATGTGATTGGATGTTAATTATTTGACTAGGCTACCTGTATTTGACATTGTGTTGTTATTTCTCTGAACACCAGATGGTTTAATTTTATTTTTGGCAGTGAAACGAGGCTACTCAGGCGAGAAAAAAACCTCCCCCAAATGTATAGCCCCGTTGGAAAATATCAATGGACTGTTTGAAAATGTGAAGGAAAAAAATGTAAAAAAGAAAAAAAAAACGTTTTATTTTTTTTTAAAAGGTGAATCACATTTGTATTTGGTGTACCCCCGACGGCATTGTGCTTACCCCAGTTTGGGAATACCTGCTCTAGAGAAATGATACAGGCTACTCATATGTTGACAGATGGAAATGTGATATATGCTAATTTAGGCTTTGAGCGCCAGCCACCGTGATTATTTTAGAATTCATATGGTAAATGTGATATGATATGCGATAGAAATTATGGCCTATAAAAAAAACGAACGACACACATTTATGATGAAAACAAAATACAACAATAACATGTTTTGGCTCATTTATGAAGATGAAGGTTAATAGAAAACCGATTGAGTTGAGCAAGAAACATGTCTGATTGGCCTATAGAAAGTGGCGGTTCTAGCTTCTATGGCTCCCTGGGCGAATCCCCCCTTAGCACCCCCCCATCAACAACAAAAAAGCACCATTCTGCATTAACTGTCATTTGTATTCAGACATTTGGAACAACACAAATACATAATCATTACGTTTAAAACTATATAAATATATATACAAAAATAAGACTCATAAATATCAACAAGAAGTAACAAAGACAAATAGAAACAAATTGTAGTATATAAATACAAATAAAAAAGAGAATTGAATTACCCTATTACACTATTACCCTATTGCTAACAAAAAACACAAATACATTTCCCAAATCCTATATCACACAAGTATTTGTGTGATATAACACACTTATAAAGAGAACTTGATTATTAAACTATTGCACTTCAAACAAGAAACACACAAACTACTAATTGCATTAGTACTGTACAAAGTTAGAGGTGCTCTATTTGATAGATTCTCCCGCTCCCCCAATCTCGTACTTCTGAGTGGGAGACCTTCCCAGGCAGTAGCCTGCCTAGCTCACAAATTGATGGACTGACAATCTATCGGCGATGTTGGCTCCATTAAAAGAAGGGAATGATGCAGGAATCAAGTTATAAGCTAAATGTCATACTGTAATTACAGTGAAGCGTGGACATTGTTACAACTGGTATAGGCCTAGCTGTTACACTGATAAATTCTAGCATACTGCAAAACAAACTCAACCCAATATTTATTTCTAAATGGTGAGTCAATCTTTTAAATGGGGCATGCCGAAAATAGCCTATTTGTTCGTAGGCTAACAATGTCAACAGTATGCTTAATACTCGGTAATGAGGTTTTGGCTCCACTTCATTTATTGGACAACAATTATATTATTAGCATACTTTATCAGCTGCTTAATACCTGCGAATTGAGGATAACTGACCTTTTCACATTTTATCATTTCATTATGGGACATATAGGCCTATCGCAAATTGCTTTAAGCATATAGATGTAGAAAATGTACACCAGAGTTTATGACACATTTGGATATGCCTTTCCGCTACTATTTTTGTTTAAGGGTATTTTTTTTACATAGCCCATACGTCAAATGTTTAATATATTTGAAACAAACGTATTTGAAACTGTCTCACCTGTTATCCACTATGTATGTTAAAACCAGATGCAGCGAATCATTTCATTTGAACAAAATTAACCACCATGCATTGACCAATGTAACAGATTCTAATAACATTGCATTCTCGCCGAGATAGCTTTTGCAAAT
This sequence comes from Salmo salar, assembly GCF_965601325.2. Classification (NCBI taxonomy): domain Eukaryota; kingdom Metazoa; phylum Chordata; class Actinopteri; order Salmoniformes; family Salmonidae; genus Salmo; species Salmo salar. Next base: position 6,049,718 of record NC_138309.1, read on the forward strand.
AACAAGTGCAAGATACACTCATAACCACATGTATATCTTTAGAAATCTGGCCAATGTGAATTATATAATATTGCTTCCAATATTCTCATTTTATAGCATATAACCATACGTGTTTGTAGAGTGTTAATATTTTATAAGCATGATGGATTTAATATTGTCAGTGGTTGCTTAATGAAAGGACTCCCCACTTTGGACCGCTGCCCCGGGACCCATATGACCCACCGTCTGTCCAGGGTATGAGCAGCAGTGGGCACTGGGGTGCACGAAGAGGGGTCTGGCCAATCAAGGCCTGTCCCTTAACAAAAATTGAATAATTAGCCTAATATATTGTGCTGCACAGATATATTCTTACTCATGTATTTTCTGTTCAGAAGTTAACGCCTAATGGTTTTCATATGGTATCAAATACAATGGTCAGATGGCTCAGAATATGCATAAAAACTGTGGTGATTTATGCTAAAAGAATGGTCCTAAAATAACACGCATATGTGGGTGTATTCAGACAATAGTCAGTGGCCAATAAATGATAACAGCCTAGCCTATTTGTGAGACTTAATAGCATAGCCTATGTGTGACACGGTCTTCGGTCTACCTTTATTGGTGGTTCCGATTCAAAATTATATTTGCCTGATAAAAAAAAAATGTATCGTGCCATATAGGCCTTACTTATATTTAAGTGTTTTAACATCAAAGGGGTCATGGGCTCTTTGGCGAGGCAATAGGCCCACCACATTAAGATAACGGCTTGCTAGGCTACACCTTGGCAGGTCCTCAAATGTAGGCCTAAACGTGTCTGAACCAAAAACAGATATCAATATGAATTAAATTAGATTAATTAATAGTTACTTCATGGGACAAATAACCCTATTTACAGACTTCGTCGTGGATTTGCTATACACCTTTCACAATTTTTCCCTTTCCCTTTAGGGAAGCGATCTGTTAATATCTGTGCTCCTTGGTGTTCTTGTTCTTTGTAGCGCCAGCTGTGTACTTTATGTCAGTTGCCCTGTCGAGTAGTGGCACGTTTTTTTCTAGACGATTTGGTTTTTATTTTAATTTTATGCACTTTAAGATTATTCCGTATAATGAAAAGCGCTTTATAAATGTAATACATGAATAGGCTTATTATTATAGTTATTTGAAAGAATTGATTGAAAGTCAACAGTGAGAAAGAGCGCGCGGCAGGCCACAGTTTACACGAGACAGCCGATAACATCGCGATTCGCGAATGCGTGTGTATGATTTCAATATCTAAAATAAAGTTTGGTGTTATCTTTATAAATTCCCCAACGTGCAGTTGTAGCCTATGAAGTAAAAAAAAAAAAAAAAAAAAAAAAAAAACAGTGATGAATTACAACAACATTAGAGCCCAATGACCTGGGCCCGGTTTCCCAAAAGCAATGAGAAAATGTCAAATAAAAACCCTACGTCATCATGCACAGCATTTTATCTGCAACAAGTCAGTTTGATGCAAACACAGCTCTGGTGGGAAAAAAACGCATATTGTTTTTATGCGGTTTTAGAATATTTGCATGAAAATCTTTCGCAAATTGGATGGAAACCTAGCTATTGAGGCACAAAATGACAGTAGCCTAGTCGCAAAAAACATCGCAACTGGGATCTGCCCAATTTTTGTCTAAACTTGAGGTCTATGGGCTAATGCTGAACTAAAATAGAATTTCGATAGCCAAATAACCTATAGTCCTAGGGCTAGCCTCTAACAAATATAGGCTATAGTATTTTCTTTATTTGGAATTCGGCGATTTTTAGGCTCTAATAAAAAATATCTTTCCACAGTCGAGGGTGAAGGACAGGCCATAAAAGACACGAGGAAAGTGTTATAATGTTATTTGAAAGACTTCAATTCTATCGGCTAATTTCATAGCTGATTTATCCCCCCCAAGACAAAACGTTAAATAACGTACAGTTTACTTTGGGTGGTGGGCGACCGCTGCCAAAACGCTAAATGTCTCAGCACGAGTAGGCCTGAGCACTAGAAGAGCAGCCCGTCATCCCGCTGCCAGCTGCACCACTTGCCAGCCAACGTACCGGCCAAACTGGTACTTTGGGAGGGGAGAGTATTTATTTCCTAATTCAGTGGCATCTGTTCATTATTCTCCTCCGTTATAGGCCGAAGAAGGGCTTGTGAGCGCGTTCCCAAACAAAAGCGAGCATTTTAACATTTCTTTTACAGTGAACTGCAGAGCGTTGTCTGGACATTTCTGGAAGGGAGAAAGAGATAACCCTAACCCATAGCCGTAGGGGGCCTGATGAAAATACAACCCATTTTGCTGTGGATAGCTTTAATGTTAAACATAAAACGTTTATTTTCACATCAATTAGGGCTAGATTCACTGAAATGAACGTAAAAGAGAAAAGACAATGGAAGTCGAAAGTTTTGCAGAGAAACAGCTTATATCATATTAATGGGATAATAATAATAATACATTCATACTGACATCTATAATGTAATTAGATTATTCACTTTGATATTAGCTATTGATTTTGGTGTAGATAGGCCGAACAATAAAATGTATATGGTTGTTATAAAATCATTCATTTGTTTTTAACCAACTCTTGTTGGCAACAAATTATGTTTCAATTACTTTCAAAATTTCCCATAAAAAAACTGGTTTGCTATTATTTTCCATACCTTTAGTATAAGATAAAAATGATAAGATAAACTTTTGAGAGGAGATAAATAGGAAAATGTGAGTGGGCATACTATAAGGTAAATGAGTCGACTTACTTTATTCTAGTTCCAGAAAATATTGATGATTAATGAAACAACAAATCTCGAGTAACCTAATCCTCTTGCTAAATACAAGTGTTTCGCTTCACACCCCGATGAAGCAGATGTCAGCAAAATAGGCCTATACAGTCCATGATCCAGGAGGTCGCTTGGGCCCACTTGGGCTTACGATGTCTCATAGTGATTGTCTTTAAGGAATATGTCCCTAGAAAAAAATTATATATTTAATCCCTCCATCCCATTCATTTTTCCCATAGGGACTTTACTCTATGACAAATAATGTCAGTATACAACACGTTATTGCTCATGTATACCCGTTAAATTAGCGATTCAGACATCTTTTGGGGCACAATCTTACCAAAATTCTGTGAATAATTTAAAATATTTATATCTGGCCCACCTAGCTCATTTGGTTGTGTATTCTACATCACTATGAACGTTTTCAGATATTATTGGGCATACTATAGTTATATTTCACACAGGTATGGAGACTTATATCTCCCTCACTAACTTTAAGCATCAGCTGTCAGAGCAGCTTACAGATCACTGCACCTGTACACAGCCGATCTGTAAATAGCCCACCCAACTACCTCATCCCCATATTGTTATTTATTTTTGCTCTTTTGCACCCCAGTATCCCTACTTGCACATCATCATCTGCACATCTATTACTTCAATGTTAATGCTAAATTGTAATTTTTTTTCGCCACTATGGCCTATTAATTGCCTAACCTCCCTAATCTTACTACATTTGCACACACTGTATATAGATTGTTCTATTGTGTTATTGACTGTACATTTGTTTATTCCATGTGTAACTCTGTGTTGTTATTTTTGTCGCACTGCTTTGCTTTATCTTGGCCAGGTCGCAAGTGTAAATGAGAACTTGTTATATATATATATATATATATATATTTTAAGTATGGTCATGCGAAATTGATCCAATATGACACCTTGAGTTGTTTGGCGGCCATATTGGATACATGCTTATGCGGGGTTAAGACATGAATCATGTAATGGCCCTGTATCTACAAATATATTTTTAACACTGTTATACCAGTGTGTGAAATGTGGTGCCTCTATTAGCAAAGGTACAATCGAAAAACATAGCTGCCCCCACTACTTGGAATTATTTGGCTAAGCTTCCAACATTCTAATGAAAATGTCACAATATGGGCTATTTTTAACCAATACTTGTAGCTGGTGCTTTCAAAGTTGTTTTTATTATATATAATTTGAAAGGTAGGCTTCCTCTCCTATGCTGGGCAGCTGACATCGTCGGAAGACTGTTGCTGCAAAACAGCAAATGAGAGACACAAGGGGTGAGATGACATATACATACTCCCCGAGATTTATGCCCATTGGTTGAAAGAACGGAAAGTGATCATTCAGGAAGCTTGCCTTAGTGTGCCATGCTCATAGGCTGAAGTTAATAGGTGAGTGACATTCTGCACGCTTGCTAATAGTGAAGGAGGAGAGATGTGGCCGCTAAACTGACGAGGTCACATTAATAACACTACCATGTAAATACCTGTTAAGCTGAGGAGGTCACATTAATAACGCTACCATGTAAATACCAGTTTAGCTGATGAGGTCACATTAATAACACTACCATGTAAATACCTGTTAAGCTGATGAGGTCGCATTAATAACACTACCATGTAAATACCTGTTAAGCTGATGAGGTCACATTAATAACACTACCATGTAAATACCTGTTAAGCTGATGAGGTCACATTAATAACACTACCATGTAAATAAAATACCTGTTAAGCTGACGAGGTCACATTATAACACTACCATGTAAATACCTGTTAAGCTGATGAGGTAGCATTATAAACACTACCATGTAAATACCTGTTAAGCTGATGAGGTCACATTAATAACACTACCATGTAAATACCTGTTAAGCTGATGAGGTCACATTAATAACACTACCATGTAAATACCTGTTATGCTGATGAGGTAGCATTATAAACACTACCAAATAAATACCTGCTATTCTTAAGAGGTAGTGTTAGACACTACCATATAAATATAAATACCTGTATGTTATGCTGATGAGGTAGCATTATAAACGATACCATGTAAATACCTGCTATTCTTAAGAGGTAGTGTTAGACACTACCATATAAATATAAATACCTGTTAAGCTGATGAGGTCACATTAATAACACTACCATGTAAATACCTGTTAAGTTGATGAGGTAGCATTATAAACACTACCAAGTAAATACCTGCTATTCTTAAGAGGTAGTGTTAGACACTACCATATAAATATAAATACCTGTATGTTATGCTGATGAGGTAACCTTATAAACACTACCAAATAAATACCTGCTATTCTTAAGAGGTAGTATAAATATAAATACCTGTATGTTATGCTGATGAGGTAACATTAATAACACTACCAAATAAATACCTGCTATTCTTAAAAGGTAGTGTTAGACACTACCATATAAATATAAATACCTGTATGTTAAGCTGATGAGGTAGCATTATAAACACTACCAGCTATGATCCCTTATTGATGTAATTTGTTAAAGCCACTTCAATCAGTGTAGATGAAGGGGAGGAGAGAGGTTAAATCATTATTTTTAGGCATTGAGACAATTGAGACATGGAGTGTGTGTGTGTGCCATCATGAGGGTGAATGGGCAAGACAAAATATTTAAGTACCTTTGAACAGGGTATGGCTGCTGGGTTTTTCACGCACAACAGTTTCCCATATGTATCAAGAATGGTCCCCCACCCAAAGGACATACAGCAAACATGACACAACTGTGGGAAGCATTGGAGTCAACATGGGCCAACGTCCCTGTGGAACGCTTTCGACACCTTGTGGAGTCCATGTCCTGACGAATTGAGGCTGTTCTGATGATATCCAGAAATAAAATGCAATAATTTCAGCAAATAGATCTATTTGGCAACTACGACCAATTTTCCCTAATCGGTCACTATATACAAGATCCACTGAAATTATGCCATGTGAGGATTGGACACTGTGTTCCAAATTGGATTTAAAATGTTCAACTAGCCATCTGTGTAGTTTTTTTTCAAATGATCAGATTACAGATTTTCTCTGATAAATACCTGCATCTAACCCTAGGAAGCTCTTTGCCACCTTCTCCTCCCTCGTGAATCCTCCTCCCCCCCCTCCCTCTCTGCAGATGACTTTGTCAACCATTTTGAAAAGAAGGTTGATGACATCCGATCCTCGTTTGTTAAGTCAAACGACACCGCTGGTCCTGCTTACATTGCCTTACCCTATGCTTTGAATCTTTCTCCCCTCTCTCTCCAGATGAAATCTTGCGACTTGTGACGGCCGGCCGCCCAACAACCTGCCCGCTTGACCCTATCCCCTCCTCTCTTCTCCAGACCATTTCCGGAGACCTTCTCCCTTACCTCACCTAACTCATCAACTCATCCTTGACGGCTGGCTACGTCCCTTCTGTCTTCAAGAGAGCGAGAGTTGCACCCCTTCTCAAAAAACCTACACTCGATCCCTCCGATGTCAACAACTACAGACCAGTATCCCTTCTTTCTTTCCTCTCCAAAACTCTGGAGCGTGCCGTCCTTGGCCAGCTCTCTTGCTATCTCTCTCAGAATGACCTTCTTGATCCAAATCAGTCAGGTTTCAAGACTGGTCATTCAACTGAGACTGCTCTTCTCTGTGTTACGGAGGCTCTCCGCACTGCTAAAGCTAACTCTCTCTCTTCTGCTCTCATCCTTCTGGACTTATCTGCTGCCTTTGATACTGTGAACCATCAGATCCTCCTCTCCACCCTCTCCGAGTTGGGCATCTCCGGCGCGGCTCACTCTTGGATTGCGTCCTACCTGACAGGTCGCTCCTACCAGGTGGCGTGGCGAGAATCCGTCTCTGCACCACGTGCTCTCACCACTGGTGTCCCCCAGGGCTCTGTTCTAGGCCCTCTCCTATTCTCGCTATACACCAAGTCACTTGGCTCTGTCATATCCTCACATGGTCTCTCCTATCATTGCTATGCAGACGACACACAATTAATCTTCTCCTTTCCCCCTTCTGATAACCAGGCGGCGAATCGCATCTCTGCATGTCTGTCAGACATATCAGTGTGGATGACGGATCACCACCTCAAGCTGAACCTCGGCAAGACGGAGCTGCTCTTCCTCCCGGGGAAGGACTGCCCGTTCCATGATCTCGCCATCACGGTTGACAACTCCCTTGTGTCCTCCTCCCAGAGTGCTAAGAACCTTGGCGTGATCCTGGACAACACCCTGTCGTTCTCCACTAACATCAAGGCGGTGACCCGATCCTGTAGGTTCATGCTCTACAACATTCGCAGAGTACGACCCTGCCTCACACAGGAAGCGGCGCAGGTCCTAATCCAGGCACTTGTCATCTCCCGTCTGGATTACTGCAACTCGCTGTTGGCTGGGCTCCCTGCCTGTGCCATTAAACCCCTACAACTCATCCAGAACGCCGCAGCCCGTCTGGTGTTCAACCTTACCAAGTTCTCTCACGTCACCCCGCTCATCCGTTCTCTCCACTGGCTTCCAGTTGAAGCTCGCATCCGCTACAAGACCATGGTGATTGCCTATGGAGCTGTGAAGGGAACGGCACCTCCATACCTTCAGGCTCTGATCAGGCCCTACACCCAAACAAGGGCACTGCGTTCATCCACCTCTGGCCTGCTGGCCCCCCTACCTCTGAGGAAGCACAGTTCCCGCTCAGCCCAGTCAAAACTGTTCGCTGCTCTGGCACCCCAATGGTGGAACAAGCTCCCTCACGACGCCAGGACAGCGGAGTCAGTCACCACCTTCCGGAGACACCTGAAACCCCACCTCTTTAAGGAATACCTAGGATAGGATAAAGTAATCCTTCTAACCCCCCCCCCCCCTTAAAAGATTTAGATGCACTATTGTAAAGTGGTTGTTCCACTGGATATCATAAGGTGAATGCACCAATTTGTAAGTCGCTCTGGATAAGAGCGTCTGCTAAATGACTTAAATGTAAATGTAATATCCTCACATGGTCTCTCCTATCATTGCTACGCAGACGACACACAATTCATCTTCTCCTTTCCCCCTTCTGATAACCAGGTGGCGAATCGCATCTTTGCATGACTGGCAGACATATCAGTGTGGTTGACGGATCACCACCTCAAGCTGAACCTCGGCAAGACGGAGCTGCTCTTCCTCCCGGGGAAGGACTGCCCGTTCCATGATCTCGCCATCACGGTTGACAACTCCATTGTGTCCTCCTCCCAGAGTGCTAAGAGCCTTGGCGTGACCCTGGACAACACCCTGTCGTTCTCCGCTAACATCAAGGCGGTGACCCGATCCTGTAGGTTCATGCTCTACAACATTCACAGAGTACGACCCTGCCTCACACAGGAAGCGGCGCAGGTCCTAATCCAGGCACTTGTCATCTCCCGTCTGGGTTACTGCAACTCGCTGTTGGCGGGGCTCCCTGCCTGTGCCATTAAACCCCTACAACTCATCCAGAATGTCGCAGCCCGTCTGGTGTTCAACCTTCCCAAGTTCTCTCACGTCACCCCGCTCCTCCGCACACTCCACTGGCTTCCAGTTGAAGCTCGCATCTGCTACAAGACCATGGTGCTTGCCTATGGAGCTGTGAGGGGAACGGCACCTCCGTACTTTCAGGCTCTGATCAGTCCCTACACCCAAAGAAGGGCACTGCGTTCATCCACCACTGGCCTGCTCGCCTCCCTACCTCTGCGGAAGCACAGTTCCCACTCAGCCCAGTCAAAACTGTTCGCTGCTCTGGCACCCCAATGGTGGAACAAGCTCCCTCACGACGCCAGGACAGCGGAGTCAATCACCACCTTCCGGAGACACCTGAAACCCCACCTCTTTAATGAATACCTGGGATAGGATAAAGTAATTCCTCTACCCCCCCCCCCACCATCCCCCCCAAAAAAGATATAGATGTACTATTGTAAAGTGGTTGTTCCACTGGATATCATAAGGTGAATGCACCAATTTGTAAGTCGCTCTGGATAAGAGCGTCTGCTAAATGACGTAAATGTAAATAATCTCTCACTATGGTTAATCATTTTCATAGTACCATATCAGCAGAAAAAATATTGCCCACTTTTAGCTTGCTATGTGAAAAACCCATTATCATAATGAAGAGGCATAAACTAGGCTCAAGCACATGCCCCTGACTTCTAAATAACTATTTAAATATTTAAAGGTGAGTGACAACATCATCTAGTGAGGTCATCATCACTCGAGCAATGCCTCCTGTGGATACTCCAGCCCCCATGTGTGCACTCCTGAGTGACACACACACACACACACACACACACACACACACACACACACACACACACACACACACACACACACACACACACACACACACACACACACACACACACACACACACACACACACACACACACACACACACACACACACAAACAAATTGTATAAAGTTATTACAAAGTATTAAGCCTATGAAAAACATTGGCACCACATTGTGAATGGCTACACTTACAGAGGTCAGTTCCTCCGCAGTGGGCACTGGCTCCCACCTCAGCCCTGCCCATCCACCTGCCTGGCCTCAGTCTCAGTCTGCCAGCCGAGGAACAGAACTGACACAGGCGTGGCGGGTGTGGGTGACTCTGAAATCCTCACAGGAGACAAATTGGGGAGTTTTATTTTTTGTGTGTTGTCCTGTATAGTACAGTATACCATGTATAGTTAAACATTAGTGTGCCACTTCACCCTAGTCTGTACGTCTCAAATTCCCAATTCAGTCCAACTACACTGTTACTGTTGTAGACCTATGCAGTTGATTCTGCAAGTGACCTTGTATTACCATATCACAGGTGCGTGTGTGTACCTGCAATATATATGTGTGTGTTTATACATCAGGAGTGTGTGATTACAGTATTATGTGCATGGAAGGGTGTAGAGATTGTTGCTGGTCTGCACAGATGGTGGGGTGGGGGGTGAGGGTGGGGGCGGGGCATGTGATTTTGAATGGGCAGCTCATATGATCCCATGCCACGGTGGTCACACGGACAGCTAGTAATTGGCACCCATATTGACCAGTTTGCGGAGCTGTAGGGTGGGTAGCCTGCCAACTGGATCTGTCAGATGGCATTGCATCCAGCTCATTGCCCTCTCCTCTCTCTCTCTATCTCTCTCCCTCTCTTTTGTCTCTTTTTCTCTTTTTTGTCTTGGTATATCTCACATGTGCACATACAGTATGCTCTCTCGCTCTCTCTCTCACACACACACACACACACACACACACACACACACACACACACACACACACACACACACACACACACACACACACACACACACACACACACACACACACACACACACTCTCCTGTCTCTCTCTCTTTTGCTCTAAACTTGATCATTAGCCTATTGTCGTGTCTTTGGCTATGCCGGATTAAGTGATATGACATGCTAACTTATAAAATGATTTCTCTGTAATTAATATTACCTGATTAAGCTAATCATGTAAATGTAATTAACTAGAAAGTCGGGGCACCACGGAAGAACGTTTATAGAGCCGTTATCTTCCGAATAAACTCTTAAAATACTTTGTAATATTTTACATCGATAGCAGTCAATATTAACCCTTGTTTTATTTTCAGTCTCATAATGAAAGTTGTAAATTCTTGGTTATCTTCACGAACCCTGGCTAACAAGTTGAATCAGCAATACAAAATTGGGTTTAATTATTTATTTACTAAATACCTAACTAATCACACAGAATTACAAATACACAGAATACAATGATGTCATACAGAAAACGTCCCGGTAGACGGAACAGATATGACGGCTGGTTACACAAAGGAAAGGGGGTTGGGCTTGAATGAAAGAGCGGGAAGATTTAGGAACAGAGAAACAGCAGCTATGCTATCGTAAATACATTATCTTATGCATTCTAAATTACCGCCCATTTGGAAAAGGAAAATGCAATAAATATTTACTCTGAGCTGCGCTTCGGTAGATTGGTCGTAGATGCTGGCCGGGTTGGCCAACAGATCTCCCTGTTTTCGGAAGAATGTCAATGGTGGTCGATTGGATACGTGGTGGTATCTTCGTCTGGTTGTTAGACTGGATCCGTCGTCCGTCCTTTCCTAGCCCACGTAAGCAGCGGCCGCTGCTAACTCAACGGCTAGGAAGTAGCACTTCTGTAGTGAATAAGCTCAAAGTTCATACCAGTTCATACCAGAGCTCACGCCGAGGTTGGCTTAGTTCTGTACTTGACATGTGTGTCCTTCTAACGTAGAGGCTGCAGACCTCCCGCACTGGAACAACCTGGTTATCTTTTCGTCAAAGGATTATATAGTGGAGAGGGGGAGGGAGGTGTTTCATCGTTTATAACCCCTGTCTCTTCACAGGGTTGGGTTACTGATCGAGCAGGGCACTTTCCTTATGAAAACCCAAATCTCTCATTCGGAAGCTAAAATTACATTTCATCTCCTAACAAACATTTTCAATATCAAACATTTCAATTGCATAACAATTCCATGTGACTCTGATAACTAGAGGGTGTATACTTTCTCAGATACAGTTTATGTCGTCCGTCATCAGTCATAATGTCTCAGATGACAACCGAACTGACATACATACTCATTACGTTCCCAAGCATATTTCCAACTGGTTTTATTAACGAAATATGTGGTACCTTTCCCCATTTGTTTGATGTTCCCAGACTCTCTATATTTAACACAGGCTATTCAGGTCCTTCAGTAGATTCAGAGAGGGGAAGAGAGAAAGGTATTTATGGGGGGGGGGGTCATAAACCTTACCCACAGGCCAACGTCATGACACTATGACATGAATATGTTTTCCACACTACAGTATGTCCTCAGATTTTTTTTTTGGGGGGGTGGTTCTATTTTAAGGTGGTCATACCATGGATTATTTAGCTGTTTGATTTAGAATTTTAGGACCTCTTTAGGTATTCCCCCAAATTTAAAATTTGGCCTTTATTACTATAGCCCATTGAAAAGCATCGAATAACACATTCATAAAAGACAGTAAAAAAAAGAAACTGTCGACAAAGGGCTGTAAGACATGGGTTTACATCTAGACACGTGAAAAGTTGGAAGTATACAGAGGGTCAGGGCAACAGAGGATGAAGAGCAGAGGGGCTAATGATTTTGGAGCAGGGTGGAAAGTCTCGGCTTCTGGGGGTGTAGCCGTGGCGTGCCAACGCATCCGGCTTAACATTCTTGGGTACCGGTCAATGTTATGGAAGTGAAGTGGCCCGGGCCTTACTGAACCCCTCCCGGAGGTCCTGGTACTCCGTGGGAATGGCGGAGAGGTTCGGGGCTATTTCAAAGCCCCCAGGATGACGTCCCGGGGCAGGCAGAGCTGATTTCAGGCAATGAGCATGGCAGAACGGGCTCCAGCCCACGATGGCACCAGTAGACCAGTCAATCAAGGGATTGTGTCGCTGGAGCCAAGAAAATCCCAATACCACAGGAACCTGCGGAGACTCAATTAGCAGGAACTGGATCGTCTCGCTGTGGTTCTCTGACACTCGTAGGTTGATGGGGGTGGTATGGTGGGTGACCCGGCCTATAGAGCGCCCGTCCAGCATTCTAACATTCATGGGAATGGAGAGGGGTTGAGTGGGATGCCAGGTCAGATGTCAGGGTAATGTCCATAAGACTCATATCGGCCCCCGAGTTGATGAGTATCTGGAGAGACTTGGACTGGTCGCCCCACAGCAGGGTGGCATGGAGAGGGGGGCGAGTAGGGGGAGAAGCAACATTGTCCTTCATAAGACCAACCATCATTCCTACCAGTGAGCTAGGTCTCATGAAGGGACAGATAGACACATAATGACCGGCAGTATCACAATACAGACAACTCTGGGTGTTAAGTCTGCGTACGCGTTTGGCTGGAGACAGCCTAGCCCTGCCGAGCTGCATCGGCTCGGGATGAGGTAAATCGTCAGACTTCGGAGGCTCTTGGAGGAACTCGGGTAAGCTTGGATTCTCTCGGGGGTGTAGATGCTGGGGACTTCAAGAGTTCATCAGATGCAAGGTGTGATCCTTGAGTGAGTGATTTGGACTGCAATCAGACCTCTTCTCCCTCCTACGTTCCCATAGCCATCCATCGATCCGGATGGTCAAAGCAATGAGTGAGTCGAGATCCGTCGGTAGTTCACGGGCTGCAAGCTCGTCCTTTACTTCCTCCGATAATCGGTGCAGGAACGTGTCGAACAGCGCTTCCGGGTTCAAGGCACTCTCTGCTGCCAGCATGCAGAAATCCACCGCATAGTCTGTCACACTGAGGGAGTCCTTCCGAAGCTGGAGTAACTTCCGGGCAGGCTCTCTCCCAGACACTGGAGCCTCGAAAAAATTTCTCACCTCCGCCACGAACAACTCCAGACTGAGGCAGACGGCGGATTGTTGCTCCCACACCGCCGTGGCCCAGGCGACTGCCCCCCCGGACAGAAGCGTATTAATGTATGCTATCCTCGAGCGGTCCGAGGGGAACGAAGAAGGCTGCAGATCGAAAATGAGGGAGCACTGGGAGAGAAAGGTCTGGCAGGTTCAGGAATCTCCATCGTAGCGCTCCGGGGGTGGTAAGCGGGGTTCTCGGGAAACCGGGGGGACGGCGCTGCTACCAGTCGGGTTACTGAGGGGCTTTGAGGTTACCGTTGTGGTAGGCTGCCTACGGAATTGCTCCCGCAATGCGTCCAATGCTAGGTCGTGACGTTCAGCCATGTCCCTTCCATCAGACCGCGAAGCAACTCCTCGTGCCTACCGATGGTGGCTCCTTGGGAGGAGATGGCGTTGCAGAGCTGGGCCAAGTCTGCTGGGTCAGTCATGGCCAGTTCGTAATGTCACGTTTCAGGGGCAGGCAAACGACAGGTCAAGGCAGGCAGGGATCGGTAATCCAGAGTAGGGACAAAGGTACAGGATGGCAGGCAGCCTCAGGGGCAGGCAGATTGGTCAGGCAGGCGGGCTCAGAGTCCGGACAGGCAAGGGTCAAAACCAGGAAGGCGAGAAAAAGAGAGACTAGGGAAAAGCAAGAGCTGAGTCAAAATGCTGGTTGACTTGACAAACAAGACGAACTGGCAACAGACAAACCGAGAACACAGGTATAAGTACCCAGGGGATAATGGGGAAGATGGGCGACACCTGGAGGGGGGTGGAGACAAGCACAAGGACAGATGAAACAGATCAGGGCGTGACAGGCGGATGCAATGGATTGAGATGCATCCAATGCAAAAATTTACAGTTGAAGTCGGAAGTTTACATATGCCTTAGCCAAATACATTTAAACTCTGTTTTTCACAATTCCTGACATTTAATCCTAGTAAAAATTCCCTGTATTAGGTCAGTTAGGATCACCACTTTATTTTAAGAATGTGAAATGTCAGAATAATAGTAGAGAGAATGATTTATTTCAGCTTTTATTTCTTTCATCACATTCCCAGTGGGTCAGAAGTTTACATATACTCAATTAGTATTTGGTAGCATTGCCTTTAAATTGTTTAACTTGGGTCAAACATTTTGGGTAGCCTTCCACAAGCTTCCCACAATAAGTTTGGTGAATTTTGTCCCATTTCTCCTGACAGAGCTGGTCTAACTGAGTCAAGTTTGTAGGTCTCCTTGCTCGCACACGCTTTTTCAGTTCTGTCCACAAATTTTCTATAGGATTGAGGTCAGGTCTTTGTGATAGCCACTCCAATACCTTGACTTTGTTGTCCTTAGCCATTTTGCCACAACTTTGGAAGTATGCTTGGGTCATTGTCCATTTGGAAGACCCATTTGTGACCAAGCTTTAACTTCCCGACAGATGGCTTGAGATGTTTCTTCAATATATCCACATAATTTTCCTTTCCTCATGATGCCATCTATTTTGTGAAGTGCACCAGTCCCTCCTGCAGCAAAGCACCCCCACAACATGATGCTGCCACTCCTGTGCTTCACGGTTGGGACGGTGATCTTCGGCTTGCAAGCCTCCCCCTTTTTCCTCCAAACATAATGATGGTCATTATGGCCAAACAGTTATATTTTTGTTTCATCAGACCAGAGGACATTTCTCCAAAAAGTACAATCTTTGTCCCCATGTGCAGTTGCAAACAGTAGTCTGGATTTTTTATGCCGGTTTTGGAGCAGTGGCTTCTTCCTTGCTGAGCGGCCTTTCAAGTTATGTCGATATAGGACTCGTTTTACTGTGGATACTGATACTTTTGTACCTGTTTCCTCCAGCATCTTCACATGGTCTTTTACTGTTGTTCTGGGATTGATTTGCACTTCTCACACCAAAGTACGTTCATCTCTAGGAGACAGAACGCTTCTCCTTCCTGAACGGTATGACGGCTGTGTGGTCCCATGGTGTTTATACTTGCCTAATATTGTTTATACAGATGAACGTGGTACCTTCAGGCGTTTGGAAATTGCTCCCAAGGATGAACCAGACTTGTGGAGGTCAACAAGTCTTTTCTGAGGTCTTGGCTGATTTCTTTTGATTTTCCCATGATGTCAAGCAAAGAGGCACTGAGTTTGAAGGTAGGCCTTGAAAAACATCCACAGGTACACTTCCAATTGACTTCAAATTATGTCAATTAGCCAATCAGAAGCCGCTAAAGCCATGACATCATTTTCTGGAATTTTCCAAGCTGTTTAAAGGCAGAGTCAACTTAGTGTATGTAAACTTCTGACCCACTGGAATTGTGATACAGTGAAATAATCTGTCTGTAAACCATTGTTGTAAAAATTACTTGTGTCATGCACAAAGTAGATGTCCTAACCGACTTGCCAAAACTATAGTTTGTTAAGAAGAGATTTGTGGAGTGGTTGAAAAATGAGTTTTAATGACTCCAAACTAAGTGTATGTAACCTTCCGACTTCAACTGTATGTCAACAATTTTGCCTGTTATTACTGCAAGGTATCAATACAAATCACAGCACAGATCCCCTAACTGAGAGTATTTTAATAACTTTATTGATTTAACCTTTAATTAAACTTGTAAGTCAATTAAGATATTCTTTATTTGAAATAATGACCTGTCAGAGTAGCATATCCATATGCGCATATCCCTCTTTTTGTTCGTTAAGGGGAATTACAAATGTCAGCCAGGAAACAATCCGACCTGGCAACGTGTGGCTCCTAGGAGGAATATTGGGAGACAACATCAGAGGAACGTTGCTGCAATGAATAAATTAGATAGACAGAGGTTAGATAGAGCAGGAGGTTGAAAATTCAGGGTTCAGCCAAACAGTCTCAGGAATGAATGTATGTGTGTGTGTGCATGTGTGTATCCGTGTGTGCATGTGTGTGTGTGACAGCTGTTCATTAGTACATTACAACCACTCTGGTTATTTCCAAAACAGGCAGCACCACTGGGTATGATGGAATGGCCTGTTTCCTCAATGAATGAAATGAGGAAACAATGGACAAAAAAGAGGAAGACTGTCACTGTCCACCATCCTTGGGTGCTGAATGTCAAGTATGAGATTTTTTGTTTTACTTCATAATTGGACCTTTTACTACTGTGACAAAGTCTACTCAAGTATGCCCAGGCCAAAACTAGCACACCTAATTCAACAAATAAAGGGCTTAATGAATCAGGTGCGCTAGTTCTGGGTACTCAAGTAATGGATTAGGTCTACTGAACTGACATATAGCCTAAACAATAATGTCTACTAAATTACCATTTATAAGTCCCTGTCCGAGTCAGAATGGCCCATAGGGTAGGATCTTCTGTTTCTGTAGCGTGAGGCAGCTTGATGTACAAGTACACCCTCTGGACAGGACACTAGTCTATCGCAGGGCCCTAGTCTATTTTATTACCATACAACAACATAATATACATTTTATTTTTATGCTTGAATAAGAAATAAAAGACGATGGAAGAGCATTTAGGACAATGTCCACACAGTATGACTGACGTAGCTACATCTATAATGCTTGAATGTGCATACCGGGTTTCTCGAACATATGACCGATGGACACTTCTATTTCTATGAGCTGTAAATTAAACTTAAAAACACCTGGCTGTACCTGCAGTTTAACTAGCACTTCTCTGCAGTATGCTAGTTTCTGCAGTACAAAGTGTCATTGGTGGCAAGGGTTTGCCTCCCGAGTTGACTGTGGGATGTCAAATTGACACATATTCCCTACCTCCCCTTCCTGTCTCTCCCTATGGCTCACCCTCACTCTCTGCATCTCACTTAGCCTCTCACCTGTCTTTAGTGCTCTTCCTCTCTATCTCTCCCCGTTACTGCCTGTTGTCTTCTCTCGCTCTCTCTCCATCTCTCTCATGACACCGCAAGAGAAGCAAACACATCCATGTGTGTGTCCCTGCCTTCCTCTTTCTCTTCACCCATCACCCCCATTTCTCTCTCCCTCCGGTCTCTGTCTTCTCTGACTTCTCTCTCCTCCATAAGAGGGGTAAACACATCTGTGTGTGTCCTGATGCGAGGCTTGAGATGCTCGAATTAGAGTGTTAACACAGCAGGCTCTGTCACCTCTCTCTGTCGCCCCCCAGATTAAAAGAGATTATAGGACGGGAACAAGATAGCAGTCTCACACCAGGAGAGAATTGTGGGTCATGTTTAGCACAAAATTGAAGAAAATGGTCCGAAACAGGGAGGTATTATCTGAACAAGAAATGCTTGTTTTTCGCGTTCCGTTGCACAAGTCTTTAAGAAAAGTCTCACTTATATGGCTTGAGAAAACTAGGCCTTTAAACTATCAACAGTTTCCTAGGGAGATTCTCAATTAGATTTGCTCAACTCCTGCATCCTCTCTCCTCCGTCCTCTATTGCCTCCTTTTGAAAAAGGTAAATAGTAATCGAGTAGAGGCGGCGAGGAGAGGGAAAGTGCACGAAAATACGCTTGTATGAAATTAGACTCTCCTTCTCCAATGGCACGTCATCAGGCAAATGACATTCACAGGATGAAATCCCCAAATTAATGTATAAAGTGATACAAATTAATTTAACTAGTTGGCAAAACATTTTATAGATAAAATGATAAGTAGCATATCATTTTTAAATGTTTACATGCTTTTCTCCTTCGAGAAAACAATAGCTGATTCAAAGGGGGTGTGGAAGATTTTCTAACTCTTGCGAAAGACTCAGGTGATTCCTCGCCAAAAGGAGGCTATAAAGAAGGGGTCTTCCATTTGCCTACTAACGAATTGACACTCTCCTCGACCACTTATACACTAACGTTCAAAAGTTTGGGTCACTTAGAAATGTCCTTGTTTTTGAAAGAAAAGCACATTTTTGTCCATTAAAATAACATCAAATTGATCAGAAATACAGTGTAGATATTGTTGATGTTGTAAATGACTATTGTAGCTGGAAACACCAGATTTTTCATGGAATATCTACATAGGCGTACAGAGACCCATTATCAGCAACCATCACTCCTGTGTTCCAATGGCACGTTGTGTTAGCTAATCCAAGTTTATCATTTTAAAAGGCTAATTGACTATTACAAAACCCCTTTGAAATTATGTTAGCACAGCTGAAAACTGTTGTCCTGATTAAAGAATCAATAAAACTGGCCTTCTTTAGACTAGTTGAGTATCTGGAGCATCATAATTTGTGGGTTTGATTACAGGCTCGAAATGGCCAGAAACAAGTCTCACTTGTATGGAAATTCTTTGGTTGTGCAAACCTACAGTTTCATCAGCTGCCTGGGTGGCTGGTCTCAAACTATCACGAAGGTGAAGAAGCCAGATGTGGAGGTCCTGGGCTGGCATGGTTACATATGGTCTGCGGTTGTGGTTAAAATGCCACCGGAAGAAATGGCAGCAGTTTTACGGCGCCCAACCAATTATGCTATTATGTGGGGTTTTTTCGCATTATTTGTAACTTATTATGTACATAATGTTTCTGTAACCGTATCTTACAGCAAAGTCTGTGCATATTTGTAAACTACAGCTGGTGCACGAAATCTAAGGAAGTCTCTAGATTTTGCTCGCCTGAAGTAGAGTATATTGTGATAAATTGCAGACCACACTATTTGCCTAGAGAGTTTTCAACTATACTTTTCGTGGCTGTTTGTTTACCACCACAGACAGATGCTGGCACTAAGACCGCAATCAGTCAGCTGTATAAGGAAATAAGCAAACAGGAAACCACTCACCCAGAGGCGGCGCTCCTGGTGGCCGGAGACTTTAATGCAGGGAAACTTAAATCAGTCCTACGAAATTTTTCCCTCTGGTTGCACATTGTTAAATGTGCAACCAGAGGGGAAAAAAAATCTAGATCACCCTGTACTCCACACACAGAGACGCATACAAAGCTCTCCCTTGCCCCCCATTTGGTAAATCCGACCACAACTCTATCCTCCTGATTCCTGCTTACAAGCAAAAATGAAAGCAGGAAGCACCAGTGACTCGGTGTATAAAAAAGTGGTCAGATGAAGCAGATGCTAAACTAGAGGACTGTTTTGCTATCACAGACTGGAACATATTCCGGGATTCTTCCGATGGCATTGAGGAGTACACCACATCAGTCACTGGCTTTATCAATAAGTGTATCGAGACTGTACGTACATACCCCAACCAGAAGCCATGGATTACAGGCAACATTCGCACTGAGCTAAAGGGTAGAGCTGCCGGTTTCAAGGTGCGGGACTCTAACCCGGAATCTTACAAGAAGTCCTGCTATGCCCTGCGACGAACCTGCAGACGACACAACAGTGGTAGGCCTGATCACCGACAACGACGAGACAGCCTATAGGGAGGAGGTCAGAGACCTGGCCGTGTGGTGCCAGAATAACAACCTATCCCTCAACGTGATCAAGACAAAGGAGATGATTGTGGACTACAGGAAAAGGAGGACATTCTCATCGACAGGGCTGTAGTGGAGTAGGTTGAGAGCTTCAAGTTCCTTGGTGTCCACATCACCAACAAACTAGAATGGTCCAAACACACCAAGACAGTCGTGAAGAGGGCACGACAAAGCCTATTCCCCCTCAGAAAACTAAGAGATTTGGCATGGGTCCTCAGATCCTCAAAAGGTTCTACAGCTGCAACATCGAGAGCATCCTGACTGGTTGCATCACTGCCTGGTATGGCAATTGCTCGGCCTCTGACTGCAAGGCACTACAAAGGGTAGTGCGTACGGCCCAGTACATCACTGGGGCTAAGCTGCCTGCCATCCAGGACCTCTACACCAGGCGGTGTCAGAGGAAGGCCCTAAAAACTGTCAAAGACCCCAGCCACCCCAGTCATACTGTTCTCTCTACTACCGCATGGCAAGCGGTACCAAGAGTGCCAAGTCTAGGAGGAAAAGGCTTCTCAACAGTTTTTACCCCCAAGCCATAAGACTCCTGAACAGGTAATCAAATGGCTACCCGGACTATTTGCATTGTGTGACCACCCCACCCCAACCCCTCTTTTTATGCTGCTGCTACTCTCTGTTTATCATATATGCATAGTCACTTTAACTATACATTCATGTACATACTACCTCAATTGGGCTGACCAACCAGTACTCCCGCACATTGGCTAACCGGGCTATCTGCATTGTGTCCCACCACCCGCCAACCCCTCTTTTACGCTAGTGCTACTCTCTGTTCATCATATATGCATAGTCACTTTAACCATATCTACATGTACATACTACCTCAATTAGCTTGACTAACCGGTGTCTGTATGTAGCCTCGCTACTTTTATAGCCTCGCTACTGTATATAGCCTGTCTTTTTACTGTTGTTTTATTTCTTTACCTACCTATTGTTCACCCAACACCTTTTTTGCACTATTGGTTAGAGCCTGTAAGGTCTACACCTGTTGTATTCGGCGTACGTGACAAATAAACTTTGATTTGATTTGAGGCCGGTTGGACGTACTGCCAAATTCTCTAAAACGACGTTGGAGGTGGCTAATGTCAGAGAAATTAACATTAAATTCTCTCTCAACAGCTCTGGTGGACATTCCAGCAAGTCAGCATGCCAATTGCACGTGCCCTAAAAACTTGAGACATCTGTGCCATTGTGTTGTGTGACAAAACTGCACATTTTAGAGTGACCTATTATTGCCCACAGCACAAGGTGCACCTGTGTCATGATCATGCTGTTTAATCAGCTTCTTGATATTCCTCACCTGTCAGGTGGATGGACTATCTTGGCAAAGGAGAAATGCTCAGGGAAAATGCTCAGTTGTGCACAATATTTGAATGAAATAAGCTTTGTGTGCATATGGAACATTTCCGGGATCTTTAAATTTAGCTCATGAAACATATGACCAACACTTGACATGTTGCGTTTATATTTTGGTTCAGTATAGTTACACTGCAAATGTACACTGCAAATAGGTTTGAGCATTTCTGCAATATGCAGTTGGTACCTCCATTTTTAGACTTTTAAATGAATAATGTGATTACTGAAGAATATAACTCTGGGCTCTCCACGTTAGATTAGGGTAGGAGAGGCCTCATGAGCTTAGTTTAACTGTCATACATTCCCCATCAGAACCCAAAATATAAATGTAAGCAAACACTGTATAGCCTCCAAACATGGTTAAAAGCTATAATTTTTACATCATCTGCGGTGGAAAGTGGCAGAGCTACAGTGCTGTTTGTCAGAGGAGACATCCGGAAAATCGATCTTCTCTCGAAAACGTCTGTAGCGTTTGGGCTACAAACTAATATGACAGCCCCTGTGGAAAGGGGGAGGCAATCACAAATGTTCTCCATTTGGTCTACTACCTCCACAACTGTCACAGGACTTGTCTGAAGGTAACCCGGTGCCAGTTTAAAAAATAAATGGAAGTAAGGAAGTAGTTTTGTGCCAACAGAAAAGGGGTTAAATATGTGTCCAAAAAACAAAAGTATTTCCTGAGCTTTCTGACATCTCCTAGATATAGGACAGGCACTTCAAAACATTATTCCTTATCCTATTAAACATTCATGAATGTGTTATTCAATGCGTTTCTATGGGCTATAGTAGTAAAGGCAAAATTCTATATTTGATCAATTAATAATAATAATTTTAAAAAACTATACCTACAATGGTCCTAAATTCTAAATCAAATAGCTAAATGATCTGTGGTTTAACCATGTTAAAACAATTCCATATGTAAGTTTGGTAGAGGTTAAGTTTGGATTTCATTACAAATGAGCTTGGGTATCTCCATGGTAACAGGAACTTTACGAGCATTCCCAAGTACATTGGCAACTCACTACAGACGGTCGGTGTGACATGCACTGCCACACCAACCCTCAAAGTATGTGTGTGACACACACAGGCACGCAAGCACACTACACACACATGACACACAAACCCGTAGGTCATATCAACAGTGACTTGTATCTTCCGTACAGACAATATAATATGGAAATTATTTTGTTAACTGTTCATTTGCTGCTTCACAGTATGACAGCATTCCATGTACCCAAATTGTGATGTACAGTACACACACTTTACACACTTCACACACACACACACACACACACACACACACACACCACACACACACACACACACACACACACACACACACACACACACACACACTCACCCACTTAACACAAATAGGTAGACCTACAACACAATATACAGTACCGAGGTCTGGGTATTCCTGGTTTTCCCGATTCCTGCATGCTTTTCAAATCTGCAGCTTCCAGACGTGACAGAGTTGGCACAGTCTGAGTGGCGGTGCCAGGGGAAATGGACTGGCACATGGCACACCCGTGGCCAGGCCAACTCTGGGGGGAGAGATAGAATTGGGGGACTGAGCGGAAGAGGGGGGAACTTTTGCATCTTAAATTCCACAACATCTGTTTGGTAGGCACAGGCAACACAGTATAGTGAGGATGCTGGTGGGTTTGCAGGCGAGCACTTTAATTGGGGAGTTGGTATGTGTGTGTGTGTGTGTGTGTGTGTGCATAAGGTGGGGGGTATGGAGGGATGGGAGTGTGTGTGTGTGTGTGTGTGTGCATGTGTGTGTGTGTGTGTGTGTGTGTGTGTGTGCATAAGGTGGGGGGTATGGAGGGATGGGAGTGTGTGTGTGTGTGTGTGTGTGTGTCTGCATAAGGTGGGGGGTATGGAGGGATGGGAGTGTGTGTGTGTGTGTGTGTCTGCATAAGGTGGGGGGTGTGGAGGGATGGGAGTGTGTGTGTGTGCATAAGGTGGGGGGTATGTGAGGGATGGGTGTGTGTGTGTGTGTGTGTGTGTGTGTGTGTGTGTGTGTGTGTGTGTGCGTGCATAAGGTGGGGGGTATGGAGGGATGGGAGTGTGTGTGTGTGTGTGTGTGTGCATCAGGTGGGGGGTATGGAGGGATGGGAGTGTGTGTGTGTGTGCATCAGGTGGGGGGTATGGAGGGATGGGAGGGTGTGTGTGTGTGTGTGCATAAGGTGGGGGTATGGAGGGATGGGAGTGTGTGTGTGCGTGTGTGTGTGTGTGTGCATAACGTGGGGGGTATGGAGGGATGGGAGTGTGTGTTTGTGTGTGTGCATAAGGTGGGGGGTATGGAGGGATGGGAGTGTGTGTGTGTGTGTGCATAAGGTGGGGGGTATGGAGGGATGGGTGTGTGTGTGTGTGTGTGTGTGTGTGTGTGCGCGTGCATAAGGTGGGGGGTATGGAGGGATGGGAGTGTGTGTGTGTGCATCAGGTGGGGGGTATGGAGGGATGGGAGTCTGTGTGTGTGTGTGTGTGTGTGTGTGTGTGTGTGCATAAGGTGGGGGGTATGGAGGGATGGGAGTGTGTGTGTGTGTGTGTGTGTGTGTGTGTGCATAAGGTGGGGGGTATGGAGGGATGGGAGTGTGTGTGTGTGTGTGTGTGTGTCTGCATAAGGTGGGGGGTGTGGAGGGATGGGAGTGTGTGTGTGTGCATAAGGTGGGGGGTATTGAGGGATGGGTGTGTGTGTGTGTGTGTGTGTGTGTGTGTGTGTGTGTGTGTGTGTGTGTGTGCGTGCATAAGGTGGGGGGTATGGAGGGATGGGAGTGTGTGTGTGTGTGTGTGTGTGCATCAGGTGGGGGGTATGGAGGGATGGGAGTGTGTGTGTGTGTGCATCAGGTGGGGGGTATGGAGGGATGGGAGTGTGTGTGTGTGTGTGCATAAGGTGGGGGTATGGAGGGATGGGAGTGTGTGTGTGCGTGTGTGTGTGTGTGTGCATAACGTGGGGGGTATGGAGGGATGGGAGTGTGTGTGTGTGTGTGTGTGCATAAGGTGGGGGGTATGGAGGGATGGGTGTGTGTGTGTGTGTGTGTGTGTGTGTGTGTGTGTGTGTGTGTGTGTGTGTGTGTGCGCGTGCATAAGGTGGGGGGTAGGAGGGATGGGAGTGTGTGTGTGTGTGTGTGCATCAGGTGGGGGATATGGAGGGATGGGAGTCTGTGTGTGTGTGTGTGTGTGTGTGTGTGTGTGTGTGTGTGTGGGGGGGGGGGGGGGGGGGGGGGGGTATGGAGGGATGGGAGTGTGTGTGAGGAGGGGTGGGTTGATGATGTAAGGCTCATTTTTATTTTGCCGTTTTTGGTTAGGCAATGTTTAGTGTGTTAAAAATGGTCTTGAACAAATGGAAGAACATCTCTGCATCAGATGTTTTGCATGGAAGGCATGGCCATTTCTACAGGAATAGGCTTACCCAGTCTGACAACGACATCACAATTGGTAATATAACAACTGTGATGAGAGTGATTTAAAAAGCTGTAGTTGAAAAAGGCTACATTCTTGTATTATGGTTATAAGGGGTCATGGTTTTCATGTCGTACACTATCCTTATTCTGATACCGTCAAAAGCCTACACACTCTTCTTGACTTTAATTTTGGGAGGGCAGGGCAGGAGGGCAATGAAGCTTCACCCTTCTCATGGGTTTCCAACACACACATGCACACACCCCCTTCCCCCTCTTCTCATGCCTGTTGGCACTATGGGGAAAAGTACCTCTCCATTTATCTGTCCCCCCCACTCCCCGATGCCAGCCGACGGGCCTCGTGGCGTGCCATCTGCTGAGACCCCCTCCCCAAACTTCTCAGCATCCTACCCATAAACTATCTCTCGAGCCCGGTTCTGGGCATCACCAAGCAGGATGCTTTAGCGCGGGTCACTTCATCCTTAATGCTCCTGCCAGCCAGCACACAGGAGCAAGGAGGGAGAATACCAAATACACACATATGTCTACAATACAACAAAATACATATCACACGTATCAACACACATCTATACAATCGGATGTAGCCTCCAGTTTACACAAACCGATATCCAAAAACGAAGACATAATACAAGAACGTGTATGTAGTGCACAATGTAAACGGCTAGATGCACATGAATGCACTCGCGTGCGCACGCATGCACGCACGCACACACGCACACACACACACACACACACACACACACACACACACACACACACACACACACACACACACACACACACACACACACACACACACACACACACACACACACACACACACACACACACACACACAGGACACACAGGACACACACACATAGCACTGTGTACATTGCAACTAAAATGTGTATACTTTATATTTTGAGCGTCTAGCCCTCGGTCTTTGCACACCAGCCTAAAGCCTTTAAAATCTAGATCTGTAATATATTACCAACCCAGATCCATACTAGAGTAAAACATGCAAGTGGTGATGGATGTTAATCAGTCTCATGAATGTTTCATCTTCTAAACTCTGCTCTTTCAAATCCCCCACCCCCCAACACCTTGGGGGTAAAAGTGAAGCCATGCCAAAAGGGTAATTAAATGTTTATAAACCTGTCCCCTTGGAGGACACAGAATGGTGCGGGAGAAATTAATGAGAGAGACCTACAGCTATTGTAAGCGTAAGGGGATGTTTTATGTACAAGGGTTGGGTTTAAATGTCGTTTTCAATCCAGTCAATTCAGGTGAATTGAATTAAATTCAGTTATTGAACATTATTTAATCATGGGGTGATTTTCAATTCATTTATTGAAATTCAGGAATAATGTGAAAACTAATCAGGGCATTCACTCGATATGTGAGAAATAATCTGAATATCTCCTCATGTGGTTTAATGAGATTAAGCACAAATTGCTTCACCAGAACATTGGGTATATAGCTTGCTTTGTACGTGGTGTGGACGGCCTGGCAAAGTTTGTAAGGGTCATATTCATTGGCAGCAGCAGCCTTGCTCCTTTTTCCAGTATTCTACTAATCATGAATTTACAGGCTACAGTATGTGGATGGACTGCTCTGCTGCCTGTACCGTGATATTCATATGGTCACATGACTGAAGGGAACGAGGGAAGGAAGTGATGCAAGACTATTGGGATGGAGCTTCGGTTGCCGTGGCACCCAGCATGAAGTCAGGCTTGCTGTGTGGGATGGGGGGGTTAGCGAGAGAGAGAGAGCAAAAGGGAGAGAGAGCGAGTGAGAGGGAGAGAAAGAGAGAGAGAGAAAAAGAGAATGAGAAAGAGGGGAGGGGGCAGCCCTACAGGATAATTGTGATGAGGCTCATTTGCACAACTGCACTTAATTGGCTACAACAATTAATTAATGTGTTGTCAAGTTGGCACAAAAAGTTAATTTAAAAGGGTTTTAATTAGCACTTAGGGGGATATAAAGTTAAGTATTATTTGTATTTTTAGGGAATATTTATTTGGATGATATTGTAAATATTAAGTAACTTTGACATTAATTAGCATCACTATCTATCCCCTACTTTTCCAATCTTCCCCTTCCCAGACCCCCCCCCCCCTCCCCCACACTCTCCCAAATTGCATTGTCTCTTAGTTTGTCCCCTTTACACTCTCCCTCTTTTCTCTCTCCCTCTCTCTATTTCTCGCTCTCGGTCTCTCTCTCTCCCTCTCTCTTTCAATCTCTCCCTTCGTATGAAATATTGCATGAATAATGAGCAGAGCAGGTTGCAATCCTGGGGAAGATGTCCTTGGAGATGAATGCATTTTCAGCAGAATAATTAAGTTAATTAACAAATTCACATGCATATTCATCAGCCTTTTAATGTCTTCTCCGCAAGGCTTGATGAGCAGTGGGGTAATAACCATCTCATTTGCATACGGCGTTCACAGAACTCTTCGTTAAAAAGAGTGGGAGAGAGGAAAATGCCGGAAAGGAAAAAACAACAACAAACAAAAGCAAACCATGAGGAGACGTGAGAGGAAAGCAGCGACACAATGCCGTTGAGTTGAGGGGGTGGTGGCAGTGACACCGTGTGACACGGACCGGTGTAAGGCGCCACGGCGATGACGGATGGGTGGCATTAGGAGGGACGGTCCACATGAGTCCCCCACCCCTTCTGTCATCTTCTCTCTCCCTCCATGCTTCTGTCTGTCTCTCTTTTCTCTCTCCTTCTTTCCCCTCCTAAACATCCCAACCACTCTGATATGAATATCGGATGAAAACAATGTAATGCTCGCCGGAGGGCAGTGCTGATACTGTCTGCACACAACCTGGCTCTGCTTGCAACACCACCTCTCTTTCACACTCCCCTCCTGAACCCCCGACACACACATGCATTTTCTCAAACGTCCTCCCTTGAACTTTTTTTTTGCTCTCTCTATGTCATACACCCCCCCCCCCCCACACCCCAACCTCCCTCCTTTTCTCACCTGTGCCAGACATGGGCTTTGGCCACCTGTCAGCACTACTAACTTCACCTCACAATGACCTTTCCTGAAATTCTCACAGACTGACACCCACTGCAACATGATGTCACTACAATTCATTTTTATACTGGCGTTTACACGTCACTTACGTGACACATTATTACGGGAAATGGACCAGTGCCACTTGCTTCACTGTTTCAATCTAGCTTTTTACAGCACCTGTGTACTAACATTTAGTCAAATACTGTACGTGATAATGAGTTATGACTAATACATGTTTGACACACTTATGACATGATAGTATACGCAAAATCCATATGTTATGATATGGCGGGAAGATTGGTGTTATGCTCCTTTGATTCTTTTTCCCCAACGCACTAGACGACCAGTTTTGATAGCCTTTAGCCGTACCCTTATCCTACCCCTCCTCTGTTCCTCGGGTTATGTGGAGGTTAATCCAGGCTCTGTGTGTCCCCAGGTGCTCTCATTTGTTGACTTCTGTAACTGTAAAAGCCTTGGGTTCATGCATGTTAACATTAGAAGCCACCTCCCTAAGTTTCTTCTGAAAAAACCTACACTCGATCCCTCCGATGTCAACAACTACAGACCAGTATCCCTTCTCTCTTTTCTCTCCAAAACTCTTGAACGTGCCGTCCTTGGCCAGCTCTCCTGCTATCTCTCTCAGAATGACCTTCTTGATCCTAATCAGTCAGGTTTCAAGACTGGGCATTCAACTGAGACTGCTCTTCTCTGTGTCACGGAGGCTCTCCGCACTGCTAAAGCTAACTCTCTCTCCTCTGCTCTCATCCTTCTAGACCTATCTGCTGCCTTTGATACTGTGAACCATCAGATCCTCCTCTCCACCCTCTCCGAGTTGGGCATTTCCGGCGCGGCCCACGCTTGGATTGCGTCCTACCTGACAGGTCGCTCCTACCAGGTGGCGTGGCGAGAATCTGTCTCCGCACCATTCGCTCTCACCACTGGTGTCCCCCAGGGCTCAGTTCTAGGCCCTCTCTTATTCTCGCTATACACCAAGTCACTTGGCTCTGTCATATCCTCACATGGTCTCTCCTATCATTGCTATGCAGACGACACACAATTAATCTTCTCCTTTCCCCCTTCTGATAACCAGGCGGCGAATCGCATCTCTGCATGTCTGTCAGACATATCAGTGTGGATGACGGATCACCAGCTCAAGCTGAACCTCGGCAAGACGGAGCTGCTCTTCCTCCCGGGGAAGGACTGCCCGTTCCATGATCTCGCCATCACGGTTGACAACTCCCTTGTGTCCTCCTCCCAGAGTGCTAAGAACCTTGGCGTGACCCTGGACAACACCCTGTCGTTCTCCACTAACATCAAGGCGGTGACCCGATCCTGTAGGTTCATGCTCTACAACATTCGCAGAGTACGACCCTGCCTCACACAGGAAGCGGCGCAGGTCCTAATCCATGCACTTGTCATCTCCCGTCTGGATTACTGCAACTCGCTGTTGGCTGGGCTCCCTGCCTGTGCCATTAAACCCCTACAACTCATCCAGAACGCCGCAGCCCGTCTGGTGTTCAACCTTCCCAAGTTCTCTCACGTCACCCCACTCCTCCGCTCTCTCCACTGGCTTCCAGTTGAAGCTCGCATCCGCTACAAGACCATGGTGATCGCCTACGGAGCTGTGAAGGGAACGGCACCTCCATAACTTCAGGCTCTGATCAGGCCCTACACCCAAACAAGGGCACTGCGTTCATCCACCTCTGGCCTGCTGGCCCCCCTACCTCTGAGGAAGCACAGTTCCCGCTCAGCCCAGTCAAAACTGTTCGCTGCTCTGGCACCCCAATGGTGGAACAAGCTCCCTCACGACGCCAGGACAGCGGAGTCAATCACCACCTTCCGGAGACACCTGAAACCCCACCTCTTTAAGGAATACCTAGGATAGGATAAAGTAAAGTAGGATCCTTCTAACCCCCCCCCCCCCCCCCTTAAAAGATTTAGATGCACTATTGTAAAGTGGTTGTTCCACTGGATATCATAAGGTGAATGCACCAATTTGTAAGTCGCTCTGGATAAGAGCGTCTGCTAAATGACTTAAATGTATGTAAATGTTTGTTTTACTCACTGCTTTAGCACACTCCGCCAACCCTGATGTCCTTGCTGTGTCTGAATCCTGGCTTAAGAAGGCCACCAAAAATTTGGAGATTTCCATCCCCAACTACAACATTTTCCATCAAGATAGAACTGCCAAAGGGGGAGGAGTTGCAATCTACTGTAGAGATGGCCTGCAGAGATCTGTCACACCTTCCAGGTCCATGCCCAAACAGTTCGAGCTTATAATTTAAAAAATGAATCTCTCCAGAAATAAGTCTCTCACTGTTGCCGCCTGTTAGAGACCCCCCTCAGCTCCCAGCTGTGCCCTGGACACCATATGTGAATTGATTGCCCCCCATCTATCTTCAGAGTTCGTTAGGTGACCTAAACTGGGATATGCTTAACACCCCAGCAGTCTAAGCTAGATGCCCTCATTCTCACACAAATTATCAAGGAACCCACCAGGTACAACCCTAAATCCATAAACATGGGCACCCTCATAGATATTATCCTGACCAACTTGCCCTCCAAAGACACCTCTGCTGTTTTCAATCAGGATCGCAGCGATCACTGCCTCATTGCCTGCATCCGCTATGGGTCTGCGGTCAAACGACCTCCCCTCATCACTGTCAAACGCTCCCTAAAACGCCTTTCTAATTGACCTGGCCCGGGTATCCTGGAAGGATATTGACCTCAACCCGTCAGTAGAGGATGCCTGGTCATTCTTTAAAAAGTAATTTCCTCACCATCTTAAATAAGCATGCCCCTTTCAAAAAATGTTGAACTAAGAACAGATATCGCCCTTGGTTCACTGCAGACTTGACTGCCCTCAACCAGCACAAAAACATCCTGTGGCGGACTGCACTAGCATCAAACTTTACAACTTTCCAGGGAAGTTAGGAACCAATACATGCAGTCAGTCAGGAAAGCAAAGGCTAGCCTTTTCAAACAGAAATTTGCATACTGTAGCGCTAACTCCAAAAGTTTTGGGACACTGTAAAGTCCATGGAGAATAAGAGCACCTCCTCCCAGCTACCCACTGCACTGAGGCTAGGAAACACTGTCACCACCGATAAATCCACGATAATCGAGAATTTCGATAAGCTTTTCTCTACGGCTGGCCATGCTTTCCTCCTGGCTACCCCAGCCCCGGCCAACAGCTCCGCACCCCCCGCAGCTACTTGCCCAAGCCTCCCCAGCTTCTCCTTCACCCGAATCCAGATAGAAGATGTTCTGAAAGAGCTGCAAAACCTGGACCCATACAAATCAGCTGGGCTACACAATCTGGACCCTGTCTTACTAAAATTATCCGGCGCCATTGTTGCAAACCCTATTACCATGCTGTTCAACCTCTCTTTTGTATCGTCCGAGATCCCTAAAGATTGGAAAGCTGCCGCGGTCATACCCCTCTTTAAAGCGGGTGACACTCTAGACCCAAACTGTTACAGACCTATATCCATCCTGCCCTGCCTTTCTAAAGTCTTCGAAAGCCAAGTTAATAAACAGATCATTGACCATTTCGAATCCCATCGTACCTTCTCCGCTGTGCAATCTGGTTTCCGAGCTGGTCATGGGTGCACCTCAGTCACGCTCAAGGTATTAAACGATATCATAACCGCCATTGATAAAAGACAGTACAGTGCAGCCGTCTTCATCAACCTGGCCAAGGCTTTCGACTCTGTCAATCACCATATTCTTATCAGCAGATTCAACAGCCTTGGTTTCTCAAATGACTGCCTTGCCTGGTTTACAACTACTTCTCAGATAGAGTTCAGTGCGTCAAATCAGAGGCCCTGTTGTCTGGACCTCTGGCAGGCTCTAAGGGGGTACCACAGGGTTAAATTATTTTCGACTCTTTTCTCTGTATATATCAACGATGTCGCTCTTGCTGCGGGTGATTCCCTGATACACTTCTACGCAGACGACACCCTTCTGTATACATCTGGCCCTTCTTTGGAGACTGTGTTAACAAACCTCCAAACGAGCTTCAATGCCATACAACACTCCTTCCGTGGCCTCCAACTGCTCTTAAATGCTAGTAAAACTAAATGCATGCTTTCAACCGATCGCTGTTCACACCCGACAAGCATCACTACTCTGGACGGTTCTGACTTAGAATATGTGGACAACTACAAATACCTAGGTGTCTGGCTACACTGTAAACTCTCCTTCCAGACTCATTTTAAACATCTCCAATGCAAAATTAAATCTAGAATTGGCTTCCTATTTTGCAACAAAGCCTCCTTCCTTCACGTCACCAAACATACCCTTGTAAAACTGACTATCCTACCAATCCTTGACTTCAGCGATGTAATTTACAAAATTGCCTCCGACACTCTACTCAGCAAACTGGATGCAGTCTATCACAGTGCCATCCGTTTGTCACCAAAGCCCCATATACCCCCCACCACTGGGACCTGTATGCTCTCGTCGGCTGGCCCTTGCTACATATTCGTCGCAAGACCCACTGGCTCCAGGTCATCTATGAGTCTTTGCTAGGTAAAGCTCCGTCTTATCTCAGCTCACTGGTAACGATAACAACACCCACCCATAGCACGCGCTCCAGAAGGTATATCTCACTGGTCATCCCCAAACCAACAACTCCTTTGGCTGCCTTCCCTTCCAGTTTTCTGCTGCCAATGACTGGAACGAATTGCAAAAATCGCTGAAGTTGGAGACTTATATCTCCCTCACTAACTTTAACCTGTTAGGGCTAGGGGGCAGTATTGACACGGCTGGATAAAAAACGTACCCGATTTAATCTGGTTACTACTCCTGCCCAGTAACTAGAATATGCATATAATTATTGGCTTTGGATAGAAAACACCCTAAAGTTTCTAAAACTGTTTGAATGGTGTCTGTGAGTATAACAGAACTCATATGGCAGGCCAAAACCTGAGAAGATTCCATGCAGGAAGTGGCCTGTCTGACAAGTTGTGTGGGCTCTTTTTATTGAAGATTTAGGATCTTTGCAATAACGTGACACTTCCTACGGCTCCCATAGGCTCTCAGAGCCCGGGAAAAAGCTGAAGGATATCGAGGCAGGCTCTGGCTGAAACACATTATCGCATTTGACAAGTGGCCGCTCAGAGTACTGTGGGCTTAGGCGCGTGCCCGAGTCGACCGAATGCTTTATTTTCTTTCCTCTGTTTACCTAAATGCAGATTCCCGGTCGGAATATTATCGCTTTTTTACGAGAAAAATGGCATAAAAATGGATTTTAAACAGCGGCTGACATGCTTCGAAGTACGGTAATGGAATATTTCGAATTTTTGTGTCACGAATTGCGCCATGCTCGTCACCCTTATTTACCCTTTCGGATAGTGTCTTGAACGCACGAACAAAACGCCGCTGTTTGGATATAACTATGGATTATTTTGAACCAAACCAGATAAAAGAGGAGGTGGAGAGAAAGTGAATGAAAGAGCTTGAGATAAAAGAGGAGACATCGTCTGATTCACTCTTAGAAGAAAAGAGTCAACACACACAGGTAAATAGAGAGGAGGTGGAGAGAAAGTGAATGAAAGAGCTTGAGATAAAAGAGGAGGTGGATAGAGTGGGGAGGGAGAGAGAAAGTGAATGAAAGAGCATGAGATAAAAGAGAAGGTGGAGAGAGTGGGGAGGTGGAGAGAGTGGGGAGGGAGAGAGAAAGTGAATGAAAGAGCTTGAGATAAAAGAGGAGGTGGAGAGAGTGGGGAGTGAGAGAGAAAGTGAATGAAAGAGCGTGAGATAAAAGAGGAGGTGGAGAGAGTGGGGATGGAGAGAGAAAGTGAATGAAAGAGCTTGAGATAAAAGAGGAGGTGGAGAGAGTGGGGAGGGAGAGAGAAAGTGAATGAAAGAGCTTGAGATAAAAGAGGAGGAGGTGGAGAGAGTGGGGAGGGAGAGAGAAAGTGAATGAAAGAGCGTGAGATAAAAGAGGAGGTGGAGAGAGTGGGGAGGTGGAGAGAGTGGGGAGGGAGAGAGAAAGTGAATGAAAGAGCTTGAGATAAAAGAGGAGGTGGAGAGAGTGGGGAGGGAGAGAGAAAGTGAATGAAAGAGCTTGAGATAAAAGAGGAGGTGGAGAGAGTGGGGAGGGAGAGAGAGTGGGGAGGGAGAGAGAAAGTGAATGAAAGAGCTTGAGATAAAAGAGGAGGTGGAGAGAGTGGGGAGGGAGAGAGAAAGTGAATGAAAGAGCGTGAGATAAAAGAGGAGGTGGAGAGAGTGGGGAGGTGGAGAGAGTGGGGAGGGAGAGAGAAAGTGAATGAAAGAGCGTGAGATAAAAGAGGAGGTGGAGAGAGTGGGGAGGGAGAGAGAAAGAGAATGAAAGAGCGTGAGATAAAAGAGGAGGTGGAGAGAGTGGGGAGGTGGAGAGAGTGGAGAGGGAGAGAGAAAGTGAATGAAAGAGCTTGAGATAAAAGAGGAGGTGGAGAGAGTGGGGAGGGAGAGAGAAAGTGAATGAAAGAGCGTGAGATAAAAGAGGAGACAGGGTGAGTGAAGATAAGAAAAGAGTCAACACACACTGGTAAATAGAGAGGAGGTGGAGAGAGTGGGGAGGGGAAGAGAAAGTGAATGAAAGAGAATGAGTTAAAAGAGGAGACATCGTCTGATTCACTCTTAGAAGAAAAGAGTCAACACACACATGTAAATAGAGACGAGGTGGAGAGTAAGTGAATGAAAGAGCTTGAGATAAAAGAGGAGACAGGTTG
The DNA here is from genome assembly GCF_965601325.2 of Salmo salar. NCBI lineage: Eukaryota > Metazoa > Chordata > Actinopteri > Salmoniformes > Salmonidae > Salmo > Salmo salar. Next base: position 6,083,762 of record NC_138309.1, read on the forward strand.
AGTGAAGAAAAGAAAAGAGTCAACACACACTGGTAAATAGAGAGGAGGTGGAGAGAGTGGGGAGGGAGAGACAAAGTGAATGAAAGAGCTTGCGATAAAAGAGGAGACATTGTCTGATTCACTCTTAGAAGAAAAGAGTCAACACACACCGGTAAATAGAGAGGAGGTGGAGAGAAAGTGAATGAAAGAGCTTGAGATAAAAGAGGAGGTGGAGAGAGTGGGGAGGGAGAGAGAAAGTGAATGAAAGAGCTTGAGATAAAAGAGGAGGTGGAGAGAGTGGGGAGGGAGAGAGAAAGTGAATGAATGAAAGAGCTTGAGATAAAAGAGGAGGTGGAGAGAAAGTGAATGAAAGAGCTTGAGATAAAAGAGGAGGTGGAGAGAGTGGGGAGGGAGAGAGAAAGTGAATGAAAGAGCTTGAGATAAAAGAGGAGGTGGATAGAGTGGGGAGGGAGAGAGAAAGTGAATGAAAGAGCGTGAGATAAAAGAGGAGGTGGAGAGAGTGGGGAGGGAGAGAGAGTGGGGAGGGAGAGAGAAAGTGAATGAAAGAGCGTGAGATAAAAGAGGAGGTGGAGAGAGTGGGGAGGTGGAGAGAGTGGGGAGGGAGAGAGAAAGTGAATGAAAGAGCGTGAGATAAAAGAGGAGGTGGAGAGAGTGGGGAGGTGGAGAGAGTGGGGAGGGAGAGACAAAGTGAATGAAAGAGCTTGAGATAAAAGAGGAGGTGGAGAGAGTGGGGAGGGAGAGAGAAAGTGAATGAAAAAGCGTGAGATAAAAGAGGAGGTGGAGAGAGTGGGGAGGTGGAGAGAGTGGGGAGGGAGAGAGAAAGTGAATGAAAGAGCGTGAGATAAAAGAGGAGGTGGAGAGAGTGGGGAGGTGGAGAGAGTGGGGAGGGAGAGAGAAAGAGAATGAAAGAGCGTGAGATAAAAGAGGAGGTGGAGAGAGTGGGGAGGTGGAGAGAGTGGAGAGGGAGAGAGAAAGTGAATGAAAGAGCGTGAGATAAAAGAGGAGACAGGGTGAGTGAAGATAAGAAAAGAGTCAACACACACTGGTAAATAGAGAGGAGGTGGAGAGAGTGGGGAGGGGAAGAGAAAGTGAATGGAAGAGAATGAGTTAAAAGAGGAGACATCGTCTGATTCACTCTTAGAAGAAAAGAGTCAACACACACATGTAAATAGAGAGGAGGTGGAGAGAAAGTGAATGAAAGAGCTTGAGATAAAAGAGGAGGTGGAGAGAGTGGGGAGGGAGAGAGAAAGTGAATGAAAGAGCGTGAGATAAAAGAGGAGACAGGTTGAGTGAAGAAAAGAAAAGAGTCAACACACACTGGTAAATAGAGAGGAGGTGGAGAGAGTGGGGAGGGAGAGACAAAGTGAATGAAAGAGCTTGAGATAAAAGAGGAGACATCGTCTGATTCACTCTTAGAAGAAAAGAGTCAACACACACCGGTAAATAGAGAGGAGGTGGAGAGAAAGTGAATGAAAGAGCTTGAGATAAAAGAGGAGGTGGAGAGAGTGGGGAGGGAGAGAGAAAGTGAATGAAAGAGCTTGAGATAAAAGAGGAGGTGGAGAGAGTGGGGAGGGAGAGAGAAAGTGAATGAATGAAAGAGCTTGAGATAAAAGAGGAGGTGGAGAGAAAGTGAATGAAAGAGCTTGAGATAAAAGAGGAGGTGGAGAGAGTGGGTAGGAAGAGAGAAAGTGAATGAAAGAGCTTGAGATAAAAGAGGAGGTGGAGAGAGTGGGGAGGTGGAGAGAAAGTGAATGAAAGAGCTTGAGATAAAAGAGGAGGTGGAGAGAGTGGGGAGGTGGAGAGAAAGTGAATGAAAGAGCTTGAGATAAAAGAGGAGGTGGAGAGAGTGGGGAGGGAGAGAGAAAGTGAATGAAAGAGCTAGAGATAAAAGAGGAGGTGGATAGAGTGGGGAGGGAGAGAGAAAGTGAATGAAAGAGCGTGAGATAAAAGAGGAGGTGGAGAGAGTGGGGAGGGAGAGAGAGTGGGGAGGGAGAGAGAAAGTGAATGAAAGAGCGTGAGATAAAAGAGGAGGTGGAGAGAGTGGGGAGGTGGAGAGAGTGGGGAGGGAGAGAGAAAGTGAATGAAAGAGCGTGAGATAAAAGAGGAGGTGGAGAGAGTGGGGAGGTGGAGAGAGTGGGGAGGGAGAGAGAAAGTGAATGAAAGAGCTTGAGATAAAAGAGGAGGTGGAGAGAGTGGGGAGGGAGAGAGAAAGTGAATGAATGAAAGAGCTTGAGATAAAAGAGGAGGTGGAGAGAAAGTGAATGAAAGAGCTTGAGATAAAAGAGGAGACATCGTCTGATTCACTCTTAGAAGAAAAGAGTCAACACACACAGGTAAATAGAGAGGAGGTGGAGAGAAAGTGAATGAAAGAGCTTGAGATAAAAGAGGAGGTGGATAGAGTGGGGAGGGAGAGAGAAAGTGAATGAAAGAGTGTGAGATAAAAGAGGAGGTGGAGAGAGTGGGGAGGGAGAGAGAGTGGGGAGGGAGAGAGAGTGGGGAGGGAGAGAGAAAGTGAATGAAAGAGCTTGAGATAAAAGAGGAGGTGGAGAGAGTGGGGAGTGAGAGAGAAAGTGAATGAAAGAGCGTGAGATAAAAGAGGAGGTGGAGAGAGTGGGGATGGAGAGAGAAAGTGAATGAAAGAGCTTGAGATAAAAGAGGAGGTGGAGAGAGTGTGGAGGGAGAGAGAAAGTGAATGAAAGAGCTTGAGATAAAAGAGGAGACATCTTCTGATTCACTCTTAGAAGAAAAGAGACAACAGTCACAGGTAAATAGAGAGGAGGTGGAGAGAAAGTCAATGAAAGAGCTTGAGATAAAAGAGGAGGTGGAGAGAGTGGGGAGGGAGAGAGAGTGGGGAGGTGGAGAGAGTGGGGAGGGAGAGAGAAAGTGAATGAAAGAGCTTGAGATAAAAGAGGAGGCGGAGAGAGTGGAGAGGGAGAGAGAAAGTGAATGAAAGAGCTTGAGATAAAAGAGGAGGAGGTGGAGAGAGTGGGGAGGGAGAGAGAAAGTGAATGAAAGAGCGTGAGATAAAAGAGGAGGTGGAGAGAGTGGGGAGGTGGAGAGAGTGGGGAGGGAGAGAGAAAGTGAATGAAAGAGCTTGAGATAAAAGAGGAGGTGGAGAGAGTGGGGAGGGAGAGAGAAAGTGAATGAAAGAGCGTGAGATAAAAGAGGAGGTGGAGAGAGTGGGGAGGTGGAGAGAGTGGGGAGGGAGAGAGAAAGTGAATGAAAAAGCGTGAGATAAAAGAGGAGGTGGAGAGAGTGGGGAGGTGGAGAGAGTGGGGAGGGAGAGAGAAAGTGAATGAAAGAGCGTGAGATAAAAGAGGAGGCGGAGAGAGTGGGGAGGGAGAGAGAGTGGGGAGGGAGAGAGAGTGGGGATGGAGAGAGAAAGTGAATGAAAGAGCTTGAGATAAAAGAGGAGGTGGAGAGAGTGGGGAGGGAGAGAGAAAGTGAATGAAAGAGCGTGAGATAAAAGAGGAGTTGGAGAGAGTGGGGAGGTGGAGAGAGTGGGGAGGGAGAGAGAAAGTGAATGAAAGAGCGTGAGATAAAAGAGGAGACATCGTCTGATTCACTCTTAGAAGAAAAGAGTCAACACACACCGGTAAATAGAGAGGAGGTGGAGAGAAAGTGAATGAAAGAGCTTGAGATAAAAGAGGAGGTGGAGAGAGTGGGGAGGGAGAGAGAAAGTGAATGAAAGAGCTTGAGATAAAAGAGGAGGTGGAGAGAGTGGGGAGGGAGAGAGAAAGTGAATGAATGAAAGAGCTTGAGATAAAAGAGGAGGTGGAGAGAAAGTGAATGAAAGAGCTTGAGATAAAAGAGGAGGTGGAGAGAGTGGGTAGGGAGAGAGAAAGTGAATGAAAGAGCTTGAGATAAAAGAGGAGGTGGAGAGAGTGGGGAGGTGGAGAGAAAGTGAATGAAAGAGCTTGAGATAAAAGAGGAGGTGGAGAGAGTGGGGAGGTGGAGAGAAAGTGAATGAAAGAGCTTGAGATAAAAGAGGAGGTGGAGAGAGTGGGGAGGGAGAGAGAAAGTGAATGAAAGAGCTAGAGATAAAAGAGGAGGTGGATAGAGTGGGGAGGGAGAGAGAAAGTGAATGAAAGAGCGTGAGATAAAAGAGGAGGTGGAGAGAGTGGGGAGGGAGAGAGAGTGGGGAGGGAGAGAGAAAGTGAATGAAAGAGCGTGAGATAAAAGAGGAGGTGGAGAGAGTGGGGAGGTGGAGAGAGTGGGGAGGGAGAGAGAAAGTGAATGAAAGAGCGTGAGATAAAAGAGGAGGTGGAGAGAGTGGGGAGGTGGAGAGAGTGGGGAGGGAGAGAGAAAGTGAATGAAAGAGCTTGAGATAAAAGAGGAGGTGGAGAGAGTGGGGAGGGAGAGAGAAAGTGAATGAATGAAAGAGCTTGAGATAAAAGAGGAGGTGGAGAGAAAGTGAATGAAAGAGCTTGAGATAAAAGAGGAGAAATCGTCTGATTCACTCTTAGAAGAAAAGAGTCAACACACACAGGTAAATAGAGAGGAGGTGGAGAGAAAGTGAATGAAAGAGCTTGAGATAAAAGAGGAGGTGGATAGAGTGGGGAGGGAGAGAGAAAGTGAATGAAAGAGTGTGAGATAAAAGAGGAGGTGGAGAGAGTGGGGAGGGAGAGAGAGTGGGGAGGGAGAGAGAGTGGGGAGGGAGAGAGAAAGTGAATGAAAGAGCTTGAGATAAAAGAGGAGGTGGAGAGAGTGGGGAGTGAGAGAGAAAGTGAATGAAAGAGCGTGAGATAAAAGAGGAGGTGGAGAGAGTGGGGAGGGAGAGAGAAAGTGAATGAAAGAGCTTGAGATAAAAGAGGAGACATCGTCTGATTCACTCTTAGAAGAAAAGAGACAACAGTCACAGGTAAATAGAGAGGAGGTGGAGAGAAAGTCAATGAAAGAGCTTGAGAAAAAAGAGGAGGTGGAGAGAGTGGGGAGGGAGAGAGAGTGGGGAGGTGGAGAGAGTGGGGAGGGAGAGAGAAAGTGAATGAAAGAGCTTGAGATAAAAGAGGAGGCGGAGAGAGTGGAGAGGGAGAGAGAAAGTGAATGAAAGAGCTTGAGATAAAAGAGGAGGAGGTGGAGAGAGTGGGGAGGGAGAGAGAAAGTGAATGAAAGAGCGTGAGATAAAAGAGGAGGTGGAGAGAGTGGGGAGGTGGAGAGAGTGGGGAGGGAGAGAGAAAGTGAATGAAAGAGCGTGAGATAAAAGAGGAGGTGGAGAGAGTGGGGAGGTGGAGAGAGTGGGGAGGGAGAGAGAAAGTGAATGAAAGAGCTTGAGATAAAAGAGGAGGTGGAGAGAGTGGGGAGGGAGAGAGAAAGTGAATGAAAGAGCGTGAGATAAAAGAGGAGGTGGAGAGAGTGGGGAGGTGGAGAGAGTGGGGAGGGAGAGAGAAAGTGAATGAAAAAGCGTGAGATAAAAGAGGAGGTGGAGAGAGTGGGGAGGTGGAGAGAGTGGGGAGGGAGAGAGAAAGTGAATGAAAGAGCGTGAGATAAAAGAGGAGGTGGAGAGAGTGGGGAGGGAGAGAGAGTGGGGAGGGAGAGAGAGTGGGGAGGGAGAGAGAAAGTGAATGAAAGAGCTTGAGATAAAAGAGGAGGTGGAGAGAGTGGGGAGGGAGAGAGAAAGTGAATGAAAGAGCGTGAGATAAAAGAGGAGTTGGAGAGAGTGGGGAGGTGGAGAGAGTGGGGAGGGAGAGAGAAAGTGAATGAAAGAGCGTGAGATAAAAGAGGAGACATCGTCTGATTCACTCTTAGAAGAAAAGAGTCAACACACACAGGTAAATAGAGAGGAGGTGGAGAGAAAGTGAATGAAAGAGCTTGAGATAAAAGAGGAGGTGGATAGAGTGGAGAGGGAGAGAGAAAGTGAATGAAAGAGCTTGAGATAAAAGAGGAGGAGGTGGAGAGAGTGGGGAGGGAGAGAGAAAGTGAATGAAAGAGCGTGAGATAAAAGAGGAGGTGGAGAGAGTGGGGAGGTGGAGAGAGTGGGGAGGGAGAGAGAAAGTGAATGAAAGAGCGTGAGATAAAAGAGGAGGTGGAGAGAGTGGGGAGGTGGAGAGAGTGGGGAGGGAGAGAGAAAGTGAATGAAAGAGCTTGAGATAAAAGAGGAGGTGGAGAGAGTGGGGAGGGAGAGAGAAAGTGAATGAAAGAGCGTGAGATAAAAGAGGAGGTGGAGAGAGTGGGGAGGTGGAGAGAGTGGGGAGGGAGAGAGAAAGTGAATGAAAAAGCGTGAGATAAAAGAGGAGGTGGAGAGAGTGGGGAGGTGGAGAGAGTGGGGAGGGAGAGAGAAAGTGAATGAAAGAGCGTGAGATAAAAGAGGAGGTGGAGAGAGTGGGTAGGGAGAGAGAGTGGGGAGGGAGAGAGAGTGGGGAGGGAGAGAGAAAGTGAATGAAAGAGCTTGAGATAAAAGAGGAGGTGGAGAGAGTGGGGAGGGAGAGAGAAAGTGAATGAAAGAGCGTGAGATAAAAGAGGAGTTGGAGAGAGTGGGGAGGTGGAGAGAGTGGGGAGGGAGAGAGAAAGTGAATGAAAGAGCGTGAGATAAAAGAGGAGACATCGTCTGATTCACTCTTAGAAGAAAAGAGTCAACACACACAGGTAAATAGAGAGGAGGTTGAGAGAAAGTGAATGAAAGAGCTTGAGATAAAAGAGGAGGTGGATAGAGTGGGGAGGGAGAGAGAAAGTGAATTAAAGAGCATGAGATAAAAGAGGAGGTGGAGAGAGTGGGGAGGTGGAGAGAGTGGGGAGGGAGAGAAAGTGAATGAAAGAGCTTGAGATAAAAGAGGAGGTGGAGAGAGTGGGGAGGGAGAGAGAAAGTGAATGAAAGAGTGTGAGATAAAAGAGGAGGTGGAGAGAGTGGGGAGGGAGAGAGAGTGGGGAGGGAGAGAGAAAGTGAATGAAAGAGCTTGAGATAAAAGAGGAGGTGGAGAGAGTGGGGAGTGAGAGAGAAAGTGAATGAAAGAGCATGAGATAAAAGAGGAGGTGGAGAGAGTGGGGATGGAGAGAGAAAGTGAATGAAAGAGCTTGAGATAAAAGAGGAGGTGGAGAGAGTGGGGAGGGAGAGAGAAAGTGAATGAAAGAGCTTGAGATAAAAGAGGAGACAGGGTGAGTGGGGAGGGAGAGAGAAAGTGAATGAAAGAGCTTGAGATAAAAGAGGAGACATCGTCTGATTCAATCTTAGAAGAAAAGAGACAACAGTCACAGGTAAATAGAGAGGAGGTGGAGAGAAAGTCAATGAAAGAGCTTGAGATAAAAGAGGAGGCGGAGAGAGTGGAGAGGGAGAGAGAAAGTCAATGAAAGAGCTTGAGATAAAAGAGGAGGAGGTGGAGAGAGTGGGGAGGGAGAGAGAAAGTGAATGAAAGAGCGTGAGTTAAAAGAGGAGGTGGAGAGAGTGGGGAGGTGGAGAGAGTGGGGAGGGAGAGAGAAAGTGAATGAAAGAGCGTGAGATAAAAGAGGAGGTGGAGAGAGTGGGGAGGTGGAGAGAGTGGGGAGGGAGAGAGAAAGTGAATGAAAGAGCTTGAGATAAAAGAGGAGGTGGAGAGAGTGGGGAGGGAGAGAGAAAGTGAATGAAAGAGCGTGAGATAAAAGAGGAGGTGGAGAGAGTGGGGAGGTGGAGAGAGTGGGGAGGGAGAGAGAAAGTGGATGAAAAAGCGTGAGATAAAAGAGGAGGTGGAGAGAGTGGGGAGGTGGAGAGAGTGGGGAGGGAGAGAGAAAGTGAATGAAAGAGCTTGAGATAAAAGAGGAGGTGGAGAGAGTGGGGAGGGAGAGAGAAAGTGAATGAAAGAGCTTGAGATAAAAGAGGAGGTGGAGAGAGTGGGGAGGGAGAGAGAAAGTGAATGAAAGAGCGTGAGATAAAAGAGGAGGTGGAGAGAGTGGGGAGGGAGAGAGAGTGGGGAGGGAGAGAGAGTGGGGAGGGAGAGAGAAAGTGAATGAAAGAGCTTGACATAAAAGAGGAGGTGGAGAGAGTGGGGAGGGAGAGAGAAAGTGAATGAAAGAGCGGGAGATAAAAGAGGAGGTGGAGAGAGTGGGGAGGTGGAGAGAGTGGGGAGGGAGAGAGAAAGAGAATGAAAAAGCGTGAGATAAAAGAGGAGGTGGAGAGAGTGGGGAGGTGGAGAGAAAGTGAATGAAAGAGCGTGAGATAAAAGAGGAGGTGGAGAGAGTGGGGGGTGGAGAGAGTGGGGAGGGAGAGAGAAAATGAATGAAAGAGCTTGAGATAAAAGAGGAGGTGGAGAGAGTGGGGAGGGAGAGAGAAAGTGAATGAATGAAAGAGCTTGAGATAAAAGAGGAGGTGGAGAGAAAGTGAATGAAAGAGCTTGAGATAAAAGAGGAGACATTGTCTGATTCACTCTTAGAAGAAAAGAGTCAACACACACAGGTAAATAGAGAGGAGGTGGAGAGAAAGTGAATGAAAGAGCTTGAGATAAAAGAGGAGGTGGATAGAGTGGGGAGGGAGAGAGAAAGTGAATGAAAGAGCATGAGATAAAAGAGGAGGTGGAGAGAATGGGGAGGTGGAGAGAGTGGGGAGGGAGAGAGAAAGTGAATGAAAGAGCTTGAGATAAAAGAGGAGGTGGAGAGAGTGGGGAGGGAGAGAGAAAGTGAATGAAAGAGTGTGAGATAAAAGAGGAGGTGGAGAGAGTGGGGAGGGAGAGAGAGTGGGGAGGGAGAGAGAGTGGGGAGGGAGAGAGAAAGTGAATGAAAGAGCTTGAGATAAAAGAGGAGGTGGAGAGAGTGGGGAGTGAGAGAGAAAGTGAATGAAAGAGCGTTAGATAAAAGAGGAGGTGGAGAGAGTGGGGAGGGAGAGAGAAAGTGAATGAAAGAGTGTGAGATAAAAGAGGAGGTGGAGAGAGTGGGGAGGGAGAGAGAGTGGGGAGGTGGAGAGAGTGGAGAGGGAGAGAGAAAGTGAATGAAAGAGCTTGAGATAAAAGAGGAGGTGGATAGAGTGGGGAGGGAGAGAGAAAGTGAATGAAAGAGTGTTAGATAAAAGAGGAGGTGGAGAGAGTGAGGAGGGAGAGAGAGTGGGGAGGTGGAGAGAGTGGAGAGGGAGAGAGAAAGTGAATGAAAGAGCTTGAGATAAAAGAGGAGGTGGATAGAGTGGGGAGAGAGAGAGAAAGTGAATGAAAGAGTGTGAGATAAAAGAGGAGGTGGAGAGAGTGGGGAGGGAGAGAGAGTGGGGAGGTGGAGAGAGTGGGGATGGAGAGAGAAAGTGAATGAAAGAGCTTGAGATAAAAGAGGAGGTGGAGAGAGTGGGGAGGGAGAGAGAAAGTGAATGAAAGAGCTTGAGATAAAAGAGGAGACAGGGTGAGTGGGGAAGGAGAGAGAAAGTGAATGAAAGAGTTTGAGATAAAAGAGGAGACATCGTCTGATTCACTCTTAGAAGAAAAGAGACAACAGTCACAGGTAAATAGAGAGGAGGTGGAGAGAAAGTCAATGAAAGAGCTTGAGATAAAAGAGGAGGTGGAGAGAGTGGAGAGGGAGAGAGAAAGTGAATGAAAGAGCTTGAGATAAAAGAGGAGGAGGTGGAGAGAGTGGGGAGGGAGAGAGAAAGTGAATGAAAGAGCGTGAGATAAAAGAGGAGGTGGAGAGAGTGGGGAGGTGGAGAGAAAGTGAATGAAAGAGCGTGAGATAAAAGAGGAGGTGGAGAGAGTGGGGAGGTGGAGAGAGTGGGGAGGGAGAGAGAAAGTGAATGAAAGAGCTTGAGATAAAAGAGGAGGTGGAGAGAGTGGGGAGGGAGAGAGAAAGTGAATGAATGAAAGAGCTTGAGATAAAAGAGGAGGTGGAGAGAAAGTGAATGAAAGAGCTTGAGATAAAAGAGGAGACATCGTCTGATTCACTCTTAGAAGAAAAGAGTCAACACACACAGGTAAATAGAGAGGAGGTGGAGAGAAAGTGAATGAAAGAGCTTGAGATAAAAGAGGAGGTGGATAGAGTGGGGAGGGAGAGAGAAAGTGAATGAAAGAGCATGAGATAAAAGAGGAGGTGGAGAGAGTGGGGAGGTGGAGAGAGTGGGGAGGGAGAGAGAAAGTGACTGAAAGAGCTTGAGATAAAAGAGGAGGTGGAGAGAGTGGGGAGGGAGAGAGAAAGTGAATGAAAGAGTGTGAGATAAAAGAGGAGGTGGAGAGAGTGGGGAGGGAGAGAGAGTGGGGAGGGAGAGAGAAAGTGAATGAAAGAGCTTGAGATAAAAGAGGAGGTGGAGAGAGTGGGGAGTGAGAGAGAAAGTGAATGAAAGAGCGTTAGATAAAAGAGGAGGTGGAGAGAGTGGGGAGGGAGAGAGAAAGTGAATGAAAGAGTGTGAGATAAAAGAGGAGGTGGAGAGAGTGGGGAGGGAGAGAGAGTGGGGAGGTGGAGAGAGTGGAGAGGGAGAGAGAAAGTGAATGAAAGAGCTTGAGATAAAAGAGGAGGTGGATAGAGTGGGGAGGGAGAGAGAAAGTGAATGAAAGTGTGTGAGATAAAAGAGGAGGTGGAGAGAGTGGGGAGGGAGAGAGAGTGGGGAGGTGGAGAGAGTGGAGAGGGAGAGAGAAAGTGAATGAAAGAGCTTGAGATAAAGGAGGAGGTGGATAGAGTGGGGAGAGAGAGAGAAAGTGAATGAAAGAGTGTGAGATAAAAGAGGAGGTGGAGAGAGTGGGGAGGGAGAGAGAGTGGGGAGGTGGAGAGAGTGGGGATGGAGAGAGTGGGGATGGAGAGAGAAAGTGAATGAAAGAGCTTGAGATAAAAGAGGAGGTGGAGAGAGTGGGGAGGGAGAGAGAAAATGAATGAAAGAGCTTGAGATAAAAGAGGAGACAGGGTGAGTGGGGAGGGAGAGAGAAAGTGAATGAAAGAGTTTGAGATAAAAGAGGAGACATCGTCTGATTCACTCTTAGAAGAAAAGAGACAACAGTCACAGGTAAATAGAGAGGAGGTGGAGAGAAAGTCAATGAAAGAGCTTGAGATAAAAGAGGAGGTGGAGAGAGTGGAGAGGGAGAGAGAAAGTGAATGAAAGAGCTTGAGATAAAAGAGGAGGAGGTGGAGAGAGTGGGGAGGGAGAGAGAAAGTGAATGAAAGAGCGTGAGATAAAAGAGGAGGTGGAGAGAGTGGGGAGGTGGAGAGAAAGTGAATGAAAGAGCGTGAGATAAAAGAGGAGGTGGAGAGAGTGGGGAGGTGGAGAGAGTGGGGAGGGAGAGAGAAAGTGAATAAAAGAGCTTGAGATAAAAGAGGAGGTGGAGAGAGTGGGGAGGGAGAGAGAAAGTGAATGAATGAAAGAGCTTGAGATAAAAGAGGAGGTGGAGAGAAAGTGAATGAAAGAGCTTGAGATAAAAGAGGAGACATCGTCTGATTCACTCTTAGAAGAAAAGAGTCAACACACACAGGTAAATAGAGAGGAGGTGGAGAGAAAGTGAATGAAAGAGCTTGAGATAAAAGAGGAGGTGGATAGAGTGGGGAGGGAGAGAGAAAGTGAATGAAAGAGCATGAGATAAAAGAGGAGGTGGAGAGAGTGGGGAGGTGGAGAGAGTGGGGAGGGAGAGAGAAAGTGAATGAAAGAGCTTGAGATAAAAGAGGAGGTGGAGAGAGTGGGGAGGGAGAGAGAAAGTGAATGAAAGAGTGTGAGATAAAAGAGGAGGTGGAGAGAGTGGGGAGGGAGAGAGAGTGGGGAGGGAGAGAGAGTGGGGAGGGAGAGAGAAAGTGAATGAAAGAGCTTGAGATAAAAGAGGAGGTGGAGAGAGTGGGGAGTGAGAGAGAAAGTGAATGAAAGAGCGTTAGATAAAAGAGGAGGTGGAGAGAGTGGGGAGGGAGAGAGAAAGTGAATGAAAGAGTGTGAGATAAAAGAGGAGGTGGAGAGAGTGGGGAGGGAGAGAGAGTGGGGAGGTGGAGAGAGTGGAGAGGGAGAGAGAAAGTGAATGAAAGAGCTTGAGATAAAAGAGGAGGTGGATAGAGTGGGGAGGGAGAGAGAAAGTGAATGAAAGAGTGTGAGATAAAAGAGGAGGTGGAGAGAGTGGGGAGGGAGAAAGAGTGGGGAGGTGGAGAGAGTGGAGAGGGAGAGAGAAAGTGAATGAAAGAGCTTGAGATAAAAGAGGAGGTGGATAGAGTGGGGAGAGAGAGAGAAAGTGAATGAAAGAGTGTGAGATAAAAGAGGAGGTGGAGAGAGTGGGGAGGGAGAGAGAGTGGGGAGGTGGAGAGAGTGGGGATGGAGAGAGAAAGTGAATGAAAGAGCTTGAGATAAAAGAGGAGGTGGAGAGAGTGGGGAGGGAGAGAGAAAGTGAATGAAAGAGCTTGAGATAAAAGAGGAGACAGGGTGAGTGGGGAGGGAGAGAGAAAGTGAATGAAAGAGTTTGAGATAAAAGAGGAGACATCGTCTGATTCACTCTTAGAAGAAAAGAGTCAACACACACCGGTAAATAGAGAGGAGGTGGAGAGAAAGTGAATGAAAGAGCTTGAGATAAAAGAGGAGGTGGAGAGAGTGGGGAGGGAGAGAGAAAGTGAATGAAAAAGCGTGAGATAAAAGAGGAGGTGGAGAGAGTGGGGAGGTGGAGAGAGTGGGGAGGGAGAGAGAAAGTGAATGAAAGAGCTTGAGATAAAAGAGGAGGTGGAGAGAGTGGGGAGGGAGAGAGAAAGTGAATGAAAGAGCTTGAGATAAAAGAGGAGGTGGAGAGAGTGGGGAGGGAGAGAGAAAGTGAATGAAAGAGCGTGAGATAAAAGAGGAGGTGGAGAGAGTGGGGAGGGAGAGAGAGTGGGGAGGGAGAGAGAAAGTGAATGAAAGAGCTTGAGATAAAAGAGGAGACATCGTCTGATTCACTCTTAGAAGAAAAGAGTCAACACACACCGGTAAATAGAGAGGAGGTGGAGAGAAAGTGAATGAAAGAGCTTGAGATAAAAGAGGAGGTGGAGAGAGTGGGGAGGGAGAGAGAAAGTGAATGAAAGAGCTTGAGATAAAAGAGGAGGTGGAGAGAGTGGGGAGGGAGAGAGAAAGTGAATGAATGAAAGAGCTTGAGATAAAAGAGGAGGTGGAGAGAAAGTGAATGAAAGAGCTTGAGATAAAAGAGGAGGTGGAGAGAGTGGGTAGGGAGAGAGAAAGTGAATGAAAGAGCTTGAGATAAAAGAGGAGGTGGATAGAGTGGGGAGGGAGAGAGAAAGTGAATGAAAGAGCGTGAGATAAAAGAGGAGGTGGAGAGAGTGGGGAGGTGGAGAGAAAGTGAATGAAAGAGCTTGAGATAAAAGAGGAGGTGGAGAGAGTGGGGAGGGAGAGAGAAAGTGAATGAAAGAGCTAGAGATAAAAGAGGAGGTGGAGAGAGTGGGGAGGGAGAGAGAAAGTGAATGAAAGAGCGTGAGATAAAAGAGGAGGTGGAGAGAGTGGGGAGGGAGAGAGAGTGGGGAGGGAGAGAGAAAGTGAATGAAAGAGCGTGAGATAAAAGAGGAGGTGGAGAGAGTGGGGAGGTGGAGAGAGTGGGGAGGGAGAGAGAAAGTGAATGAAAGAGCGTGAGATAAAAGAGGAGGTGGAGAGAGTGGGGACGTGGAGAGAGTGGGGAGGGAGAGAGAAAGTGAATGAAAGAGCTTGAGATAAAAGAGGAGGTGGAGAGAGTGGGGAGGGAGAGAGAAAGTGAATGAAAGAGTGTGAGATAAAAGAGGAGGTGGAGAGAGTGGGGAGGGAGAGAGTGGGGAGGGAGAGAGAGTGGGGAGGGAGAGAGAAAGTGAATGAAAGAGCTTGAGATAAAAGAGGAGGTGGAGAGAGTGGGGAGTGAGAGAGAAAGTGAATGAAAGAGCGTAAGATAAAAGAGGAGGTGGAGAGAGTGGGGATGGAGAGAGAAAGTCAATGAAAGAGCTTGAGATAAAAGAGGAGGTGGAGAGAGTGGGGAGGGAGAGAGAAAGTGAATGAAAGAGCTTGAGATAAAAGAGGAGACAGGGTGAGTGGGGAGGGAGAGAGAGTGGGGAGGGAGAGAGAAAGTGAATGAAAGAGCTTGAGATAAAAGAGGAGACATCGTCTGATTCACTCTTAGAAGAAAAGAGACAACAGTCACAGGTAAATAGAGAGGAGGTGGAGAGAAAGTCAATGAAAGAGCTTGAGATAAAAGAGGAGGCGGAGAGAGTGGAGAGGGAGAGAGAAAGTGAATGAAAGAGCTTGAGATAAAAGAGGAGGAGGTGGAGAGAGTGGGGAGGGAGAGAGAAAGTGAATGAAAGAGCGTGAGATAAAAGAGGAGGTGGAGAGAGTGGGGAGGTGGAGAGAGTGGGGAGATAGAGAGAAAGTGAATGAAAGAGCGTGAGATAAAAGAGGAGGTGGAGAGAGTGGGGAGGTGGAGAGAGTGGGGAGGGAGAGAGAAAGTGAATGAAAGAGCTTGAGATAAAAGAGGAGGTGGAGAGAGTGGGGAGGGAGAGAGAAAGTGAATGAAAGAGCGTGAGATAAAAGAGGAGGTGGAGAGAGTGGGGAGGTGGAGAGAGTGGGGAGGGAGAGAGAAAGTGAATGAAAAAGCGTGAGATAAAAGAGGAGGTGGAGAGAGTGGGGAGGTGGAGAGAGTGGGGAGGGAGAGAGAAAGTGAATGAAAGAGCTTGAGATAAAAGAGGAGGTGGAGAGAGTAGGGAGGGAGAGAGAAAGTGAATGAAAGAGCTTGAGATAAAAGAGGAGGTGGAGAGAGTGGGGAGGGAGAGAGAAAGTGAATGAAAGAGCGTGAGATAAAAGAGGAGGTGGAGAGAGTGGGGAGGGAGAGAGAAAGTGAATGAAAGAGCTTGAGATAAAAGAGGAGACATCGTCTGATTCACTCTTAGAAGAAAAGAGTCAACACACACAGGTAAATAGAGAGGAGGTGGAGAGAAAGTGAATGAAAGAGCTTGAGATAAAAGAGGAGGTGGATAGAGTGGGGAGGGAGAGAGAAAGTGAATGAAAGAGCATGAGATAAAAGAGAAGGTGGAGAGAGTGGGGAGGTGGAGAGAGTGGGGAGGGAGAGAGAAAGTGAATGAAAGAGCTTGAGATAAAAGAGGAGGTGGAGAGAGTGGGGAGTGAGAGAGAAAGTGAATGAAAGAGCGTGAGATAAAAGAGGAGGTGGAGAGAGTGGGGATGGAGAGAGAAAGTGAATGAAAGAGCTTGAGATAAAAGAGGAGGTGGAGAGAGTGGGGAGGGAGAGAGAAAGTGAATGAAAGAGCTTGAGATAAAAGAGGAGGAGGTGGAGAGAGTGGGGAGGGAGAGAGAAAGTGAATGAAAGAGCGTGAGATAAAAGAGGAGGTGGAGAGAGTGGGGAGGTGGAGAGAGTGGGGAGGGAGAGAGAAAGTGAATGAAAGAGCTTGAGATAAAAGAGGAGGTGGAGAGAGTGGGGAGGGAGAGAGAAAGTGAATGAAAGAGCTTGAGATAAAAGAGGAGGTGGAGAGAGTGGGGAGGGAGAGAGAGTGGGGAGGGAGAGAGAAAGTGAATGAAAGAGCTTGAGATAAAAGAGGAGGTGGAGAGAGTGGGGAGGGAGAGAGAAAGTGAATGAAAGAGCGTGAGATAAAAGAGGAGGTGGAGAGAGTGGGGAGGTGGAGAGAGTGGGGAGGGAGAGAGAAAGTGAATGAAAGAGCGTGAGATAAAAGAGGAGGTGGAGAGAGTGGGGAGGGAGAGAGAAAGAGAATGAAAGAGCGTGAGATAAAAGAGGAGGTGGAGAGAGTGGGGAGGTGGAGAGAGTGGAGAGGGAGAGAGAAAGTGAATGAAAGAGCTTGAGATAAAAGAGGAGGTGGAGAGAGTGGGGAGGGAGAGAGAAAGTGAATGAAAGAGCGTGAGATAAAAGAGGAGACAGGGTGAGTGAAGATAAGAAAAGAGTCAACACACACTGGTAAATAGAGAGGAGGTGGAGAGAGTGGGGAGGGGAAGAGAAAGTGAATGAAAGAGAATGAGTTAAAAGAGGAGACATCGTCTGATTCACTCTTAGAAGAAAAGAGTCAACACACACATGTAAATAGAGACGAGGTGGAGAGTAAGTGAATGAAAGAGCTTGAGATAAAAGAGGAGACAGGTTGAGTGAAGAAAAGAAAAGAGTCAACACACACTGGTAAATAGAGAGGAGGTGGAGAGAGTGGGGAGGGAGAGACAAAGTGAATGAAAGAGCTTGCGATAAAAGAGGAGACATTGTCTGATTCACTCTTAGAAGAAAAGAGTCAACACACACCGGTAAATAGAGAGGAGGTGGAGAGAAAGTGAATGAAAGAGCTTGAGATAAAAGAGGAGGTGGAGAGAGTGGGGAGGGAGAGAGAAAGTGAATGAAAGAGCTTGAGATAAAAGAGGAGGTGGAGAGAGTGGGGAGGGAGAGAGAAAGTGAATGAATGAAAGAGCTTGAGATAAAAGAGGAGGTGGAGAGAAAGTGAATGAAAGAGCTTGAGATAAAAGAGGAGGTGGAGAGAGTGGGGAGGGAGAGAGAAAGTGAATGAAAGAGCTTGAGATAAAAGAGGAGGTGGATAGAGTGGGGAGGGAGAGAGAAAGTGAATGAAAGAGCGTGAGATAAAAGAGGAGGTGGAGAGAGTGGGGAGGGAGAGAGAGTGGGGAGGGAGAGAGAAAGTGAATGAAAGAGCGTGAGATAAAAGAGGAGGTGGAGAGAGTGGGGAGGTGGAGAGAGTGGGGAGGGAGAGAGAAAGTGAATGAAAGAGCGTGAGATAAAAGAGGAGGTGGAGAGAGTGGGGAGGTGGAGAGAGTGGGGAGGGAGAGACAAAGTGAATGAAAGAGCTTGAGATAAAAGAGGAGGTGGAGAGAGTGGGGAGGGAGAGAGAAAGTGAATGAAAAAGCGTGAGATAAAAGAGGAGGTGGAGAGAGTGGGGAGGTGGAGAGAGTGGGGAGGGAGAGAGAAAGTGAATGAAAGAGCGTGAGATAAAAGAGGAGGTGGAGAGAGTGGGGAGGTGGAGAGAGTGGGGAGGGAGAGAGAAAGAGAATGAAAGAGCGTGAGATAAAAGAGGAGGTGGAGAGAGTGGGGAGGTGGAGAGAGTGGAGAGGGAGAGAGAAAGTGAATGAAAGAGCGTGAGATAAAAGAGGAGACAGGGTGAGTGAAGATAAGAAAAGAGTCAACACACACTGGTAAATAGAGAGGAGGTGGAGAGAGTGGGGAGGGGAAGAGAAAGTGAATGGAAGAGAATGAGTTAAAAGAGGAGACATCGTCTGATTCACTCTTAGAAGAAAAGAGTCAACACACACATGTAAATAGAGAGGAGGTGGAGAGAAAGTGAATGAAAGAGCTTGAGATAAAAGAGGAGGTGGAGAGAGTGGGGAGGGAGAGAGAAAGTGAATGAAAGAGCGTGAGATAAAAGAGGAGACAGGTTGAGTGAAGAAAAGAAAAGAGTCAACACACACTGGTAAATAGAGAGGAGGTGGAGAGAGTGGGGAGGGAGAGACAAAGTGAATGAAAGAGCTTGAGATAAAAGAGGAGACATCGTCTGATTCACTCTTAGAAGAAAAGAGTCAACACACACCGGTAAATAGAGAGGAGGTGGAGAGAAAGTGAATGAAAGAGCTTGAGATAAAAGAGGAGGTGGAGAGAGTGGGGAGGGAGAGAGAAAGTGAATGAAAGAGCTTGAGATAAAAGAGGAGGTGGAGAGAGTGGGGAGGGAGAGAGAAAGTGAATGAATGAAAGAGCTTGAGATAAAAGAGGAGGTGGAGAGAAAGTGAATGAAAGAGCTTGAGATAAAAGAGGAGGTGGAGAGAGTGGGTAGGAAGAGAGAAAGTGAATGAAAGAGCTTGAGATAAAAGAGGAGGTGGAGAGAGTGGGGAGGTGGAGAGAAAGTGAATGAAAGAGCTTGAGATAAAAGAGGAGGTGGAGAGAGTGGGGAGGTGGAGAGAAAGTGAATGAAAGAGCTTGAGATAAAAGAGGAGGTGGAGAGAGTGGGGAGGGAGAGAGAAAGTGAATGAAAGAGCTAGAGATAAAAGAGGAGGTGGATAGAGTGGGGAGGGAGAGAGAAAGTGAATGAAAGAGCGTGAGATAAAAGAGGAGGTGGAGAGAGTGGGGAGGGAGAGAGAGTGGGGAGGGAGAGAGAAAGTGAATGAAAGAGCGTGAGATAAAAGAGGAGGTGGAGAGAGTGGGGAGGTGGAGAGAGTGGGGAGGGAGAGAGAAAGTGAATGAAAGAGCGTGAGATAAAAGAGGAGGTGGAGAGAGTGGGGAGGTGGAGAGAGTGGGGAGGGAGAGAGAAAGTGAATGAAAGAGCTTGAGATAAAAGAGGAGGTGGAGAGAGTGGGGAGGGAGAGAGAAAGTGAATGAATGAAAGAGCTTGAGATAAAAGAGGAGGTGGAGAGAAAGTGAATGAAAGAGCTTGAGATAAAAGAGGAGACATCGTCTGATTCACTCTTAGAAGAAAAGAGTCAACACACACAGGTAAATAGAGAGGAGGTGGAGAGAAAGTGAATGAAAGAGCTTGAGATAAAAGAGGAGGTGGATAGAGTGGGGAGGGAGAGAGAAAGTGAATGAAAGAGTGTGAGATAAAAGAGGAGGTGGAGAGAGTGGGGAGGGAGAGAGAGTGGGGAGGGAGAGAGAGTGGGGAGGGAGAGAGAAAGTGAATGAAAGAGCTTGAGATAAAAGAGGAGGTGGAGAGAGTGGGGAGTGAGAGAGAAAGTGAATGAAAGAGCGTGAGATAAAAGAGGAGGTGGAGAGAGTGGGGATGGAGAGAGAAAGTGAATGAAAGAGCTTGAGATAAAAGAGGAGGTGGAGAGAGTGTGGAGGGAGAGAGAAAGTGAATGAAAGAGCTTGAGATAAAAGAGGAGACATCTTCTGATTCACTCTTAGAAGAAAAGAGACAACAGTCACAGGTAAATAGAGAGGAGGTGGAGAGAAAGTCAATGAAAGAGCTTGAGATAAAAGAGGAGGTGGAGAGAGTGGGGAGGGAGAGAGAGTGGGGAGGTGGAGAGAGTGGGGAGGGAGAGAGAAAGTGAATGAAAGAGCTTGAGATAAAAGAGGAGGCGGAGAGAGTGGAGAGGGAGAGAGAAAGTGAATGAAAGAGCTTGAGATAAAAGAGGAGGAGGTGGAGAGAGTGGGGAGGGAGAGAGAAAGTGAATGAAAGAGCGTGAGATAAAAGAGGAGGTGGAGAGAGTGGGGAGGTGGAGAGAGTGGGGAGGGAGAGAGAAAGTGAATGAAAGAGCTTGAGATAAAAGAGGAGGTGGAGAGAGTGGGGAGGGAGAGAGAAAGTGAATGAAAGAGCGTGAGATAAAAGAGGAGGTGGAGAGAGTGGGGAGGTGGAGAGAGTGGGGAGGGAGAGAGAAAGTGAATGAAAAAGCGTGAGATAAAAGAGGAGGTGGAGAGAGTGGGGAGGTGGAGAGAGTGGGGAGGGAGAGAGAAAGTGAATGAAAGAGCGTGAGATAAAAGAGGAGGCGGAGAGAGTGGGGAGGGAGAGAGAGTGGGGAGGGAGAGAGAGTGGGGATGGAGAGAGAAAGTGAATGAAAGAGCTTGAGATAAAAGAGGAGGTGGAGAGAGTGGGGAGGGAGAGAGAAAGTGAATGAAAGAGCGTGAGATAAAAGAGGAGTTGGAGAGAGTGGGGAGGTGGAGAGAGTGGGGAGGGAGAGAGAAAGTGAATGAAAGAGCGTGAGATAAAAGAGGAGACATCGTCTGATTCACTCTTAGAAGAAAAGAGTCAACACACACCGGTAAATAGAGAGGAGGTGGAGAGAAAGTGAATGAAAGAGCTTGAGATAAAAGAGGAGGTGGAGAGAGTGGGGAGGGAGAGAGAAAGTGAATGAAAGAGCTTGAGATAAAAGAGGAGGTGGAGAGAGTGGGGAGGGAGAGAGAAAGTGAATGAATGAAAGAGCTTGAGATAAAAGAGGAGGTGGAGAGAAAGTGAATGAAAGAGCTTGAGATAAAAGAGGAGGTGGAGAGAGTGGGTAGGGAGAGAGAAAGTGAATGAAAGAGCTTGAGATAAAAGAGGAGGTGGAGAGAGTGGGGAGGTGGAGAGAAAGTGAATGAAAGAGCTTGAGATAAAAGAGGAGGTGGAGAGAGTGGGGAGGTGGAGAGAAAGTGAATGAAAGAGCTTGAGATAAAAGAGGAGGTGGAGAGAGTGGGGAGGGAGAGAGAAAGTGAATGAAAGAGCTAGAGATAAAAGAGGAGGTGGATAGAGTGGGGAGGGAGAGAGAAAGTGAATGAAAGAGCGTGAGATAAAAGAGGAGGTGGAGAGAGTGGGGAGGGAGAGAGAGTGGGGAGGGAGAGAGAAAGTGAATGAAAGAGCGTGAGATAAAAGAGGAGGTGGAGAGAGTGGGGAGGTGGAGAGAGTGGGGAGGGAGAGAGAAAGTGAATGAAAGAGCGTGAGATAAAAGAGGAGGTGGAGAGAGTGGGGAGGTGGAGAGAGTGGGGAGGGAGAGAGAAAGTGAATGAAAGAGCTTGAGATAAAAGAGGAGGTGGAGAGAGTGGGGAGGGAGAGAGAAAGTGAATGAATGAAAGAGCTTGAGATAAAAGAGGAGGTGGAGAGAAAGTGAATGAAAGAGCTTGAGATAAAAGAGGAGAAATCGTCTGATTCACTCTTAGAAGAAAAGAGTCAACACACACAGGTAAATAGAGAGGAGGTGGAGAGAAAGTGAATGAAAGAGCTTGAGATAAAAGAGGAGGTGGATAGAGTGGGGAGGGAGAGAGAAAGTGAATGAAAGAGTGTGAGATAAAAGAGGAGGTGGAGAGAGTGGGGAGGGAGAGAGAGTGGGGAGGGAGAGAGAGTGGGGAGGGAGAGAGAAAGTGAATGAAAGAGCTTGAGATAAAAGAGGAGGTGGAGAGAGTGGGGAGTGAGAGAGAAAGTGAATGAAAGAGCGTGAGATAAAAGAGGAGGTGGAGAGAGTGGGGAGGGAGAGAGAAAGTGAATGAAAGAGCTTGAGATAAAAGAGGAGACATCGTCTGATTCACTCTTAGAAGAAAAGAGACAACAGTCACAGGTAAATAGAGAGGAGGTGGAGAGAAAGTCAATGAAAGAGCTTGAGAAAAAAGAGGAGGTGGAGAGAGTGGGGAGGGAGAGAGAGTGGGGAGGTGGAGAGAGTGGGGAGGGAGAGAGAAAGTGAATGAAAGAGCTTGAGATAAAAGAGGAGGCGGAGAGAGTGGAGAGGGAGAGAGAAAGTGAATGAAAGAGCTTGAGATAAAAGAGGAGGAGGTGGAGAGAGTGGGGAGGGAGAGAGAAAGTGAATGAAAGAGCGTGAGATAAAAGAGGAGGTGGAGAGAGTGGGGAGGTGGAGAGAGTGGGGAGGGAGAGAGAAAGTGAATGAAAGAGCGTGAGATAAAAGAGGAGGTGGAGAGAGTGGGGAGGTGGAGAGAGTGGGGAGGGAGAGAGAAAGTGAATGAAAGAGCTTGAGATAAAAGAGGAGGTGGAGAGAGTGGGGAGGGAGAGAGAAAGTGAATGAAAGAGCGTGAGATAAAAGAGGAGGTGGAGAGAGTGGGGAGGTGGAGAGAGTGGGGAGGGAGAGAGAAAGTGAATGAAAAAGCGTGAGATAAAAGAGGAGGTGGAGAGAGTGGGGAGGTGGAGAGAGTGGGGAGGGAGAGAGAAAGTGAATGAAAGAGCGTGAGATAAAAGAGGAGGTGGAGAGAGTGGGGAGGGAGAGAGAGTGGGGAGGGAGAGAGAGTGGGGAGGGAGAGAGAAAGTGAATGAAAGAGCTTGAGATAAAAGAGGAGGTGGAGAGAGTGGGGAGGGAGAGAGAAAGTGAATGAAAGAGCGTGAGATAAAAGAGGAGTTGGAGAGAGTGGGGAGGTGGAGAGAGTGGGGAGGGAGAGAGAAAGTGAATGAAAGAGCGTGAGATAAAAGAGGAGACATCGTCTGATTCACTCTTAGAAGAAAAGAGTCAACACACACAGGTAAATAGAGAGGAGGTGGAGAGAAAGTGAATGAAAGAGCTTGAGATAAAAGAGGAGGTGGATAGAGTGGAGAGGGAGAGAGAAAGTGAATGAAAGAGCTTGAGATAAAAGAGGAGGAGGTGGAGAGAGTGGGGAGGGAGAGAGAAAGTGAATGAAAGAGCGTGAGATAAAAGAGGAGGTGGAGAGAGTGGGGAGGTGGAGAGAGTGGGGAGGGAGAGAGAAAGTGAATGAAAGAGCGTGAGATAAAAGAGGAGGTGGAGAGAGTGGGGAGGTGGAGAGAGTGGGGAGGGAGAGAGAAAGTGAATGAAAGAGCTTGAGATAAAAGAGGAGGTGGAGAGAGTGGGGAGGGAGAGAGAAAGTGAATGAAAGAGCGTGAGATAAAAGAGGAGGTGGAGAGAGTGGGGAGGTGGAGAGAGTGGGGAGGGAGAGAGAAAGTGAATGAAAAAGCGTGAGATAAAAGAGGAGGTGGAGAGAGTGGGGAGGTGGAGAGAGTGGGGAGGGAGAGAGAAAGTGAATGAAAGAGCGTGAGATAAAAGAGGAGGTGGAGAGAGTGGGTAGGGAGAGAGAGTGGGGAGGGAGAGAGAGTGGGGAGGGAGAGAGAAAGTGAATGAAAGAGCTTGAGATAAAAGAGGAGGTGGAGAGAGTGGGGAGGGAGAGAGAAAGTGAATGAAAGAGCGTGAGATAAAAGAGGAGTTGGAGAGAGTGGGGAGGTGGAGAGAGTGGGGAGGGAGAGAGAAAGTGAATGAAAGAGCGTGAGATAAAAGAGGAGACATCGTCTGATTCACTCTTAGAAGAAAAGAGTCAACACACACAGGTAAATAGAGAGGAGGTTGAGAGAAAGTGAATGAAAGAGCTTGAGATAAAAGAGGAGGTGGATAGAGTGGGGAGGGAGAGAGAAAGTGAATTAAAGAGCATGAGATAAAAGAGGAGGTGGAGAGAGTGGGGAGGTGGAGAGAGTGGGGAGGGAGAGAAAGTGAATGAAAGAGCTTGAGATAAAAGAGGAGGTGGAGAGAGTGGGGAGGGAGAGAGAAAGTGAATGAAAGAGTGTGAGATAAAAGAGGAGGTGGAGAGAGTGGGGAGGGAGAGAGAGTGGGGAGGGAGAGAGAAAGTGAATGAAAGAGCTTGAGATAAAAGAGGAGGTGGAGAGAGTGGGGAGTGAGAGAGAAAGTGAATGAAAGAGCATGAGATAAAAGAGGAGGTGGAGAGAGTGGGGATGGAGAGAGAAAGTGAATGAAAGAGCTTGAGATAAAAGAGGAGGTGGAGAGAGTGGGGAGGGAGAGAGAAAGTGAATGAAAGAGCTTGAGATAAAAGAGGAGACAGGGTGAGTGGGGAGGGAGAGAGAAAGTGAATGAAAGAGCTTGAGATAAAAGAGGAGACATCGTCTGATTCAATCTTAGAAGAAAAGAGACAACAGTCACAGGTAAATAGAGAGGAGGTGGAGAGAAAGTCAATGAAAGAGCTTGAGATAAAAGAGGAGGCGGAGAGAGTGGAGAGGGAGAGAGAAAGTCAATGAAAGAGCTTGAGATAAAAGAGGAGGAGGTGGAGAGAGTGGGGAGGGAGAGAGAAAGTGAATGAAAGAGCGTGAGTTAAAAGAGGAGGTGGAGAGAGTGGGGAGGTGGAGAGAGTGGGGAGGGAGAGAGAAAGTGAATGAAAGAGCGTGAGATAAAAGAGGAGGTGGAGAGAGTGGGGAGGTGGAGAGAGTGGGGAGGGAGAGAGAAAGTGAATGAAAGAGCTTGAGATAAAAGAGGAGGTGGAGAGAGTGGGGAGGGAGAGAGAAAGTGAATGAAAGAGCGTGAGATAAAAGAGGAGGTGGAGAGAGTGGGGAGGTGGAGAGAGTGGGGAGGGAGAGAGAAAGTGGATGAAAAAGCGTGAGATAAAAGAGGAGGTGGAGAGAGTGGGGAGGTGGAGAGAGTGGGGAGGGAGAGAGAAAGTGAATGAAAGAGCTTGAGATAAAAGAGGAGGTGGAGAGAGTGGGGAGGGAGAGAGAAAGTGAATGAAAGAGCTTGAGATAAAAGAGGAGGTGGAGAGAGTGGGGAGGGAGAGAGAAAGTGAATGAAAGAGCGTGAGATAAAAGAGGAGGTGGAGAGAGTGGGGAGGGAGAGAGAGTGGGGAGGGAGAGAGAGTGGGGAGGGAGAGAGAAAGTGAATGAAAGAGCTTGACATAAAAGAGGAGGTGGAGAGAGTGGGGAGGGAGAGAGAAAGTGAATGAAAGAGCGGGAGATAAAAGAGGAGGTGGAGAGAGTGGGGAGGTGGAGAGAGTGGGGAGGGAGAGAGAAAGAGAATGAAAAAGCGTGAGATAAAAGAGGAGGTGGAGAGAGTGGGGAGGTGGAGAGAAAGTGAATGAAAGAGCTTGAGATAAAAGAGGAGGTGGAGAGAGTGGGGAGGGAGAGAGAAAGTGAATGAAAGAGCTAGAGATAAAAGAGGAGGTGGATAGAGTGGGGAGGGAGAGAGAAAGTGAATGAAAGAGCGTGAGATAAAAGAGGAGGTGGAGAGAGTGGGAGGGAGAGAGAGTGGGGAGGGAGAGAGAGTGGGGAGGGAGAGAGAAAGTGAATGAAAGAGAGTGAGATAAAAGAGGAGGTGGAGAGAGTGGGGAGGTGGAGAGAAAGTGAATGAAAGAGCGTGAGATAAAAGAGGAGGTGGAGAGAGTGGGGGGTGGAGAGAGTGGGGAGGGAGAGAGAAAATGAATGAAAGAGCTTGAGATAAAAGAGGAGGTGGAGAGAGTGGGGAGGGAGAGAGAAAGTGAATGAATGAAAGAGCTTGAGATAAAAGAGGAGGTGGAGAGAAAGTGAATGAAAGAGCTTGAGATAAAAGAGGAGACATCGTCTGATTCACTCTTAGAAGAAAAGAGTCAACACACACAGGTAAATAGAGAGGAGGTGGAGAGAAAGTGAATGAAAGAGCTTGAGATAAAAGAGGAGGTGGATAGAGTGGGGAGGGAGAGAGAAAGTGAATGAAAGAGCATGAGATAAAAGAGGAGGTGGAGAGAGTGGGGAGGTGGAGAGAGTGGGGAGGGAGAGAGAAAGTGAATGAAAGAGCTTGAGATAAAAGAGGAGGTGGAGAGAGTGGGGAGGGAGAGAGAAAGTGAATGAAAGAGTGTGAGATAAAAGAGGAGGTGGAGAGAGTGGGGAGGGAGAGAGAGTGGGGAGGGAGAGAGAGTGGGGAGGGAGAGAGAAAGTGAATGAAAGAGCTTGAGATAAAAGAGGAGGTGGAGAGAGTGGGGAGTGAGAGAGAAAGTGAATGAAAGAGCGTTAGATAAAAGAGGAGGTGGAGAGAGTGGGGAGGGAGAGAGAAAGTGAATGAAAGAGTGTGAGATAAAAGAGGAGGTGGAGAGAGTGGGGAGGGAGAGAGAGTGGGGAGGTGGAGAGAGTGGAGAGGGAGAGAGAAAGTGAATGAAAGAGCTTGAGATAAAAGAGGAGGTGGATAGAGTGGGGAGGGAGAGAGAAAGTGAATGAAAGAGTGTGAGATAAAAGAGGAGGTGGAGAGAGTGGGGAGGGAGAGAGAGTGGGGAGGTGGAGAGAGTGGAGAGGGAGAGAGAAAGTGAATGAAAGAGCTTGAGATAAAAGAGGAGGTGGATAGAGTGGGGAGAGAGAGAGAAAGTGAATGAAAGAGTGTGAGATAAAAGAGGAGGTGGAGAGAGTGGGGAGGGAGAGAGAGTGGGGAGGTGGAGAGAGTGGGGATGGAGAGAGAAAGTGAATGAAAGAGCTTGAGATAAAAGAGGAGGTGGAGAGAGTGGGGAGGGAGAGAGAAAGTGAATGAAAGAGCTTGAGATAAAAGAGGAGACAGGGTGAGTGGGGAGGGAGAGAGAAAGTGAATGAAAGAGTTTGAGATAAAAGAGGAGACATCGCCTGATTCACTCTTAGAAGAAAAGAGACAACAGTCACAGGTAAATAGAGAGGAGGTGGAGAGAAAGTCAATGAAAGAGCTTGAGATAAAAGAGGAGGTGGAGAGAGTGGAGAGGGAGAGAGAAAGTGAATGAAAGAGCTTGAGATAAAAGAGGAGGAGGTGGAGAGAGTGGGGAGGGAGAGAGAAAGTGAATGAAAGAGCGTGAGATAAAAGAGGAGGTGGAGAGAGTGGGGAGGTGGAGAGAAAGTGAATGAAAGAGCGTGAGATAAAAGAGGAGGTGGAGAGAGTGGGGAGGTGGAGAGAGTGGGGAGGGAGAGAGAAAGTGAATGAAAGAGCTTGAGATAAAAGAGGAGGTGGAGAGAGTGGGGAGGGAGAGAGAAAGTGAATGAATGAAAGAGCTTGAGATAAAAGAGGAGGTGGAGAGAAAGTGAATGAAAGAGCTTGAGATAAAAGAGGAGACATCGTCTGATTCACTCTTAGAAGAAAAGAGTCAACACACACAGGTAAATAGAGAGGAGGTGGAGAGAAAGTGAATGAAAGAGCTTGAGATAAAAGAGGAGGTGGAGAGAGTGGGGAGGGAGAGAGAAAGTGAATGAAAGAGTGTGAGATAAAAGAGGAGGTGGAGAGAGTGGGGAGGGAGAGAGAGTGGGGAGGGAGAGAGAGTGGGGAGGGAGAGAGAAAGTGAATGAAAGAGCTTGAGATAAAAGAGGAGGTGGAGAGAGTGGGGAGTGAGAGAGAAAGTGAATGAAAGAGCGTTAGATAAAAGAGGAGGTGGAGAGAGTGGGGAGGGAGAGAGAAAGTGAATGAAAGAGTGTGAGATAAAAGAGGAGGTGGAGAGAGTAGGGAGGGAGAGAGAGTGGGGAGGTGGAGAGAGTGGAGAGGGAGAGAGAAAGTGAATGAAAGAGCTTGAGATAAAAGAGGAGGTGGATAGAGTGGGGAGGGAGAGAGAAAGTGAATGAAAGAGTGTGAGATAAAAGAGGAGGTGGAGAGAGTGGGGAGGGAGAGAGAGTGGGGAGGTGGAGAGAGTGGAGAGGGAGAGAGAAAGTGAATGAAAGAGCTTGAGATAAAAGAGGAGGTGGATAGAGTGGGGAGAGAGAGAGAAAGTGAATGAAAGAGTGTGAGATAAAAGAGGAGGTGGAGAGAGTGGGGAGGGAGAGAGAGTGGGGAGGTGGAGAGAGTGGGGATGGAGAGAGAAAGTGAATGAAAGAGCTTGAGATAAAAGAGGAGGTGGAGAGAGTGGGGAGGGAGAGAGAAAGTGAATGAAAAAGCGTGAGATAAAAGAGGAGGTGGAGAGAGTGGGGAGGTGGAGAGAGTGGGGAGGGAGAGAGAAAGTGAATGAAAGAGCTTGAGATAAAAGAGGAGGTGGAGAGAGTGGGGAGGGAGAGAGAAAGTGAATGAAAGAGCTTGAGATAAAAGAGGAGGTGGAGAGAGTGGGGAGGGAGAGAGAAAGTGAATGAAAGAGCGTGAGATAAAAGAGGAGGTGGAGAGAGTGGGGAGGGAGAGAGAGTGGGGAGGGAGAGAGAAAGTGAATGAAAGAGCTTGAGATAAAAGAGGAGACATCGTCTGATTCACTCTTAGAAGAAAAGAGTCAACACACACCGGTAAATAGAGAGGAGGTGGAGAGAAAGTGAATGAAAGAGTGTGAGATAAAAGAGGAGGTGGAGAGAGTGGGGAGGGAGAGAGAGTGGGGAGGTGGAGAGAGTGGGGATGGAGAGAGAAAGTGAATGAAAGAGCTTGAGATAAAAGAGGAGGTGGAGAGAGTGGGGAGGGAGAGAGAAAGTGAATGAAAGAGCTTGAGATAAAAGAGGAGGTGGAGAGAGTGGGGAGGGAGAGAGAAAGTGAATGAATGAAAGAGCTTGAGATAAAAGAGGAGGTGGAGAGAAAGTGAATGAAAGAGCTTGAGATAAAAGAGGAGGTGGAGAGAGTGGGTAGGGAGAGAGAAAGTGAATGAAAGAGCTTGAGATAAAAGAGGAGGTGGATAGAGTGGGGAGGGAGAGAGAAAGTGAATGAAAGAGCGTGAGATAAAAGAGGAGGTGGAGAGAGTGGGGAGGTGGAGAGAAAGTGAATGAAAGAGCTTGAGATAAAAGAGGAGGTGGAGAGAGTGGGGAGGGAGAGAGAAAGTGAATGAAAGAGCTAGAGATAAAAGAGGAGGTGGAGAGAGTGGGGAGGGAGAGAGAAAGTGAATGAAAGAGCGTGAGATAAAAGAGGAGGTGGAGAGAGTGGGGAGGGAGAGAGAGTGGGGAGGGAGAGAGAAAGTGAATGAAAGAGCGTGAGATAAAAGAGGAGGTGGAGAGAGTGGGGAGGTGGAGAGAGTGGGGAGGGAGAGAGAAAGTGAATGAAAGAGCGTGAGATAAAAGAGGAGGTGGAGAGAGTGGGGACGTGGAGAGAGTGGGGAGGGAGAGAGAAAGTGAATGAAAGAGCTTGAGATAAAAGAGGAGGTGGAGAGAGTGGGGAGGGAGAGAGAAAGTGAATGAAAGAGTGTGAGATAAAAGAGGAGGTGGAGAGAGTGGGGAGGGAGAGAGTGGGGAGGGAGAGAGAGTGGGGAGGGAGAGAGAAAGTGAATGAAAGAGCTTGAGATAAAAGAGGAGGTGGAGAGAGTGGGGAGTGAGAGAGAAAGTGAATGAAAGAGCGTAAGATAAAAGAGGAGGTGGAGAGAGTGGGGATGGAGAGAGAAAGTCAATGAAAGAGCTTGAGATAAAAGAGGAGGTGGAGAGAGTGGGGAGGGAGAGAGAAAGTGAATGAAAGAGCTTGAGATAAAAGAGGAGACAGGGTGAGTGGGGAGGGAGAGAGAGTGGGGAGGGAGAGAGAAAGTGAATGAAAGAGCTTGAGATAAAAGAGGAGACATCGTCTGATTCACTCTTAGAAGAAAAGAGACAACAGTCACAGGTAAATAGAGAGGAGGTGGAGAGAAAGTCAATGAAAGAGCTTGAGATAAAAGAGGAGGCGGAGAGAGTGGAGAGGGAGAGAGAAAGTGAATGAAAGAGCTTGAGATAAAAGAGGAGGAGGTGGAGAGAGTGGGGAGGGAGAGAGAAAGTGAATGAAAGAGCGTGAGATAAAAGAGGAGGTGGAGAGAGTGGGGAGGTGGAGAGAGTGGGGAGATAGAGAGAAAGTGAATGAAAGAGCGTGAGATAAAAGAGGAGGTGGAGAGAGTGGGGAGGTGGAGAGAGTGGGGAGGGAGAGAGAAAGTGAATGAAAGAGCTTGAGATAAAAGAGGAGGTGGAGAGAGTGGGGAGGGAGAGAGAAAGTGAATGAAAGAGCGTGAGATAAAAGAGGAGGTGGAGAGAGTGGGGAGGTGGAGAGAGTGGGGAGGGAGAGAGAAAGTGAATGAAAAAGCGTGAGATAAAAGAGGAGGTGGAGAGAGTGGGGAGGTGGAGAGAGTGGGGAGGGAGAGAGAAAGTGAATGAAAGAGCTTGAGATAAAAGAGGAGGTGGAGAGAGTAGGGAGGGAGAGAGAAAGTGAATGAAAGAGCTTGAGATAAAAGAGGAGGTGGAGAGAGTGGGGAGGGAGAGAGAAAGTGAATGAAAGAGCGTGAGATAAAAGAGGAGGTGGAGAGAGTGGGGAGGGAGAGAGAGTGGGGAGGGAGAGAGAGTGGGGAGGGAGAGAGAGTGGGGAGGGAGAGAGAAAGTGAATGAAAGAGCTTGAGATAAGAGGAGGTGGAGAGAGTGGGGAGGGAGAGAGAAAGTGAATGAAAGAGCGTGAGATAAAAGAGGAGGTGGAGAGAGTGGGGAGGTGGAGAGAGTGGGGAGGGAGAGAGAAAGTGAATGAAAGAGCGTGAGATAAAAGAGGAGGTGGAGAGAGTGGGGAGGTGGAGAGAGTGGGGAGGGAGAGAGAAAGTGAATGAAAGAGCTTGAGATAAAAGAGGAGGTGGAGAGAGTGGGGAGAGAGAAAGTGATTGAATGAAAGAGCTTGAGATAAAAGAGGAGGTGGAGAGAAAGTGAATGAAAGAGCTTGAGATAAAAGAGGAGACATCGTCTGATTCACTCTTAGAAGAAAAGAGTCAACACACACAGGTAAATAGAGAGGAGGTGGAGAGAAAGTGAATGAAAGAGCTTGAGATAAAAGAGGAGGTGGATAGAGTGGGGAGGGAGAGAGAAAGTGAATGAAAGAGCATGAGATAAAAGAGGAGGTGGAGAGAGTGGGGAGGGAGAGAGAAAGTGAATGAAAGAGCGTGAGATAAAAGAGGAGGTGGAGAGAGTGGGGAGGGAGAGAGAGTGGGGAGGGAGAGAGAAAGTGAATGAAAGAGCGTGAGATAAAAGAGGAGGTGGAGAGAGTGGGGAGGTGGAGAGAGTGGGGAGGGAGAGAGAAAGTGAATGAAAGAGCGTGAGATAAAAGAGGAGGTGGAGAGAGTGGGGACGTGGAGAGAGTGGGGAGGGAGAGAGAAAGTGAATGAAAGAGCTTGAGATAAAAGAGGAGGTGGAGAGAGTGGGGAGGGAGAGAGAAAGTGAATGAAAGAGTGTGAGATAAAAGAGGAGGTGGAGAGAGTGGGGAGGGAGAGAGTGGGGAGGGAGAGAGAGTGGGGAGGGAGAGAGAAAGTGAATGAAAGAGCTTGAGATAAAAGAGGAGGTGGAGAGAGTGGGGAGTGAGAGAGAAAGTGAATGAAAGAGCGTAAGATAAAAGAGGAGGTGGAGAGAGTGGGGATGGAGAGAGAAAGTGAATGAAAGAGCTTGAGATAAAAGAGGAGGTGGAGAGAGTGGGGAGGGAGAGAGAAAGTGAATGAAAGAGCTTGAGATAAAAGAGGAGACAGGGTGAGTGGGGAGGGAGAGAGAGTGGGGAGGGAGAGAGAAAGTGAATGAAAGAGCTTGAGACAAAAGAGGAGACATCGTCTGATTCACTCTTAGAAGAAAAGAGACAACAGTCACAGGTAAATAGAGAGGAGGTGGAGAGAAAGTCAATGAAAGAGCTTGAGATAAAAGAGGAGGCGGAGAGAGTGGAGAGGGAGAGAGAAAGTGAATGAAAGAGCTTGAGATAAAAGAGGAGGAGGTGGAGAGAGTGGGGAGGGAGGGAGAAAGTGAATGAAAGAGCGTGAGATAAAAGAGGAGGTGGAGAGAGTGGGGAGGTGGAGAGAGTGGGGAGATAGAGAGAAAGTGAATGAAAGAGCGTGAGATAAAAGAGGAGGTGGAGAGAGTGGGGAGGGAGAGAGAAAGTGAATGAAAGAGCTTGAGATAAAAGAGGAGGTGGAGAGAGTGGGGAGGGAGAGAGAAAGTGAATGAAAGAGCGTGAGATAAAAGAGGAGGTGGAGAGAGTGGGGAGGTGGAGAGAGTGGGGAGGGAGAGAGAAAGTGAATGAAAAAGCGTGAGATAAAAGAGGAGGTGGAGAGAGTGGGGAGGTGGAGAGAGTGGGGAGGGAGAGAGAAAGTGAATGAAAGAGCTTGAGATAAAAGAGGAGGTGGAGAGAGTGGGGAGGGAGAGAGAAAGTGAATGAAAGAGCTTGAGATAAAAGAGGAGGTGGAGAGAGTGGGGAGGGAGAGAGAAAGTGAATGAAAGAGCGTGAGATAAAAGAGGAGGTGGAGAGAGTGGGGAGGGAGAGAGAGTGGGGAGGGAGAGAGAGTGGGGAGGGAGAGAGAAAGTGAATGAAAGAGCTTGAGATAAAAGAGGAGGTGGAGAGAGTGGGGAGGGAGAGAGAAAGTGAATGAAAGAGCGTGAGATAAAAGAGGAGGTGGAGAGAGTGGGGAGGTGGAGAGAGTGGGGAGGGAGAGAGAAAGTGAATGAAAGAGCGTGAGATAAAAGAGGAGGTGGAGAGAGTGGGGAGGTGGAGAGAGTGGGGAGGGAGAGAGAAAGTGAATGAAAGAGCTTGAGATAAAAGAGGAGGTGGAGAGAGTGGGGAGAGAGAAAGTGATTGAATGAAAGAGCTTGAGATAAAAGAGGAGGTGGAGAGAAAGTGAATGAAAGAGCTTGAGATAAAAGAGGAGACATCGTCTGATTCACTCTTAGAAGAAAAGAGTCAACACACACAGGTAAATAGAGAGGAGGTGGAGAGAAAGTGAATGAAAGAGCTTGAGATAAAAGAGGAGGTGGATAGAGTGGGGAGGGAGAGAGAAAGTGAATGAAAGAGCATGAGATAAAAGAGGAGGTGGAGAGAGTGGGGAGGTGGAGAGAGTGGGGAGGGAGAGAGAAAGTGAATGAAAGAGCTTGAGATAAAAGAGGAGGTGGAGAGAGTGGGGAGGGAGAGAGAAAGTGAATGAAAGAGTGTGAGATAAAAGAGGAGGTGGAGAGAGTGGGAAGGGAGAGAGAGTGGGGAGGGAGAGAGAGTGGGGAGGGAGAGAGAAAGTGAATGAAAGAGCTTCAGATAAAAGAGGAGGTGGAGAGAGTGGGGAGTGAGAGAGAAAGTGAATGAAAGAGCATGAGATAAAAGAGGAGGTGGAGAGAGTGGGGAGGGAGAGAGAAAGTGAATGAAAGAGCTTGAGATAAAAGAGGAGACATCGTCTGATTCACTCTTAGAAGAAAAGAGACAACAGTCACAGGTAAATAGAGAGGAGGTGGAGAGAAAGTCAATGAAAGAGCTTGAGATAAAAGAGGAGGCGGAGAGAGTGGAGAGGGAGAGAGAAAGTCAATGAAAGAGCTTGAGATAAAAGAGGAGGATGTGGAGAGAGTGGGGAGGAAGAGAGAAAGTGAATGAAAGAGCGTGAGATAAAAGAGGAGGTGGAGAGAGTGGGGAGGTGGAGAGAGTGGGGAGGGAGAGAGAAAGTGAATGAAAGAGCTTGAGATAAAAGAGGAGGTGGAGAGAGTGGGGAGGGAGAGAGAAAGTGAATGAAAGAGCTTGAGATAAAAGAGGATTTGGAGAGAGTGGGGAGGGAGAGAGAAAGTGAATGAAAGAGCGTGAGATAAAAGAGGAGGTGGAGAGAGTGGGGAGGGAGAGAGAGTGGGGAGGGAGAGAGAAAGTGAATGAAAGAGCTTGAGATAAAAGAGGAGGTGGAGAGAGTGGGGAGGGAGAGAGAAAGTGAATGAAAGAGCGTGAGATAAAAGAGGAGGTGGAGAGAGTGGGGAGGTGGAGAGAGTGGGGAGGGAGAGAGAAAGTGAATGAAAGAGCGTGAGATAAAAGAGGAGGTGGAGAGAGTGGGGAGGTGGAGAGAGTGGGGAGGGAGAGAGAAAGAGAATGAAAGAGCGTGAGATAAAAGAGGAGGTGGAGAGAGTGGAGAGAAAGTGAATGAAAGAGCTTGAGATAAAAGAGGAGATGGAGAGAGTGGGGAGGGAGAGAGAAAGTGAATGAAAGAGCTAGTAATAAAAGAGGAGGTGGATAGAGTGGGGAGGGAGAGAGAAAGTGAATGAAAGAGCGTGAGATAAAAGAGGAGGTGGAGAGAGTGGGGAGGGAGAGAGAGTTGGGAGGGAGGGAGAAAGTGAATGAAAGAGCGTGAGATAAAAGAGGAGGTGGAGAGAGTGGGGAGGTGGAGAGAGTGGGGAGGGAGAGAGAAAGTGAATGAAAGAGCGTGAGATAAAAGAGGAGGTGGAGAGAGTGGGGAGGTGGAGAGAGTGGGGAGGGAGAGAGAAAGTGAATGAAAGAGCTTGAGATAAAAGAGGAGGTGGAGAGAGTGGGGAGGGAGAGAGAAAGTGAATGAATGAAAGAGCTTGAGATAAAAGAGGAGGTGGAGAGAAAGTGAATGAAAGAGCTTGAGATAAAAGAGGAGACATCGTCTGATTCACTCTTAGAAGAAAAGAGTCAACACACACAGGTAAATAGAGAGGAGGTGGAGAGAAAGTGAATGAAAGAGCTTGAGATAAAAGAGGAGGTGGATAGAGTGGGGAGGGAGAGAGAAAGTGAATGAAAGAGCATGAGATAAAAGAGGAGGTGGAGAGAGTGGGGAGTGAGAGAGAAAGTGAATGAAAGAGCGTGAGATAAAAGAGGAGGTGGAGAGAGTGGGGAGGGAGAGAGAAAGTGAATGAAAGAGTGTGAGATAAAAGAGGAGGTGGAGAGAGTGGGGAGGGAGAGAGAGTGGGGAGGTGGAGAGAGTGGGGACGGAGAGAGAAAGTGAATGAAAAAACTTGAGATAAAAGAGGAGGTGGAGAGAGTGGGGAGGGAGAGAGAAAGTGAATGAAAGAGCGTGAGAAAAAAGAGGAGGTGGAGAGAGTGGGGAGGTGGAGAGAGTGGGGAGGGAGAGAGAAAGTGAATGAAAGAGCTTGAGATAAAAGAGGAGGTGGAGAGAGTGGGGAGGGAGAGAGAAAGTGAATGAAAGAGCGTGAGATAAAAGAGGAGGTGGAGAGAGTGGGGAGGGAGAGAGAGTGGGGAGGGAGACAGAGTGGGGAGGGAGAGAGAAAGTGAATGAAAGAGCTTGAGATAAAAGAGGAGGTGGAGTGAGTGGGGAGGGAGAGAGAAAGTGAATGAAAGAGCGTGAGATAAAAGAGGAGGTGGAGAGAGTGGGGGAGGTGGAGAGAGTGGGGAGGGAGGAGAGAAAGTGAATGAAAGAGCGTGAGATAAAAGAGGAGGTGGAGAGAGTGGGGAGGTGGAGAGAGTGGGGAGGGAGAGAGAAAGAGAATGAAAGAGCGTGAGATAAAAGAGGAGGTGGAGAGAGTGGGGAGGTGGAGAGAGTGGAGAGGCTGAGAGAAAGTGAATGAAAGAGCTTGAGATAAAAGAGGAGGTGGAGAGAGTGGGGAGGGAGAGAGAGTGGGGAGGTGGAGAGAGTGGGGAGGGAGAGAGAAAGTGAATGAAAGAGCTTGAGATAAAAGAGGAGGTGGAGAGAGTGGGGAGGGAGAGAGAAAGTGAATGAAAGAGTGTGAGATAAAAGAGGAGGTGGAGAGAGTGGGGAGGGATAGAGAGTGGGGAGGTGGAGAGAGTGGGGATGGAGAGAGAAAGTGAATGAAAGAGCTTGAGATAAAAGAGGAGGTGGAGAGAGTGGGGAGGGAGAGAGAAAGTGAATGAAAGAGCTTGAGATAAAAGAGGAGACAGGGTGAGTGGGGAGGGAGAGAGAAAGTGAATGAAAGAGCTTGAGATAAAAGAGGAGACATCGTCTGATTCACTCTTAGAAGAAAAGAGACAACAGTCACAGGTAAATAGAGAGGAGGTGGAGAGAAAGTCAATGAAAGAGCTTGAGATAAAAGAGGAGGTGGAGAGAGTGGAGAGGGAGAGAGAAAGTGAATGAAAGAGCTTGAGATAAAAGAGGAGGAGGTGGAGAGAGTGGGGAGGGAGAGAGAAAGTGAATGAAAGAGCGTGAGATAAAAGAGGAGGTGGAGAGAGTGGGGAGGTGGAGAGAGTGGGGAGGGAGAGAGAAAGTGAATGAAAGAGCGTGAGATAAAAGAGGAGGTGGAGAGAGTGGGGAGGTGGAGAGAGTGGGGAGGGAGAGAGAAAGTGAATGAAAGAGCTTGAGATAAAAGAGGAGGTGGAGAGAGTGGGGAGGGAGGGAGAAAGTGAATGAAAGAGCGTGAGATAAAAGAGGAGGTGGAGAGAGTGGGGAGGGAGAGAGAGTGGGGAGGGAGACAGAGTGGGGAGGGAGAGAGAAAGTGAATGAAAGAGCTTGAGATAAAAGAGGAGGTGGAGTGAGTGGGGAGGGAGAGAGAAAGTGAATGAAAGAGCATGAGATAAAAGAGGAGGTGGAGAGAGTGGGGAGGTGGAGAGAGTGGGGAGGGAGAGAGAAAGTGAATGAAAGAGCGTGAGATAAAAGAGGAGGTGGAGAGAGTGGGGAGGTGGAGAGAGTGGGGAGGGAGAGAGAAAGAGAATGAAAGAGCGTGAGATAAAAGAGGAGGTGGAGAGAGTGGGAAGGTGGAGAGAGTGGAGAGGGTGAGAGAAAGTGAATGAAAGAGCTTGAGATAAAAGAGGAGGTGGAGAGAGTGGGGAGGGAGAGAGAAAGTGAATGAAAGAGCTTGAGATAAAAGAGGAGGTGGAGAGAGTGGGGAGGGAGAGAGAAAGTGAATGAATGAAAGAGCTTGAGATAAAAGAGGAGGTGGAGAGAAAGTGAATGAAAGAGCTTGAGATAAAAGAGGAGGTGGATAGAGTGGGTAGGGAGAGAGAAAGTGAATGAAAGAGCTTGAGATAAAAGAGGAGGTGGAGAGAGGAGGTGGAGAGAGTGGGGAGGTGGAGAGAAAGTGAATGAAAGAGCTTGAGATAAAAGAGGAGGTGGAGAGAGTGGGGAGGGAGAGAGAAAGTGAATGAAAGAGCTTGAGATAAAAGAGGAGGTGGATAGAGTGGGGAGGGAGAGAGAAAATGAATGAAAGAGCGTGAGATAAAAGAGGAGGTGGAGAGAGTGGGGAGGGAGAGAGAGTGGGGAGGGAGAGAGAAAGTGAATGAAAGAGCGTGAGATAAAAGAGGAGGTGGAGAGAGTGGGGAGGTGGAGAGAGTGGGGAGGGAGAGAGAAAGTGAATGAAAGAGCGTGAGATAAAAGAGGAGGTGGAGAGAGTGGGGAGGTGGAGAGAGTGGGGAGGGAGAGAGAAAGAGAATGAAAGAGCGTGAGATAAAAGAGGAGGTGGAGAGAGTGGGGATGTGGAGAGAGTGGAGAGGGAGAGAGAAAGTGAATGAAAGAGCTTGAGATAAAAGAGGAGGTGGAGAGAGTGGGGAGGGAGAGAGAAAGTGAATGAAATAGCTTGAGATAAAAGAGGAGACAGGGTGAGTGAAGATAAGAAAAGAGTCAACACACACTGGTAAATAGAGAGGAGGTGGAGAGAGTGGGGAGGGGAAGAGAAAGTGAATGAAAGAGAATGAGTTAAAAGAGGAGACATCGTCTGATTCACTCTTAGAAGAAAAGAGTCAACACACACCGGTAAATAGAGAGGAGGTGGAGAGAAAGTGAATGAAAGAGCTTGAGATAAAAGAGGAGGTGGAGAGAGTGGGGAGGGAGAGAGAAAGTGAATGAAAGAGCTTGAGATAAAAGAGGAGGTGGAGAGAGTGGGGAGGGAGAGAGAAAGTGAATGAATGAAAGAGCTTGAGATAAAAGAGGAGGTGGAGAGAAAGTGAATGAAAGAGCTTGAGATAAAAGAGGAGGTGGAGAGAGTGGGTAGGGAGAGAGAAAGTGAATGAAAGAGCTTGAGATAAAAGAGGAGGTGGAGAGAGGAGGTGGAGAGAGTGGGGAGGTGGAGAGAAAGTGAATGAAAGAGCTTGAGATAAAAGAGGAGGTGGAGAGAGTGGGGAGGGAGAGAGAAAGTGAATGAAAGAGCTTGAGATAAAAGAGGAGGTGGAGAGAGTGGGTAGGGAGAGAGAGTTGGGAGGGAGAGAGAAAGTGAATGAAAGAGCGTGAGATAAAAGAGGAGGTGGAGAGAGTGGGGAGGTGGAGAGAGTGGGGAGGGAGAGAGAAAGTGAATGAAAGAGCTTGAGATAAAAGAGGAGGTGGAGAGAGTGGGGAGGGAGAGAGAAAGTGAATGAAAGAGTGTGAGTTAAAAGAGGAGGTGGAGAGAGTGGGGAGGGAGAGAGAGTGGGGAGGTGGAGAGAGTGGGGAGGTGGAGAGAGTGGGGATGGAGAGAGAAAGTGAATGAAAGAGCTTGAGATAAAAGAGGAGGTGGAGAGAGTGGGGAGGGAGAGAGAAAGTGAATGAAAGAGCTTGAGATAAAAGAGGAGACAGGGTGAGTGGGGAGGGAGAGAGAAAGTGAATGAAAGAGCTTGAGATAAAAGAGGAGACATCGTCTGATTCACTCTTAGAAGAAAAGAGACAACAGTCACAGGTAAATAGAGAGGAGGTGGAGAGAAAGTCAATGAAAGAGCTTGAGATAAAAGAGGAGGTGGAGAGAGTGGAGAGGGAGAGAGAAAGTGAATGAAAGAGCTTGAGATAAAAGAGGAGGAGGTGGAGAGAGTGGGGAGGGAGAGAGAAAGTGAATGAAAGAGCGTGAGATAAAAGAGGAGGTGGAGAGAGTGGGGAGGTGGAGAGAGTGGGGAGGGAGAGAGAAAGTGAATGAAAGAGCGTGAGATAAAAGAGGAGGTGGAGAGAGTGGGGAGGTGGAGAGAGTGGGGAGGGAGAGAGAAAGTGAATGAAATAGCTTGAGATAAAAGAGGAGGTGGAGAGAGTGGGGAGGGAGAGAGAAAGTGAATGAAAGAGCGTGAGATAAAAGAGGAGGTGGAGAGAGTGGGGAGGTGGAGAGAGTGGGGAGGGAGAGAGAAAGTGAATGAAAAAGCGTGAGATAAAAGTGGAGGTGGAGAGAGTGGGGAGGTGGAGAGAGTGGGGAGGGAGAGAGAAAGTGAATGAAAGAGCTTGAGATAAAAGAGGAGGTGGAGAGAGTGGGGAGGGAGAGAGAAAGTGAATGAAAGAGCTTGAGATAAAAGAGGAGGTGGAGAGAGTGGGGAGGGAGAGAGAAAGTGAATGAAAGAGCGTGAGATAAAAGAGGAGGTGGAGAGAGTGGGGAGGGAGAGAGAGTGGGGAGGGAGAGAGAGTGGGGAGGGAGAGAGAAAGTGAATGAAAGAGCTTGAGATAAAAGAGGAGGTGGAGTGAGTGGGGAGGGAGAGAGAAAGTGAATGAAAGAGCGTGAGATAAAAGAGGAGGTGGAGAGAGAGGGGAGGTGGAGAGAGTGGGGAGGTGGAGAGAGTGGGGAGGGAGAGAGAAAGTGAATGAAAGAGCGTGAGATAAAAGAGGAGGTGGAGAGAGTGGGGAGGTGGAGAGAGTGGGGAGGGAGAGAGAAAGAGAATGAAAGAGCGTGAGATAAAAGAGGAGGTGGAGAGAGAGGGGAGGTGGAGAGAGTGGAGAGGGTGAGAGAAAGTGAATGAAAGAGCTTGAGATAAAAGAGGAGGTGGAGAGAGTGGGGAGGGAGAGAGAAAGTGAATGAAAGAGCTTGAGATAAAAGAGGAGGTGGATAGAGTGGGGAGGGAGAGAGAAAGTGAATGAAAGAGCGTGAGATAAAAGAGGAGGTGGAGAGAGTGGGGAGGGAGAGAGAGTGGGGAGGGAGAGAGAAAGTGAATGAAAGAGCGTGAGATAAAAGAGGAGGTGGAGAGAGTGGGGAGGTGGAGAGAGTGGGGAGGGAGAGAGAAAGAGAATGAAAGAGCGTGAGATAAAAGAGGAGGTGGAGAGAGTGGGGATGTGGAGAGAGTGGAGAGGGAGAGAGAAAGTGAATGAAAGAGCTTGAGATAAAAGAGGAGGTGGAGAGAGTGGGGAGGGAGAGAGAAAGTGAATGAAAGAGCTTGAGATAAAAGAGGAGACAGGGTGAGTGAAGATAAGAAAAGAGTCAACACACACTGGTAAATAGAGAGGAGGTGGAGAGAGTGGGGAGGGGAAGAGAAAGTGAATGAAAGAGAATGAGTTAAAAGAGGAGACATCGTCTGATTCACTCTTAGAAGAAAAGAGTCAACACACACATGTAAATAGAGAGGAGGTGGAGAGAAAGTGAATGAAAGAGCTTGAGATAAAAGAGGAGACAGGTTGAGTGAAGAAAAGAAAAGAGTCAACACACACTGGTAAATAGAGAGGAGGTGGAGAGAGTGGGGAGGGAGAGACAAAGTGAATGAAAGAGCTTGAGATAAAAGAGGAGACATCGTCTGATTCACTCTTAGAAGAAAAGAGTCAACACACACATGTAAATAGAGAGGAGGTGGAGAGAAAGTGAATGAAAGAGCTTGAGATAAAAGAGGAGGTGGAGAGAGTGGGGAGGGAGAGAGAAAGTGAATGAAAGAGCTTGAGATAAAAGAGGAGGTGGAGAGAGTGGGGAGGGAGAGAGAAAGTGAATGAATGAAAGAGCTTGAGATAAAAGAGGAGGTGGAGAGAAAGTGAATGAAAGAGCTTGAGATAAAAGAGGAGGTGGAGAGAGTGGGTAGGGAGAGAGAAAGTGAATGAAAGAGCTTGAGATAAAAGAGGAGGTGGAGAGAGGAGGTGGAGAGAGTGGGGAGGTGGAGAGAAAGTGAATGAAAGAGCTTGAGATAAAAGAGGAGGTGGAGAGAGTGGGGAGGGAGAGAGAAAGTGAATGAAAGAGCTTGAGATAAAAGAGGAGACATCGTCTGATTCACTCTTAGAAGAAAAGAGTCAACACACACAGGTAAAAAGAGAGGAGGTGGAGAGAAAGTGAATGAAAGAGCTTGAGATAAAAGAGGAGGTGGATAGAGTGGGGAGGGAGAGAGAAAGTGAATGAAAGAGCATGAGATAAAAGAGGAGGTGGAGAGAGTGGGGAGGTGGAGAGAGTGGGGAGGGAGAGAGAAAGTGAATGAAAGAGCTTGAGATAAAAGAGGAGGTGGATAGAAAGTGAATGAAAGAGCTTGAGATAAAAGAGGAGGAGGAGAGAGTGGGGAGGGAGAGAGAAAGTGAATGAAAGAGCTTGAGATAAAAGAGGAGGTGGAGAGAGTGGGTAGGGAGAGAGAAAGTGAATGAAAGAGCGTGAGATAAAAGAGGAGGTGGAGAGAGTGGGGAGGTGGAGAGAGTGGGGAGGGAGAGAGAAAGTGAATGAAAGAGCTTGAGATAAAAGAGGAGGTGGAGAGAGTGGGGAGGTGGAGAGAAAGTGAATGAAAGAGCTTGAGATAAAAGAGGAGACAGGGTGAGTGGGGAGGGAGAGAGAAAGTGAATGAAAGAGCTTGAGATAAAAGAGGAGACATCGTCTGATTCACTCTTAGAAGAAAAGAGTCAACACACACAGGTAAATAGAGAGGAGGTGGAGAGAAAGTGAATGAAAGAGCTTGAGATAAAAGAGGAGGTGGAGAGAGTGGGGAGGGAGAGAGAGTGGGGAGGTGGAGAGAGTGGGGAGGGAGAGAGAAAGTGAATGAAAGAGCTTGAGATAAAAGAGGAGGTGGATAGAGTGGGGAGGGAGAGAGAAAGTGAATGAAAGAGTGTGAGATAAAAGAGGAGGTGGAGAGAGTGGGGAGGTGGAGAGAGTGGGGAGGGAGAGAGAAAGTGAATGAAAGAGCTTGAGATAAAAGAGGAGGTGGATAGAAAGTGAATGAAAGAGCTTGAGATAAAAGAGGAGGTGGAGAGAGTGGGGAGGGAGAGAGAAAGTGAATGAAAGAGCTTGAGATAAAAGAGGAGGTGGAGAGAGTGGGTAGGGAGAGAGAAAGTGAATGAAAGAGCGTGAGATAAAAGAGGAGGTGGAGAGAGTGGGGAGGTGGAGAGAGTGGGGAGGGAGAGAGAAAGTGAATGAAAGAGCTTGAGATAAAAGAGGAGGTGGAGAGAGTGGGGAGGTGGAGAGAAAGTGAATGAAAGAGCTTGAGATAAAAGAGGAGACAGGGTGAGTGGGGAGGGAGAGAGAAAGTGAATGAAAGAGCTTGAGATAAAAGAGGAGACATCGTCTGATTCACTCTTAGAAGAAAAGAGTCAACACACACAGGTAAATAGAGAGGAGGTGGAGAGAAAGTGAATGAAAGAGCTTGAGATAAAAGAGGAGGTGGAGAGAGTGGGGAGGGAGAGAGAGTGGGGAGGTGGAGAGAGTGGGGAGGGAGAGAGAAAGTGAATGAAAGAGCTTGAGATAAAAGAGGAGGTGGATAGAGTGGGGAGGGAGAGAGAAAGTGAATGAAAGAGTGTGAGATAAAAGAGGAGGTGGAGAGAGTGGGGAGGGAGAGAGAGTGGGGAGGTGGAGAGAGTGGGGATGGAGAGAGAAAGTGAATGAAAGAGCTTGAGATAAAAGAGGAGGTGGAGAGAGTGGGGAGGTGGAGAGAAAGTGAATGAAAGAGCTTGAGATAAAAGAGGAGACAGGGTGAGTGGGGAGGGAGAGAGAAAGTGAATGAAAGAGCTTGAGATAAAAGAGTAGACATCGTCTGATTCACTCTTAGAAGAAAAGAGTCAACACACACAGTTAAATAGAGAGGAGGTGGAGAGAAAGTGAATGAAAGAGCTTGAGATAAAAGAGGAGGTGGAGAGAGTGGGGAGGGAGAGAGAGTGGGGAGGTGGAGAGAGTGGGGAGGGAGAGAGAAAGTGAATGAAAGAGCTTGAGATAAAAGAGGAGGTGGATAGAGTGGGGAGGGAGAGAGAAAGTGAATGAAAGAGTGTGAGATAAAAGAGGAGGTGGAGAGAGTGGGGAGGGAGAGAGAGTGGGGAGGTGGAGAGAGTGGGGATGGAGAGAGAAAGTGAATGAAAGAGCTTGAGATAAAAGAGGAGGTGGAGAGAGTGGGGAGGTGGAGAGAAAGTGAATGAAAGAGCTTGAGATAAAAGAGGAGACAGGGTGAGTGGGGAGGGAGAGAGAAAGTGAATGAAAGAGCTTGAGATAAAAGAGTAGACATCGTCTGATTCACTCTTAGAAGAAAAGAGTCAACACACACAGTTAAATAGAGAGGAGGTGGAGAGAAAGTGAATGAAAGAGCTTGAGATAAAAGAGGAGGTGGAGAGAGTGGGGAGGGAGAGAGAGTGGGGAGGTGGAGAGAGTGGGGAGGGAGAGAGAAAGTGAATGAAAGAGCTTGAGATAAAAGAGGAGGTGGATAGAGTGGGGAGGGAGAGAGAAAGTGAATGAAAGAGTGTGAGATAAAAGAGGAGGTGGAGAGAGTGGGGAGGGAGAGAGAGTGGGGAGGTGGAGAGAGTGGGGATGGAGAGAGAAAGTGAATGAAAGAGCTTGAGATAAAAGAGGAGGTGGAGAGAGTGGGGAGGGAGAGAGAGTGGGGAGGGAGAGAGAAAGTGAATGAAAGAGCGTGAGATAAAAGAGGAGGTGGAGAGAGTGGGGAGGTGGAGAGAGTGGGGAGGGAGAGAGAAAGAGAATGAAAGAGCGTGAGATAAAAGAGGAGGTGGAGAGAGTGGGGAGGTGGAGAGAGTGGAGAGGGAGAGAGAAAGTGAATGAAAGAGCTTGAGATAAAAGAGGAGGTGGAGAGAGTGGGGAGGGAGAGAGAAAGTGAATGAAAGAGCTTGAGATAAAAGAGGAGACAGGGTGAGTGAAGATAAGAAAAGAGTCAACACACACTGGTAAATAGAGAGGAGGTGGAGAGAGTGGGGAGGGGAAGAGAAAGTGAATGAAAGAGAATGAGTTAAAAGAGGAGACATCGTCTGATTCACTCTTAGAAGAAAAGAGTCAACACACACATGTAAATAGAGAGGAGGTGGAGAGAAAGTGAATGAAAGAGCTTGAGATAAAAGAGTAGACATCGTCTGATTCACTCTTAGAAGAAAAGAGTCAACACACACATGTAAATAGAGAGGAGGTGGAGAGAAAGTGAATGAAAGAGCTTGAGATAAAAGAGGAGGTGGAGAGAGTGGGGAGGGAGAGAGAGTGGGGAGGTGGAGAGAGTGGGGAGGGAGAGAGAAAGTGAATGAAAGAGCTTGAGATAAAAGAGGAGGTGGAGAGAGTGGGGAGGGAGAGAGAAAGTGAATGAAAGAGTGTGAGATAAAAGAGGAGGTGGAGAGAGTGGGGAGGGAGAGAGAGTGGGGAGGTGGAGAGAGTGGGGATGGAGAGAGAAAGTGAATGAAAGAGCTTGAGATAAAAGAGGAGGTGGAGAGAGTGGGGAGGGAGAGAGAGTGGGGAGGGAGAGAGAAAGTGAATGAAAGAGCGTGAGATAAAAGAGGAGGTGGAGAGAGTGGGGAGGTGGAGAGAGTGGGGAGGGAGAGAGAAAGAGAATGAAAGAGCGTGAGATAAAAGAGGAGGTGGAGAGAGTGGGGAGGTGGAGAGAGTGGAGAGGGAGAGAGAAAGTGAATGAAAGAGCTTGAGATAAAAGAGGAGGTGGAGAGAGTGGGGAGGGGGAGAGAAAGTGAATGAAAGAGCGTGAGATAAAAGAGGAGACAGGGTGAGTGAAGATAAGAAAAGAGTCAACACACACTGGTAAATAGAGAGGAGGTGGAGAGAGTGGGGAGGGGAAGAGAAAGTGAATGAAAGAGAATGAGTTAAAAGAGGAGACATCGTCTGAATCACTCTTAGAAGAAAAGAGTCAACACACACAGGTAAATAGAGAGGAGGTGGAGAGAAAGTGAATGAAAGAGCTTGAGATAAAAGAGGAGACAGGTTGAGTGAAGAAAAGAAAAGAGTCAACACACACTGGTAAATAGAGAGGAGGTGGAGAGAGTGGGGAGGGAGAGACAAAGTGAATGAAAGAGCTTGAGATAAAAGAGGAGACATCGTCTGATTCACTCTTAGAAGAAAAGAGTCAACACACACCGGTAAATAGAGAGGAGGTGGAGAGAAAGTGAATGAAAGAGCTTGAGATAAAAGAGGAGGTGGAGAGAGTGGGGAGGGAGAGAGAAAGTGAATGAAAGAGCTTGAGATAAAAGAGGAGGTGGAGAGAGTGGGGAGGGAGAGAGAAAGTGAATGAATGAAAGAGCTTGAGATAAAAGAGGAGGTGGAGAGAAAGTGAATGAAAGAGCTTGAGATAAAAGAGGAGGTGGAGAGAGTGGGTAGGGAGAGAGAAAGTGAATGAAAGAGCTTGAGATAAAAGAGGAGGTGGAGAGAGGAGGTGGAGAGAGTGGGGAGGTGGAGAGAAAG
This sequence comes from Salmo salar, assembly GCF_965601325.2. Classification (NCBI taxonomy): domain Eukaryota; kingdom Metazoa; phylum Chordata; class Actinopteri; order Salmoniformes; family Salmonidae; genus Salmo; species Salmo salar. Next base: position 6,127,511 of record NC_138309.1, read on the forward strand.
TGAATGAAAGAGCTTGAGATAAAAGAGGAGGTGGAGAGAGTGGGGAGGGAGAGAGAAAGTGAATGAAAGAGCATGAGATAAAAGAGGAGGTGGAGAGAGTGGGGAGGTGGAGAGAGTGGGGAGGGAGAGAGAAAGTGAATGAAAGAGCTTGAGATAAAAGAGGAGGTGGATAGAAAGTGAATGAAAGAGCTTGAGATAAAAGAGGAGGTGGAGAGAGTGGGGAGGGAGAGAGAAAGTGAATGAAAGAGCTTGAGATAAATGAGGAGGTGGAGAGAGTGGGTAGGGAGAGAGAAAGTGAATGAAAGAGCGTGAGATAAAAGAGGAGGTGGAGAGAGTGGGGAGGTGGAGAGAGTGGGGAGGGAGAGAGAAAGTGAATGAAAGAGCTTGAGATAAAAGAGGAGGTGGAGAGAGTGGGGAGGTGGAGAGAAAGTGAATGAAAGAGCTTGAGATAAAAGAGGAGACAGGGTGAGTGGGGAGGGAGAGAGAAAGTGAATGAAAGAGCTTGAGATAAAAGAGGAGGTGGAGAGAGTGGGGAGGGAGAGAGAGTGGGGAGGTGGAGAGAGTGGGGAGGGAGAGAGAAAGTGAATGAAAGAGCTTGAGATAAAAGAGGAGGTGGATAGAGTGGGGAGGGAGAGAGAAAGTGAATGAAAGAGTGTGAGATAAAAGAGGAGGTGGAGAGAGTGGGGAGGGAGAGAGAGTGGGGAGGTGGAGAGAGTGGGGATGGAGAGAGAAAGTGAATGAAAGAGCTTGAGATAAAAGAGGAGGTGGAGAGAGTGGGGAGGGAGAGAGAGTGGGGAGGGAGAGAGAAAGTGAATGAAAGAGCGTGAGATAAAAGAGGAGGTGGAGAGAGTGGGGAGGTGGAGAGAGTGGGGAGGGAGAGAGAAAGTGAATGAAAGAGCGTGAGATAAAAGAGGAGGTGGAGAGAGTGGGGAGGGGAGAGAGTGGGAGGGAGAGAGAAAGTGAATGAAAGAGCTTGAGATAAAAGAGGAGGTGGAGAGAGTGGGGAGGGAGAGAGAAAGTGAATGAAAGAGCTTGAGTTAAAAGAGGAGACATCGTCTGATTCACTCTTAGAAGAAAAGAGTCAACACACACAGGTAAATAGAGAGGAGGTGGAGAGAGTGGGGAGGGGAAGAGAAAGTGAATGAAAGAGAATGAGTTAAAAGAGGAGACATCGTCTGATTCACTCTTAGAAGAAAAGAGTCAACACACACAGGTAAATAGAGAGGAGGTGGAGAGAAAGTGAATGAAAGAGCTTGAGATAAAAGAGGAGGTGGAGAGAGTGGGGAGGGAGAGAGAGTGGGGAGGTGGAGAGAGTGGGGAGGGAGAGAGAAAGTGAATGAAAGAGCTTGAGATAAAAGAGGAGGTGGAGAGAGTGGGGAGGGAGAGAGAAAGTGAATGAAAGAGTGTGAGATAAAAGAGGAGGTGGAGAGAGTGGGGAGGGAGAGAGAGTGGGGAGGTGGAGAGAGTGGGGATGGAGAGACAAAGTGAATGAAAGAGAATGAGTTAAAAGAGGAGACATCGTCTGATTCACTCTTAGAAGAAAAGAGTCAACACACACATGTAAATAGAGAGGAGGTGGAGAGAAAGTGAATGAAAGAGCTTGAGATAAAAGAGGAGACAGGTTGAGTGAAGAAAAGAAAAGAGTCAACACACACTGGTAAATAGAGAGGAGGTGGAGAGAGTGGGGAGGGAGAGACAAAGTGAATGAAAGAGCTTGAGATAAAAGAGGAGACATCGTCTGATTCACTCTTAGAAGAAAAGAGTCAACACACACCGGTAAATAGAGAGGAGGTGGAGAGAAAGTGAATGAAAGAGCTTGAGATAAAAGAGGAGGTGGAGAGAGTGGGGAGGGAGAGAGAAAGTGAATGAAAGAGCTTGAGATAAAAGAGGAGGTGGAGAGAGTGGGGAGGGAGAGAGAAAGTGAATGAATGAAAGAGCTTGAGATAAAAGAGGAGGTGGAGAGAAAGTGAATGAAAGAGCTGGAGATAAAAGAGGAGGTGGAGAGAGTGGGTAGGGAGAGAGAAAGTGAATGAAAGAGCTTGAGATAAAAGAGGAGGTGGAGAGAGTGGGGAGGTGGAGAGAAAGTGAATGAAAGAGCTTGAGATAAAAGAGGAGGTGGAGAGAGTGGGGAGGGAGAGAGAAAGTGAATGAAAGAGCTTGAGATAAAAGAGGAGGTGGATAGAAAGTGAATGAAAGAGCTTGAGATAAAAGAGGAGGTGGAGAGAGTGGGGAGGGAGAGAGAAAGTGAATGAAAGAGCTTGAGATAAAAGAGGAGGTGGAGAGAGTGGGTAGGGAGAGAGAAAGTGAATGAAAGAGCGTGAGATAAAAGAGGAGGTGGAGAGAGTGGGGAGGTGAGAGAGAAAGGAATGAATGAAAGAGCTTGAGATAAAAGAGGAGACAGGGGGTGAGTGGGGAGGGAGAGAGAAAGTGAATGAAAGAGCTTGAGATAAAAGAGTAGACATCGTCTGATTCACTCTTAGAAGAAAAGAGTCAACACACACAGGTAAATAGAGAGGAGGTGGAGAAAAAGTGAATGAAAGAGCTTGAGATAAAAGAGGAGGTGGAGAGAGTGGGGAGGGAGAGAGAGTGGGGAGGTGGAGAGAGTGGGGAGGGAGAGAGAAAGTGAATGAAAGAGCTTGAGATAAAAGAGGAGGTGGATAGAGTGGGGAGGGAGAGAGAAAGTGAATGAAAGAGTGTGAGATAAAAGAGGAGGTGGAGAGAGTGGGGAGGGAGAGAGAAAGTGAATGAAAGAGTGTGAGATAAAAGAGGAGGTGGAGAGAGTGGGGAGGGAGAGAGAGTGGGGAGGTGGAGAGAGTGGGGAGGGAGAGAGAAAGTGAATGAAAGAGCGTGAGATAAAAGAGGAGACAGGGTGAGTGAAGATAAGAAAAGAGTCAACACACACTGGTAAATAGAGAGGAGGTGGAGAGAGTGGGGAGGGAGAGACAAAGTGAATGAAAGAGAATGAGTTAAAAGAGGAGACATCGTCTGATTCACTCTTAGAAGAAAAGAGTCAACACACACATGTAAATAGAGAGGAGGTGGAGAGAAAGTGAATGAAAGAGCTTGAGATAAAAGAGGAGACAGGTTGAGTGAAGAAAAGAAAAGAGTCAACACACACTGGTAAATAGAGAGGAGGTGGAGAGAGTGGGGAGGGAGAGACAAAGTGAATGAAAGAGCTTGAGATAAAAGAGGAGACATCGTCTGATTCACTCTTAGAAGAAAAGAGTCAACACACACCGGTAAATAGAGAGGAGGTGGAGAGAAAGTCAATGAAAGAGCTTGAGATAAAAGAGGAGGTGGAGAGAGTGGAGAGGGAGAGAGAAAGTGAATGAAAGAGCTTGAGATAAAAGAGGAGGAGGTGGAGAGAGTGGGGAGGGAGAGAGAAAGTGAATGAAAGAGCGTGAGATAAAAGAGGAGGTGGAGAGAGTGGGGAGGTGGAGAGAGTGGGGAGGGAGAGAGAAAGTGAATGAAAGAGCGTGAGATAAAAGAGGAGGTGGAGAGAGTGGGGAGGTGGAGAGAGTGGGGAGGGAGAGAAAAAGTGAATGAAAGAGCTTGAGATAAAAGAGGAGGTGGAGAGAGTGGGGAGGGAGAGAGAAAGTGAATGAAAGAGCGTGAGATAAAAGAGGAGGTGGAGAGAGTGGGGAGGTGGAGAGAGTGGGGAGGGAGAGAGAAAGTGAATGAAAAAGCGTGAGATAAAAGAGGAGGTGGAGAGAGTGGGGAGGTGGAGAGAGTGGGGAGGGAGAGAGAAAGTGAATGAAAGAGCTTGAGATAAAAGAGGAGGTGGAGAGAGTGGGGAGGGAGAGAGAAAGTGAATGAAAGAGCTTGAGATAAAAGAGGAGGTGGAGAGAGTGGGGAGGGAGAGAGAAAGTGAATGAAAGAGCGTGAGATAAAAGAGGAGGTGGAGAGAGTGGGGAGGGAGAGAGAGTGGGGAGGGAGAGAGAAAGTTAATGAAAGAGCTTGAGATAAAAAAGGAGGTGGAGAGAGTGGGGAGGGAGAGAGAGAGTGAATGAAAGAGCGTGAGATAAAAGAGGAGGTGGAGAGAGTGGGGAGGTGGAGAGAGTGGGGAGGGAGAGAGAAAGTGAATGAAAGAGCGTGAGATAAAAGAGGAGGTGGAGAGAGTGGGGAGGTGGAGAGAGTGGGGAGGTGGAGAGAGAAAGAGAATGAAAGAGCGTGAGATAAAAGAGGAGGTGGAGAGAGTGGGGAGGGAGAGAGAAAGTGAATGAAGAGCTTGAGATAAAAGAGGAGGTGGAGAGAGTGGGGAGGGAGAGGAAAGTGAATGAAAGAGCTTGAGATAAAAGAGGAGGTGGAGAGAGTGGGGAGGTGGAGAGAGGGGGAGGGAGAGAGAAAGTGAATGAAAGAGCTTGAGATAAAAGAGGAGGAGGTGGAGAGAGTGGGGAGGTGAGAGAGAGTGGGGAGGGAGAGAGAAAGTGAATGAAAGAGCTTGAGATAAAAGAGGAGGTGGAGAGAGTGGGGAGGTGGAGAGAAAGTGAATGAATGAGCTTGAGATAAAAGAGGAGACAGGGTGAGTGGGGAGGGAGAGAGAAAGTGAATGAAAGAGCTTGAGATAAAAGAGGAGACATCGTCTGATTCACTCTTAGAAGAAAAGAGTCAACACACACAGGTAAATAGAGAGGAGGTGGAGAGAAAGTGAATGAAAGAGCTTGAGATAAAAGAGGAGGTGGAGAGAATGGGGAGGGAGAGAGAAAGTGAATGAAAGAGCTTGAGATAAAAGAGGAGGTGGATAGAGTGGGGAGGGAGAGAGAAAGTGAATGAAAGAGCGTGAGATAAAAGAGGAGGTGGAGAGAGTGGGGAGGGAGAGAGAGTGGGGAGGGAGAGAGAAAGTGAATGAAAGAGCGTGAGATAAAAGAGGAGGTGGAGAGAGTGGGGAGGTGGAGAGAGTGGGGAGGGAGAGAGAAAGTGAATGAAAGAGCTTGAGATAAAAGAGGAGGTGGAGAGAGTGGGGAGGTGGAGAGAAAGTGAATGAAAGAGCTTGAGATAAAAGAGGAGACAGGGTGAGTGGGGAGGGAGAGAGAAAGTGAATGAAAGAGCTTGAGATAAAAGAGGAGGTGGAGAGAGTGGGGAGGGAGAGAGAAAGTGAATGAATGAAAGAGCTTGAGATAAAAGAGGAGGTGGAGAGAAAGTGAATGAAAGAGCTTGAGATAAAAAAGGAGACATCGTCTGATTCACTCTTAGAAGAAAAGAGTCAACACACACAGGTAAATAGAGAGGAGGTGGAGAGAAAGTGAATGAAAGAGCATGAGATAAAAGAGGAGGTGGAGAGAGTGGGGAGGTGGAGAGAGTGGGGAGGTAGAGAGAAAGTGAATGAAAGAGCGTGAGATAAAGGAGGAGGTGGAGAGAGTGGGGAGGTGGAGAGAGTGGGGAAGGAGAGAGAAAGTGAATGAAAGAGCTTGAGATAAAAGAGGAGGTGGAGAGAGTGGGGAGGGAGGGAGAAAGTGAATGAAAGAGCTTGAGATAAAAGAGGAGGTGGATAGAAAATGAATGAAAGAGCTTGAGATAAAAGAGGAGGTGGAGAGAGTGGGGAGGGAGAGAGAAAGTGAATGAAAGAGCTTGAGATAAAAGAGGAGACATCGTCTGATTCACTCTTAGAAGAAAAGAGTCAACACACACAGGTAAATAGAGAGGAGGTGGAGAGAAAGTGAATGAAAGAGCTTGAGATAAAAGAGGAGGTGGATAGAGTGGGGAGGGAGAGAGAAAGTGAATGAAAGAGCATGAGATAAAAGAGGAGGTGGAGAGAGTGGGGAGGGAGAGAGAAAGTGAATGAAAGAGCGTGAGATAAAGGAGGAGGTGGAGAGAGTGGGGAGGTGGAGAGAGTGGGGAAGGAGAGAGAAAGTGAATGAAAGAGCTTGAGATAAAAGAGGAGGTGGAGAGAGTGGGGAGGTAGAGAGAAAGTGAATGAAAGAGCTCGAGATAAAAGAGGAGGTGGAGAGAGTGGGGAGGGAGAGAGAAAGTGAATGAAAGAGCATGAGATGAAAGAGGAGGTGGAGAGAGTGGGGAGGGAGAGAGAGTGGGGAGGGAGAGAGAAAGTTAATGAAAGACCTTGAGATAAAAGAGGAGGTGGAGAGAGTGGGGAGGGAGAGAGAAAGTGAATGAAAGAGCGTGAGATAAAAGAGGAGGTGGAGAGAGTGGGGAGGGAGAGAGTGGGGAGGGAGAGAGAAAGTGAATGAAAGAGCGTGAGATAAAAGAGGAGGTGGAGAGAGTGGGGAGGGAGAGAGTGGGGAGGGAGAGAGAAAGTGAATGAAAGAGCGTGAGATAAAAGAGGAGGTGGAGAGAGTGGGGAGGGAGAGAGAGTGGGGAGGGAGAGAGAAAGTGAATGAAAGAGCATGAGATGAAAGAGGAGGTGGAAAGAGTGGGGAGGGAGAGAGAGTGGGGAGGGAGAGAGAAAGTGAATGAAAGAGCTTGAGATAAAAGAGGAGGTGGAGAGAGTGGGGAGGGAGAGGGAAAGTGAATGAAAGAGAATGAGTTAAAAGAGGAGACATCGTCTGATTCACTCTTAGAAGAAAAGAGTCAACACACACATGTAAATAGAGAGGAGGTGGAGAGAAAGTGAATGAAAGAGCTTGAGATAAAAGAGGAGACAGGTTGAGTGAAGAAAAGAAAAGAGTCAACACACACTGGTAAATAGAGAGGAGGTGGAGAGAGTGGGGAGGGAGAGACAAAGTGAATGAAAGAGCTTGAGATAAAAGAGGAGACATCGTCTGATTCACTCTTAGAAGAAAAGAGTCAACACACACCGGTAAATAGAGAGGAGGTGGAGAGAAAGTGAATGAAAGAGCTTGAGATAAAAGAGGAGGTGGAGAGAGTGGGGAGGGAGAGAGAAAGTGAATGAAAGAGCTTGAGATAAAAGAGGAGGTGGAGAGAGTGGGGAGGGAGAGAGAAAGTGAATGAATGAAAGAGCTTGAGATAAAAGAGGAGGTGGAGAGAGTGGGGAGGTGGAGAGTGGGGAGGGAGAGAGAAAGTGAATGAAAGAGCTTGAGATAAAAGAGGAGGTGGATAGAAAGTGAATGAAAGAGCTTGAGATAAAAGAGGAGGTGGAGAGAGTGGGGAGGGAGAGAGAAAGTGAATGAAAGAGCTTGAGATAAAAGAGGAGGTGGAGAGAGTGGGGAGGTGGAGAGAGTGGGGAGGGAGAGAGAAAGTGAATGAAAGAGCTTGAGATAAAAGAGGAGGTGGAGAGAGTGGGGAGGTGGAGAGAAAGTGAATGAATGAGCTTGAGATAAAAGAGGAGACAGGGTGAGTGGGGAGGGAGAGAGAAAGTGAATGAAAGAGCTTGAGATAAAAGAGGAGACATCGTCTGATTCACTCTTAGAAGAAAAGAGTCAACACACACAGGTAAATAGAGAGGAGGTGGAGAGAAAGTGAATGAAAGAGCTTGAGATAAAAGAGGAGGTGGAGAGAGTGGGGAGGGAGAGAGAAAGTGAATGAAAGAGCTTGAGATAAAAGAGGAGGTGGATAGAGTGGGGAGGGAGAGAGAAAGTGAATGAAAGAGCGTGAGATAAAAGAGGAGGTGGAGAGAGTGGGGAGGGAGAGAGAGTGGGGAGGGAGAGAGAAAGTGAATGAAAGAGCGTGAGATAAAAGAGGAGGTGGAGAGAGTGGGGAGGTGGAGAGAGTGGGGAGGGAGAGAGAAAGTGAATGAAAGAGCTTGAGATAAAAGAGGAGGTGGAGAGAGTGGGGAGGTGGAGAGAAAGTGAATGAAAGAGCTTGAGATAAAAGAGGAGACAGGGTGAGTGGGGAGGGAGAGAGAAAGTGAATGAAAGAGCTTGAGATAAAAGAGGAGGTGGAGAGAGTGGGGAGGGAGAGAGAAAGTGAATGAATGAAAGAGCTTGAGATAAAAGAGGAGGTGGAGAGAAAGTGAATGAAAGAGCTTGAGATAAAAGAGGAGACATCGTCTGATTCACTCTTAGAAGAAAAGAGTCAACACACACAGGTAAATAGAGAGGAGGTGGAGAGAAAGTGAATGAAAGAGCATGAGATAAAAGAGGAGGTGGAGAGAGTGGGGAGGTGGAGAGAGTGGGGAGGTAGAGAGAAAGTGAATGAAAGAGCGTGAGATAAAGGAGGAGGTGGAGAGAGTGGGGAGGTGGAGAGAGTGGGGAAGGAGAGAGAAAGTGAATGAAAGAGCTTGAGATAAAAGAGGAGGTGGAGAGAGTGGGGAGGGAGGGAGAAAGTGAATGAAAGAGCTTGAGATAAAAGAGGAGGTGGATAGAAAATGAATGAAAGAGCTTGAGATAAAAGAGGAGGTGGAGAGAGTGGGGAGGGAGAGAGAAAGTGAATGAAAGAGCTTGAGATAAAAGAGGAGACATCGTCTGATTCACTCTTAGAAGAAAAGAGTCAACACACACAGGTAAATAGAGAGGAGGTGGAGAGAAAGTGAATGAAAGAGCATGAGATAAAAGAGGAGGTGGAGAGAGTGGGGAGGTGGAGAGAGTGGGGAGGTAGAGAGAAAGTGAATGAAAGAGCGTGAGATAAAGGAGGAGGTGGAGAGAGTGGGGAGGTGGAGAGAGTGGGGAAGGAGAGAGAAAGTGAATGAAAGAGCTTGAGATAAAAGAGGAGGTGGAGAGAGTGGGGAGGGAGAGAGAAAGTGAATGAAAGAGCTTGAGATAAAAGAGGAGACATCGTCTGATTCACTCTTAGAAGAAAAGAGTCAACACACACAGGTAAATAGAGAGGAGGTGGAGAGAAAGTGAATGAAAGAGCTTGAGATAAAAGAGGAGGTGGATAGAGTGGGGAGGGAGAGAGAAAGTGAATGAAAGAGCATGAGATAAAAGAGGAGGGGTAGAGAGTGGGGAGGTGGAGAGAGTGGGGAGGGAGAGAGAAAGTGAATGAAAGAGCGTGAGATAAAGGAGGAGGTGGAGAGAGTGGGGAAGGAGAGAGAAAGTGAATGAAAGAGCTTGAGATAAAAGAGGAGGTGGAGAGAGTGGGGAGGTGGAGAGAGTGGGGAGGGAGAGAGAAAGTGAATGAAAGAGCGTGAGATAAAGGAGGAGGTGGAGAGAGTGGGGAGGTGGAGAGAGTGGGGAAGGAGAGAGAAAGTGAATGAAAGAGCTTGAGATAAAAGAGGAGGTGGAGAGAGTGGGGAGGTAGAGAGAAAGTGAATGAAAGAGCTCGAGATAAAAGAGGAGGTGGAGAGAGTGGGGAGGGAGAGAGAAAGTGAATGAAAGAGCATGAGATGAAAGAGGAGGTGGAGAGAGTGGGGAGGGAGAGAGAGTGGGGAGGGAGAGAGAAAGTTATATGAAAGACCTTGAGATAAAAGAGGAGGTGGAGAGAGTGGGGAGGGAGAGAGAAAGTGAATGAAAGAGCGTGAGATAAAAGAGGAGGTGGAGAGAGTGGGGAGGGAGAGAGTGGGGAGGGAGAGAGAAAGTGAATGAAAGAGCGTGAGATAAAAGAGGAGGTGGAGAGAGTGGGGAGGGAGAGAGTGGGGAGGGAGAGAGAAAGTGAATGAAAGAGCGTGAGATAAAAGAGGAGGTGGAGAGAGTGGGGAGGGAGAGAGAGTGGGGAGGGAGAGAGAAAGTGAATGAAAGAGCATGAGATGAAAGAGGAGGTGGAAAGAGTGGGGAGGGAGAGAGAGTGGGGAGGGAGAGAGAAAGTGAATGAAAGAGCTTGAGATAAAAGAGGAGGTGGAGAGAGTGGGGAGGGAGAGGGAAAGTGAATGAAAGACTGAGATAAAAGAGGAGGTGGAGAGAGTGGGGAGGTGGAGAGAGTGGGGAGGGAGAGAGAAAGTGAATGAAAGAGCTTGAGATAAAAGAGGAGGAGGTGGAGAGAGTGGTGAGGGAGAGAGAGTGGGGAAGGAGAGAGAAAGTGAATGAAAGAGCTTGAGATAAAAGAGGAGGTGGAGAGAGTGGGGAGGGAGAGAGAAAGTGAATGAAAGAGCTTGAGATAAAAGAGGAGGTGGATAGAAAATGAATGAAAGAGCTTGAGATAAAAGAGGAGGTGGAGAGAGTGGGGAGGGAGAGAGAAAGTGAATGAAAGAGTTTGAGATAAAAGAGGAGGTGGAGAGTGGGGAGCGAGAGAGAAAGTGAATGAAAGAGCTTGAGATAAAAGAGGTGGATAGAAAGTGAATGAAAGAGCTTGAGATAAAAGAGGAGGTGGAGAGAGTGGGGAGGGAGAGAGAAAGTGAATGAAAGAGCTTGAGATAAAAGAGGAGGTGGAGAGAGTGGGGAGGGAGAGAGAAAGTGAATGAAAGAGCATGAGATAAAAGAGGAGGTGGAGAGAGTGGGGAGGGAGAGAGAAAGTGAATGAAAGAGCGTGAGATAAAGGAGGAGGTGGAGAGAGTGGGGAGGTGGAGAGAGTGGGGAAGGAGAGAGAAAGTGAATGAAAGAGCTTGAGATAAAAGAGGAGGTGGAGAGAGTGGGGAGGTAGAGAGAAAGTGAATGAAAGAGCTCGAGATAAAAGAGGAGGTGGAGAGAGTGGGGAGGGAGAGAGAAAGTGAATGAAAGAGCATGAGATGAAAGAGGAGGTGGAGAGAGTGGGGAGGGAGAGAGAGTGGGGAGGGAGAGAGAAAGTTAATGAAAGACCTTGAGATAAAAGAGGAGGTGGAGAGAGTGGGGAGGGAGAGAGAAAGTGAATGAAAGAGCTTGAGATGAGAAAGAGAATGAAAGAGCTGAGATAAAGATAGAAAGTGAATGAAAGAGCTTGAGATAAAAGAGGAGGTGGAGAGAGTGGGGAGGGAGAGAGAAAGTGAATGAAAGAGCTTGAGATAAAAGAGGAGGTGGAGAGAGTGGGGAGGTGGAGAGAGTGGGGAGGGAGAGAGAAAGTGAATGAAAGAGCTTGAGATAAAAGAGGAGGTGGAGAGAGTGGGGAGGTGTGAATGAAAGAGAATGAGTTAAAAGAGGAGACATCGTCTGATTCACTCTTAGAAGAAAAGAGTCAACACACACATGTAAATAGAGAGGAGGTGGAGAGAAAGTGAATGAAAGAGCTTGAGATAAAAGAGGAGACAGGTTGAGTGAAGAAAAGAAAAGAGTCAACACACACTGGTAAATAGAGAGGAGGTGGAGAGAGTGGGGAGGGAGAGACAAAGTGAATGAAAGAGCTTGAGATAAAAGAGGAGACATCGTCTGATTCACTCTTAGAAGAAAAGAGTCAACACACACCGGTAAATAGAGAGGAGGTGGAGAGAAAGTGAATGAAAGAGCTTGAGATAAAAGAGGAGGTGGAGAGAGTGGGGAGGGAGAGAGAAAGTGAATGAAAGAGCTTGAGATAAAAGAGGAGGTGGAGAGAGTGGGGAGGGAGAGAGAAAGTGAATGAATGAAAGAGCTTGAGATAAAAGAGGAGGTGGAGAGAGTGGGGAGGTGGAGAGTGGGGAGGGAGAGAGAAAGTGAATGAAAGAGCTTGAGATAAAAGAGGAGGTGGATAGAAAGTGAATGAAAGAGCTTGAGATAAAAGAGGAGGTGGAGAGAGTGGGGAGGGAGAGAGAAAGTGAATGAAAGAGCTTGAGATAAAAGAGGAGGTGGAGAGAGTGGGGAGGTGGAGAGAGTGGGGAGGGAGAGAGAAAGTGAATGAAAGAGCTTGAGATAAAAGAGGAGGTGGAGAGAGTGGGGAGGTGGAGAGAAAGTGAATGAATGAGCTTGAGATAAAAGAGGAGACAGGGTGAGTGGGGAGGGAGAGAGAAAGTGAATGAAAGAGCTTGAGATAAAAGAGGAGACATCGTCTGATTCACTCTTAGAAGAAAAGAGTCAACACACACAGGTAAATAGAGAGGAGGTGGAGAGAAAGTGAATGAAAGAGCTTGAGATAAAAGAGGAGGTGGAGAGAGTGGGGAGGGAGAGAGAAAGTGAATGAAAGAGCTTGAGATAAAAGAGGAGGTGGATAGAGTGGGGAGGGAGAGAGAAAGTGAATGAAAGAGCGTGAGATAAAAGAGGAGGTGGAGAGAGTGGGGAGGGAGAGAGAGTGGGGAGGGAGAGAGAAAGTGAATGAAAGAGCGTGAGATAAAAGAGGAGGTGGAGAGAGTGGGGAGGTGGAGAGAGTGGGGAGGGAGAGAGAAAGTGAATGAAAGAGCGTGAGATAAAAGAGGAGGTGGAGAGAGTGGGGAGGTGGAGAGAAAGTGAATGAAAGAGCTTGAGATAAAAGAGGAGACAGGGTGAGTGGGGAGGGAGAGAGAAAGTGAATGAAAGAGCTTGAGATAAAAGAGGAGGTGGAGAGAGTGGGGAGGGAGAGAGAAAGTGAATGAATGAAAGAGCTTGAGATAAAAGAGGAGGTGGAGAGAAAGTGAATGAAAGAGCTTGAGATAAAAGAGGAGACATCGTCTGATTCACTCTTAGAAGAAAAGAGTCAACACACACAGGTAAATAGAGAGGAGGTGGAGAGAAAGTGAATGAAAGAGCATGAGATAAAAGAGGAGGTGGAGAGAGTGGGGAGGTGGAGAGAGTGGGGAGGTAGAGAGAAAGTGAATGAAAGAGCGTGAGATAAAGGAGGAGGTGGAGAGAGTGGGGAGGTGGAGAGAGTGGGGAAGGAGAGAGAAAGTGAATGAAAGAGCTTGAGATAAAAGAGGAGGTGGAGAGAGTGGGGAGGGAGGGAGAAAGTGAATGAAAGAGCTTGAGATAAAAGAGGAGGTGGATAGAAAATGAATGAAAGAGCTTGAGATAAAAGAGGAGGTGGAGAGAGTGGGGAGGGAGAGAGAAAGTGAATGAAAGAGCTTGAGATAAAAGAGGAGACATCGTCTGATTCACTCTTAGAAGAAAAGAGTCAACACACACAGGTAAATAGAGAGGAGGTGGAGAGAAAGTGAATGAAAGAGCATGAGATAAAAGAGGAGGTGGAGAGAGTGGGGAGGTGGAGAGAGTGGGGAGGTAGAGAGAAAGTGAATGAAAGAGCGTGAGATAAAGGAGGAGGTGGAGAGAGTGGGGAGGTGGAGAGAGTGGGGAAGGAGAGAGAAAGTGAATGAAAGAGCTTGAGATAAAAGAGGAGGTGGAGAGAGTGGGGAGGGAGAGAGAAAGTGAATGAAAGAGCTTGAGATAAAAGAGGAGGTGGATAGAAAATGAATGAAAGAGCTTGAGATAAAAGAGGAGGTGGAGAGAGTTTGGAGGGAGAGAGAAAGTGAATGAAAGAGCTTGAGATAAAAGAGGAGACATCGTCTGATTCACTCTTAGAAGAAAAGAGTCAACACACACAGGTAAATAGAGAGGAGGTGGAGAGAAAGTGAATGAAAGAGCTTGAGATAAAAGAGGAGGTGGATAGAGTGGGGAGGGAGAGAGAAAGTGAATGAAAGAGCATGAGATAAAAGAGGAGGGGTAGAGAGTGGGGAGGTGGAGAGAGTGGGGAGGGAGAGAGAAAGTGAATGAAAGAGCGTGAGATAAAGGAGGAGGTGGAGAGAGTGGGGAGGTGGAGAGAGTGGGGAAGGAGAGAGAAAGTGAATGAAAGAGCTTGAGATAAAAGAGGAGGTGGAGAGAGTGGGGAGGTAGAGAGAAAGTGAATGAAAGAGCTCGAGATAAAAGAGGAGGTGGAGAGAGTGGGGAGGGAGAGAGAAAGTGAATGAAAGAGCATGAGATGAAAGAGGAGGTGGAGAGAGTGGGGAGGGAGAGAGAGTGGGGAGGGAGAGAGAAAGTTAATGAAAGACCTTGAGATAAAAGAGGAGGTGGAGAGAGTGGGGAGGGAGAGAGAAAGTGAATGAAAGAGCGTGAGATAAAAGAGGAGGTGGAGAGAGTGGGGAGGGAGAGAGTGGGGAGGGAGAGAGAAAGTGAATGAAAGAGCGTGAGATAAAAGAGGAGGTGGAGAGAGTGGGGAGGGAGAGAGTGGGGAGGGAGAGAGAAAGTGAATGAAAGAGCGTGAGATAAAAGAGGAGGTGGAGAGAGTGGGGAGGGAGAGAGAGTGGGGAGGGAGAGAGAAAGTGAATGAAAGAGCATGAGATGAAAGAGGAGGTGGAAAGAGTGGGGAGGGAGAGAGAGTGGGGAGGGAGAGAGAAAGTGAATGAAAGAGCTTGAGATAAAAGAGGAGGTGGAGAGAGTGGGGAGGGAGAGGGAAAGTGAATGAAAGAGAATGAGTTAAAAGAGGAGACATCGTCTGATTCACTCTTAGAAGAAAAGAGTCAACACACACATGTAAATAGAGAGGAGGTGGAGAGAAAGTGAATGAAAGAGCTTGAGATAAAAGAGGAGACAGGTTGAGTGAAGAAAAGAAAAGAGTCAACACACACTGGTAAATAGAGAGGAGGTGGAGAGAGTGGGGAGGTGGAGAGTGGGGAGGGAGAGAGAAAGTGAATGAAAGAGCTTGAGATAAAAGAGGAGGTGGATAGAAAGTGAATGAAAGAGCTTGAGATAAAAGAGGAGGTGGAGAGAGTGGGGAGGGAGAGAGAAAGTGAATGAAAGAGCTTGAGATAAAAGAGGAGGTGGAGAGAGTGGGGAGGTGGAGAGAGTGGGGAGGGAGAGAGAAAGTGAATGAAAGAGCTTGAGATAAAAGAGGAGGTGGAGAGAGTGGGGAGGTGGAGAGAAAGTGAATGAATGAGCTTGAGATAAAAGAGGAGACAGGGTGAGTGGGGAGGGAGAGAGAAAGTGAATGAAAGAGCTTGAGATAAAAGAGGAGACATCGTCTGATTCACTCTTAGAAGAAAAGAGTCAACACACACAGGTAAATAGAGAGGAGGTGGAGAGAAAGTGAATGAAAGAGCTTGAGATAAAAGAGGAGGTGGAGAGAGTGGGGAGGGAGAGAGAAAGTGAATGAAAGAGCTTGAGATAAAAGAGGAGGTGGATAGAGTGGGTAGGGAGAGAGAAAGTGAATGAAAGAGCGTGAGATAAAAGAGGAGGTGGAGAGAGTGGGGAGGGAGAGAGAGTGGGGAGGGAGAGAGAAAGTGAATGAAAGAGCGTGAGATAAAAGAGGAGGTGGAGAGAGTGGGGAGGTGGAGAGAGTGGGGAGGGAGAGAGAAAGTGAATGAAAGAGCTTGAGATAAAAGAGGAGGTGGAGAGAGTGGGGAGGGAGAGAGAAAGTGAATGAATGAAAGAGCTTGAGATAAAAGAGGAGGTGGAGAGAAAGTGAATGAAAGAGCTTGAGATAAAAGAGGAGACATCGTCTGATTCACTCTTAGAAGAAAAGAGTCAACACACACAGGTAAATAGAGAGGAGGTGGAGAGAAAGTGAATGAAAGAGCATGAGATAAAAGAGGAGGTGGAGAGAGTGGGGAGGTGGAGAGAGTGGGGAGGTAGAGAGAAAGTGAATGAAAGAGCGTGAGATAAAGGAGGAGGTGGAGAGAGTGGGGAGGTGGAGAGAGTGGGGAAGGAGAGAGAAAGTGAATGAAAGAGCTTGAGATAAAAGAGGAGGTGGAGAGAGTGGGGAGGGAGAGAGAAAGTGAATGAAAGAGCTTGAGATAAAAGAGGAGGTGGATAGAAAATGAATGAAAGAGCTTGAGATAAAAGAGGAGGTGGAGAGAGTTTGGAGGGAGAGAGAAAGTGAATGAAAGAGCTTGAGATAAAAGAGGAGACATCGTCTGATTCACTCTTAGAAGAAAAGAGTCAACACACACAGGTAAATAGAGAGGAGGTGGAGAGAAAGTGAATGAAAGAGCTTGAGATAAAAGAGGAGGTGGATAGAGTGGGGAGGGAGAGAGAAAGTGAATGAAAGAGCATGAGATAAAAGAGGAGGGGTAGAGAGTGGGGAGGTGGAGAGAGTGGGGAGGGAGAGAGAAAGTGAATGAAAGAGCGTGAGATAAAGGAGGAGGTGGAGAGAGTGGGGAGGTGGAGAGAGTGGGGAAGGAGAGAGAAAGTGAATGAAAGAGCTTGAGATAAAAGAGGAGGTGGAGAGAGTGGGGAGGTAGAGAGAAAGTGAATGAAAGAGCTCGAGATAAAAGAGGAGGTGGAGAGAGTGGGGAGGGAGAGAGAAAGTGAATGAAAGAGCATGAGATGAAAGAGGAGGTGGAGAGAGTGGGGAGGGAGAGAGAGTGGGGAGGGAGAGAGAAAGTTAATGAAAGACCTTGAGATAAAAGAGGAGGTGGAGAGAGTGGGGAGGGAGAGAGAAAGTGAATGAAAGAGCGTGAGATAAAAGAGGAGGTGGAGAGAGTGGGGAGGGAGAGAGTGGGGAGGGAGAGAGAAAGTGAATGAAAGAGCGTGAGATAAAAGAGGAGGTGGAGAGAGTGGGGAGGGAGAGAGTGGGGAGGGAGAGAGAAAGTGAATGAAAGAGCGTGAGATAAAAGAGGAGGTGGAGAGAGTGGGGAGGGAGAGAGAGTGGGGAGGGAGAGAGAAAGTGAATGAAAGAGCATGAGATGAAAGAGGAGGTGGAAAGAGTGGGGAGGGAGAGAGAGTGGGGAGGGAGAGAGAAAGTGAATGAAAGAGCTTGAGATAAAAGAGGAGGTGGAGAGAGTGGGGAGGGAGAGGGAAAGTGAATGAAAGACTGAGATAAAAGAGGAGGTGGAGAGAGTGGGGAGGTGGAGAGAGTGGGGAGGGAGAGAGAAAGTGAATGAAAGAGCTTGAGATAAAAGAGGAGGAGGTGGAGAGAGTGGTGAGGGAGAGAGAGTGGGGAAGGAGAGAGAAAGTGAATGAAAGAGCTTGAGATAAAAGAGGAGGTGGAGAGAGTGGGGAGGGAGAGAGAAAGTGAATGAAAGAGCTTGAGATAAAAGAGGAGGTGGATAGAAAATGAATGAAAGAGCTTGAGATAAAAGAGGAGGTGGAGAGAGTGGGGAGGGAGAGAGAAAGTGAATGAAAGAGCTTGAGATAAAAGAGGAGACATCGTCTGATTCACTCTTAGAAGAAAAGAGTCAACACACACAGGTAAATAGAGAGGAGGTGGAGAGAAAGTGAATGAAAGAGCTTGAGTTAAAAGAGGAGGTGGATAGAGTGGGGAGGGAGAGAGAAAGTGAATGGAAGAGCATGAGATAAAAGAGGAGGGGTAGAGAGTGGGGAGGTGGAGAGAGTGGGGAGGGAGAGAGAAAGTGAATGAAAGAGCGTGAGATAAAGGAGGAGGTGGAGAGAGTGGGGAGGTGGAGAGAGTGGGGAAGGAGAGAGAAAGTGAATGAAAGAGCTTGAGATAAAAGAGGAGGTGGAGAGAGTGGGGAGGTAGAGAGAAAGTGAATGAAAGAGCTCGAGATAAAAGAGGAGGTGGAGAGAGTGGGGAGGGAGAGAGAAAGTGAATGAAAGAGTTTGAGATAAAAGAGGAGGTGGAGAGTGGGGAGCGAGAGAGAAAGTGAATGAAAGAGCTTGAGATAAAAGAGGTGGATAGAAAGTGAATGAAAGAGCTTGAGATAAAAGAGGAGGTGGAGAGAGTGGGGAGGGAGAGAGAAAGTGAATGAAAGAGCTTGAGATAAAAGAGGAGGTGGAGAGAGTGGGGAGGGAGAGAGAAAGTGAATGAAAGAGCGTGAGATAAAAGAGGAGGTGGAGAGAGTGGGGAGGTGGAGAGAGTGGGAAGGGAGAGAGAAAGTGAATGAAAGAGCGTGAGATAAAAGAGGAGGTGGAGAGAGTGGGGAGGTGAAGAGAGTGGGGAGGGAGAGAGAAAGTGAATGAAAGAGCGTGAGATAAAAGAGGAGGTGGAGAGAGTGGGGAGGTGGAGAGAGTGGGGAGGGAGAGAGAAAGTGAATGAAAGAGCGTGAGATAAAAGAGAAGGTGGAGAGAGTGGGGAGGGAGAGAGAGTGGGAGGGAGAGAGAAAGTGAATGAAAGAGCGTGAGATAAAAGAGGAGGTGGAGAGATTGGGGAGGTGGAGAGAGTGGGGAGGGAGAGAGAAAGCGAATGAAAGAGCTTGAGATAAAAGAGGAGGTGGAGAGAGTGGGGAGGTAGAGAGAGTGGGGAGGGAGAGAGAAAGTGAATGAAAGAGCATGAGATGAAAGAGGAGGTGGAGAGAGTGGGGAGGGAGAGAGAGTGGGGAGGGAGAGAGAAAGTTAATGAAAGACCTTGAGATAAAAGAGGAGGTGGAGAGAGTGGGGAGGGAGAGAGAAAGTGAATGAAAGAGCGTGAGATAAAAGAGGAGGTGGAGAGAGTGGGGAGGGAGAGAGTGGGGAGGGAGAGAGAAAGTGAATGAAAGAGCGTGAGATAAAAGAGGAGGTGGAGATGGTGGGGAGGGAGAGAGTGGGGAGGGAGAGAGAAAGTGAATGAAAGAGCGTGAGATAAAAGAGGAGGTGGAGAGAGTGGGGAGGGAGAGAGAGTGGGGAGGGAGAGAGAAAGTGAATGAAAGACTGTGAGATAAAAGAGGAGGTGGAGAGAGTGGGGAGGTGGAGAGAGTGGGGAGGGAGAGAGAAAGTGAATGAAAGAGCTTGAGATAAAAGAGGAGGTGGAGAGAGTGGGGAGGGAGAGAGAAAGTGAATGAAAGAGCTTGAGATAAAAGAGGAGGTGGATAGAAAATGAATGAAAGAGCTTGAGATAAAAGAGGAGGTGGAGAGAGTGGGGAGGGAGAGAGAAAGTGAATAAAAGAGCTTGAGATAAAAGAGGAGACATCGTCTGATTCACTCTTAGAAGAAAAGAGTCAACACACACAGGTAAATAGAGAGGAGGTGGAGAGAAAGTGAATGAAAGAGCTTGAGATAAAAGAGGAGGTGGATAGAGTGGGGAGGGAGAGAGAAAGTGAATGAAAGAGCATGAGATAAAAGAGGAGGGGTAGAGAGTGGGGAGGTGGAGAGAGTGGGGAGGGAGAGAGAAAGTGAATGAAAGAGCGTGAGATAAAGGAGGAGGTGGAGAGAGTGGGGAGGTGGAGAGAGTGGGGAAGGAGAGAGAAAGTGAATGAAAGAGCTTGAGATAAAAGAGGAGGTGGAGAGAGTGGGGAGGTAGAGAGAAAGTGAATGAAAGAGCTCGAGATAAAAGAGGAGGTGGAGAGAGTGGGGAGGGAGAGAGAAAGTGAATGAAAGAGTTTGAGATAAAAGAGGAGGTGGAGAGTGGGGAGCGAGAGAGAAAGTGAATGAAAGAGCTTGAGATAAAAGAGGTGGATAGAAAGTGAATGAAAGAGCTTGAGATAAAAGAGGAGGTGGAGAGAGTGGGGAGGGAGAGAGAAAGTGAATGAAAGAGCTTGAGATAAAAGAGGAGGTGGAGAGAGTGGGGAGGGAGAGAGAAAGTGAATGAAAGAGCGTGAGATAAAAGAGGAGGTGGAGAGAGTGGGGAGGTGGAGAGAGTGGGAAGGGAGAGAGAAAGTGAATGAAAGAGCGTGAGATAAAAGAGGAGGTGGAGAGAGTGGGGAGGTGAAGAGAGTGGGGAGGGAGAGAGAAAGTGAATGAAAGAGCGTGAGATAAAAGAGGAGGTGGAGAGAGTGGGGAGGGAGAGAGAGTGGGGAGGGAGAGAGAAAGTTAATGAAAGACCTTGAGATAAAATAGGAGGTGGAGAGAGTGGGGAGGGAGAGAGAAAGTGAATGAAAGAGCGTGAGATAAAAGAGGAGGTGGAGAGAGTGGGGAGGGAGAGAGTGGGGAGGGAGAGAGAAAGTGAATGAAAGAGCGTGAGATAAAAGAGGAGGTGGAGAGAGTGGGGAGGGAGAGAGTGGGGAGGGAGAGAGAAAGTGAATGAAAGAGCGTGAGATAAAAGAGGAGGTGGAGAGAGTGGGGAGGTGGAGAGAGTGGGGAGGGAGAGAGAAAGTGAATGAAAGAGCTTGAGATAAAAGAGGAGGTGGAGAGAGTGGGGAGGGAGAGAGAAAGTGAATGAAAGAGCTTGAGATAAAAGAGGAGGAGGTGGAGAGAGTGGGGAGGGAGAGAGAAAGTGAATGAAAGAGCGTGAGATAAAAGAGGAGGTGGAGAGAGTGGGGAGGTGGAGAGAGTGGTGAGGGAGAGAGAAAGTGAATGAAAGAGCGTGAGATAAAAGAGGAGGTGAAGAGAGTGTGGGGAGGTGGAGAGAGAAAGTGAATAAAAGAGCGTGAGATAAAAGAGGAGGTGGAGAGAGTGGGGAGGTGGAGAGAGTGGGAAGGGAGAGAGAAAGTGAATGAAAGAGCGTGAGATAAAAGAGGAGGTGGAGAGAGTGGGGAGTTGAAGAGAGTGGGGAGGGAGAGAGAAAGTGAATGAAAGAGCGTGAGATAAAAGAGGAGGTGGAGAGAGTGGGGAGGTGGAGAGAGTGGGGAGGGAGAGAGAAAGTGAATGAAAGAGCGTGAGATAAAAGAGAAGGTGGAGAGAGTGGGGAGGGAGAGAGAGTGGGAGGGAGAGAGAAAGTGAATGAAAGAGCGTGAGATAAAAGAGGAGGTGGAGAGAGTGGGGAGGTGGAGAGAGTGGGGATGGAGAGAGAAAGTGAATGAAAGAGCGTGAGATAAAAGAGGAGGTGGAGAGATTGGGGAGGTGGAGAGAGTGGGGAGGGAGAGAGAAAGCGAATGAAAGAGCGTGAGATAAAGGAGGAGGTGGAGAGAGTGGGGAGGTGGAGAGAGTGGGGAAGGAGAGAGAAAGTGAATGAAAGAGCTTGAGATAAATAGAGGAGGTGGAGAGAGTGGGGAGGTAGAGAGAAAGTGAATGAAAGAGCTCGAGATAAAAGAGGAGGTGGAGAGAGTGGGGAGGGAGAGAGAAAGTGAATGAAAGAGTTTGAGATAAAAGAGGAGGTGGAGAGTGGGGAGCGAGAGAGAAAGTGAATGAAAGAGCTTGAGATAAAAGAGGTGGATAGAAAGTGAATGAAAGAGCTTGAGATAAAAGAGGAGGTGGAGAGAGTGGGGAGGGAGAGAGAAAGTGAATGAAAGAGCTTGAGATAAAAGAGGAGGTGGAGAGAGTGGGGAGGGAGAGAGAAAGTGAATGAAAGAGCGTGAGATAAAAGAGGAGGTGGAGAGAGTGGGGAGGTGGAGAGAGTGGGAAGGGAGAGAGAAAGTGAATGAAAGAGCGTGAGATAAAAGAGGAGGTGGAGAGAGTGGGGAGGTGAAGAGAGTGGGGAGGGAGAGAGAAAGTGAATGAAAGAGCGTGAGATAAAAGAGGAGGTGGAGAGATTGGGGAGGTGGAGAGAGAGTGGGATGGAGAGAGAAAGTGAATGAAAGAGCGTGAGATAAAAGAGGAGGTGGAGAGATTGGGGAGGTGGAGAGAGTGGGGAGGGAGAGAGAAAGCGAATGAAAGAGCTTGAGATAAAAGAGGAGGTGGAGAGAGTGGGGAGGTAGAGAGAGTGGGGAGGGAGAGAGAAAGTGAATGAAAGAGCATGAGATGAAAGAGGAGGTGGAGAGAGTGGGGAGGGAGAGAGAGTGGGGAGGGAGAGAGAAAGTTAATGAAAGACCTTGAGATAAAATAGGAGGTGGAGAGAGTGGGGAGGGAGAGAGAAAGTGAATGAAAGAGCGTGAGATAAAAGAGGAGGTGGAGAGAGTGGGGAGGGAGAGAGTGGGGAGGGAGAGAGAAAGTGAATGAAAGAGCGTGAGATAAAAGAGGAGGTGGAGAGAGTGGGGAGGGAGAGAGTGGGGAGGGAGAGAGAAAGTGAATGAAAGAGCGTGAGATAAAAGAGGAGGTGGAGAGAGTGGGGAGGGAGAGAGAGTGGGGAGGGAGAGAGAAAGTGAATGAAAGACTGTGAGATAAAAGAGGAGGTGGAGAGAGTGGGGAGGTGGAGAGAGTGGGGAGGGAGAGAGAAAGTGAATGAAAGAGCTTGAGATAAAAGAGGAGGTGGAGAGAGTGGGGAGGGAGAGAGAAAGTGAATGAAAGAGATTGAGATAAAAGAGGAGGTGGAGAGAGTGGGGAGGGAGAGAGAAAGTGAATGAAAGAGCTTGAGATAAAATAGGAGGAGGTGGAGAGAGTGGGGAGGGAGAGAGAAAGTGAATGAAAGAGCGTGAGATAAAAGAGGAGGTGGAGAGAGTGGGGAGGTGAAGAGAGTGGGGAGGGAGAGAGAAAGTGAATGAAAGAGCGTGAGATAAAAGAGGAGGTGGAGAGAGTGGGAGGTGGAGAGAGTGGGGAGGGAGAGAGAAAGTGAATGAAAGAGCGTGAGATAAAAGAGAAGGTGGAGAGAGTGGGGAGGGAGAGAGAGTGGGAGGGAGAGAGAAAGTGAATGAAAGAGCGTGAGATAAAAGAGGAGGTGGAGAGATTGGGGAGGTGGAGAGAGTGGGGAGGGAGAGAGAAAGCGAATGAAAGAGCTTGAGATAAAAGAGGAGGTGGAGAGAGTGGGGAGGTAGAGAGAGTGGGGAGGGAGAGAGAAAGTGAATGAAAGAGCATGAGATGAAAGAGGAGGTGGAGAGAGTGGGGAGGGAGAGAGAGTGGGGAGGGAGAGAGAAAGTTAATGAAAGACCTTGAGATAAAAGAGGAGGTGGAGAGAGTGGGGAGGGAGAGAGAAAGTGAATGAAAGAGCGTGAGATAAAAGAGGAGGTGGAGAGAGTGGGGAGGGAAAGAGTGGGGAGGGAGAGAGAAAGTGAATGAAAGAGCGTGAGATAAAAGAGGAGGTGGAGATGGTGGGGAGGGAGAGAGTGGGGAGGGAGAGAGAAAGTGAATGAAAGAGCGTGAGATAAAAGAGGAGGTGGAGAGAGTGGGGAGGGAGAGAGAGTGGGGAGGGAGAGAGAAAGTGAATGAAAGACTGTGAGATAAAAGAGGAGGTGGAGAGAGTGGGGAGGTGGAGAGAGTGGGGAGGGAGAGAGAAAGTGAATGAAAGAGCTTGAGATAAAAGAGGAGGTGGAGAGAGTGGGGAGGGAGAGAGAAAGTGAATGAAAGAGCTTGAGATAAAAGAGGAGGTGGATAGAAAATGAATGAAAGAGCTTGAGATAAAAGAGGAGGTGTAGAGAGTTGGGAGGGAGAGAGAAAGTGAATAAAAGAGCTTGAGATAAAAGAGGAGACATCGTCTGATTCACTCTTAGAAGAAAAGAGTCAACACACACAGGTAAATAGAGAGGAGGTGGAGAGAAAGTGAATGAAAGAGCTTGAGATAAAAGAGGAGGTGGATAGAGTGGGGAGGGAGAGAGAAAGTGAATGAAAGAGCATGAGATAAAAGAGGAGGGGTAGAGAGTGGGGAGGTGGAGAGAGTGGGGAGGGAGAGAGAAAGTGAATGAAAGAGCGTGAGATAAAGGAGGAGGTGGAGAGAGTGGGGAGGTGGAGAGAGTGGGGAAGGAGAGAGAAAGTGAATGAAAGAGCTTGAGATAAAAGAGGAGGTGGAGAGAGTGGGGAGGTAGAGAGAAAGTGAATGAAAGAGCTCGAGATAAAAGAGGAGGTGGAGAGAGTGGGGAGGGAGAGAGAAAGTGAATGAAAGAGTTTGAGATAAAAGAGGAGGTGGAGAGTGGGGAGCGAGAGAGAAAGTGAATGAAAGAGCTTGAGATAAAAGAGGTGGATAGAAAGTGAATGAAAGAGCTTGAGATAAAAGAGGAGGTGGAGAGAGTGGGGAGGGAGAGAGAAAGTGAATGAAAGAGCTTGAGATAAAAGAGGAGGTGGAGAGAGTGGGGAGGGAGAGAGAAAGTGAATGAAAGAGCGTGAGATAAAAGAGGAGGTGGAGAGAGTGGGGAGGTGGAGAGAGTGGGAAGGGAGAGAGAAAGTGAATGAAAGAGCGTGAGATAAAAGAGGAGGTGGAGAGAGTGGGGAGGTGAAGAGAGTGGGGAGGGAGAGAGAAAGTGAATGAAAGAGCGTGAGATAAAAGAGGAGGTGGAGAGAGTGGGGAGGGAGAGAGAGTGGGGAGGGAGAGAGAAAGTTAATGAAAGACCTTGAGATAAAATAGGAGGTGGAGAGAGTGGGGAGGGAGAGAGAAAGTGAATGAAAGAGCGTGAGATAAAAGAGGAGGTGGAGAGAGTGGGGAGGGAGAGAGTGGGGAGGGAGAGAGAAAGTGAATGAAAGAGCGTGAGATAAAAGAGGAGGTGGAGAGAGTGGGGAGGGAGAGAGTGGGGAGGGAGAGAGAAAGTGAATGAAAGAGCGTGAGATAAAAGAGGAGGTGGAGAGAGTGGGGAGGTGGAGAGAGTGGGGAGGGAGAGAGAAAGTGAATGAAAGAGCTTGAGATAAAAGAGGAGGTGGAGAGAGTGGGGAGGGAGAGAGAAAGTGAATGAAAGAGCTTGAGATAAAAGAGGAGGAGGTGGAGAGAGTGGGGAGGGAGAGAGAAAGTGAATGAAAGAGCGTGAGATAAAAGAGGAGGTGGAGAGAGTGGGGAGGTGGAGAGAGTGGTGAGGGAGAGAGAAAGTGAATGAAAGAGCGTGAGATAAAAGAGGAGGTGAAGAGAGTGTGGGGAGGTGGAGAGAGAAAGTGAATAAAAGAGCGTGAGATAAAAGAGGAGGTGGAGAGAGTGGGGAGGTGGAGAGAGTGGGAAGGGAGAGAGAAAGTGAATGAAAGAGCGTGAGATAAAAGAGGAGGTGGAGAGAGTGGGGAGTTGAAGAGAGTGGGGAGGGAGAGAGAAAGTGAATGAAAGAGCGTGAGATAAAAGAGGAGGTGGAGAGAGTGGGGAGGTGGAGAGAGTGGGGAGGGAGAGAGAAAGTGAATGAAAGAGCGTGAGATAAAAGAGAAGGTGGAGAGAGTGGGGAGGGAGAGAGAGTGGGAGGGAGAGAGAAAGTGAATGAAAGAGCGTGAGATAAAAGAGGAGGTGGAGAGAGTGGGGAGGTGGAGAGAGTAGGGATGGAGAGAGAAAGTGAATGAAAGAGCGTGAGATAAAAGAGGAGGTGGAGAGATTGGGGAGGTGGAGAGAGTGGGGAGGGAGAGAGAAAGCGAATGAAAGAGCGTGAGATAAAGGAGGAGGTGGAGAGAGTGGGGAGGTGGAGAGAGTGGGGAAGGAGAGAGAAAGTGAATGAAAGAGCTTGAGATAAAAGAGGAGGTGGAGAGAGTGGGGAGGTAGAGAGAAAGTGAATGAAAGAGCTCGAGATAAAAGAGGAGGTGGAGAGAGTGGGGAGGGAGAGAGAAAGTGAATGAAAGAGTTTGAGATAAAAGAGGAGGTGGAGAGTGGGGAGCGAGAGAGAAAGTGAATGAAAGAGCTTGAGATAAAAGAGGTGGATAGAAAGTGAATGAAAGAGCTTGAGATAAAAGAGGAGGTGGAGAGAGTGGGGAGGGAGAGAGAAAGTGAATGAAAGAGCTTGAGATAAAAGAGGAGGTGGAGAGAGTGGGGAGGGAGAGAGAAAGTGAATGAAAGAGCGTGAGATAAAAGAGGAGGTGGAGAGAGTGGGGAGGTGGAGAGAGTGGGAAGGGAGAGAGAAAGTGAATGAAAGAGCGTGAGATAAAAGAGGAGGTGGAGAGAGTGGGGAGGTGAAGAGAGTGGGGAGGGAGAGAGAAAGTGAATGAAAGAGCGTGAGATAAAAGAGGAGGTGGAGAGAGTGGGGAGGTGGAGAGAGTGGGGATGGAGAGAGAAAGTGAATGAAAGAGCGTGAGATAAAAGAGGAGGTGGAGAGATTGGGGAGGTGGAGAGAGTGGGGAGGGAGAGAGAAAGCGAATGAAAGAGCTTGAGATAAAAGAGGAGGTGGAGAGAGTGGGGAGGTAGAGAGAGTGGGGAGGGAGAGAGAAAGTGAATGAAAGAGCATGAGATGAAAGAGGAGGTGGAGAGAGTGGGGAGGGAGAGAGAGTGGGGAGGGAGAGAGAAAGTTAATGAAAGACCTTGAGATAAAATAGGAGGTGGAGAGAGTGGGGAGGGAGAGAGAAAGTGAATGAAAGAGCGTGAGATAAAAGAGGAGGTGGAGAGAGTGGGGAGGGAGAGAGTGGGGAGGGAGAGAGAAAGTGAATGAAAGAGCGTGAGATAAAAGAGGAGGTGGAGAGAGTGGGGAGGGAGAGAGTGGGGAGGGAGAGAGAAAGTGAATGAAAGAGCGTGAGATAAAAGAGGAGGTGGAGAGAGTGGGGAGGGAGAGAGAGTGGGGAGGGAGAGAGAAAGTGAATGAAAGACTGTGAGATAAAAGAGGAGGTGGAGAGAGTGGGGAGGTGGAGAGAGTGGGGAGGGAGAGAGAAAGTGAATGAAAGAGCTTGAGATAAAAGAGGAGGTGGAGAGAGTGGGGAGGGAGAGAGAAAGTGAATGAAAGAGATTGAGATAAAAGAGGAGGTGGAGAGAGTGGGGAGGGAGAGAGAAAGTGAATGAAAGAGCTTGAGATAAAATAGGAGGAGGTGGAGAGAGTGGGGAGGGAGAGAGAAAGTGAATGAAAGAGCGTGAGATAAAAGAGGAGGTGGAGAGAGTGGGGAGGTGAAGAGAGTGGGGAGGGAGAGAGAAAGTGAATGAAAGAGCGTGAGATAAAAGAGGAGGTGGAGAGAGTGGGGAGGTGGAGAGAGTGGGGAGGGAGAGAGAAAGTGAATGAAAGAGCGTGAGATAAAAGAGAAGGTGGAGAGAGTGGGGAGGGAGAGAGAGTGGGAGGGAGAGAGAAAGTGAATGAAAGAGCGTGAGATAAAAGAGGTGGATAGAAAGTGAATGAAAGAGTTTGAGATAAAAGAGGAGGTGGAGAGTGGGGAGCGAGAGAGAAAGTGAATGAAAGAGCTTGAGATAAAAGAGGTGGATAGAAAGTGAATGAAAGAGCTCGAGATAAAAGAGGAGGTGGAGAGAGTGGGGAGGGAGAGAGAAAGTGAATGAAAGAGCTTGAGATAAAAGAGGAGGTGGAGAGAGTGGGGAGGGAGAGAGAAAGTGAATGAAAGAGCGTGAGATAAAAGAGGAGGTGGAGAGAGTGGGGAGGTGGAGAGAGTGGGAAGGGAGAGAGAAAGTGAATGAAAGAGCGTGAGATAAAAGAGGAGGTGGAGAGAGTGGGGAGGTGAAGAGAGTGGGGAGGGAGAGAGAAAGTGAATGAAAGAGCGTGAGATAAAAGAGGAGGTGGAGAGAGTGGGGAGGTGGAGAGAGTGGGGAGGGAGAGAGAAAGTGAATGAAAGAGCGTGAGATAAAAGAGAAGGTGGAGAGAGTGGGGAGGGAGAGAGAGTGGGAGGGAGAGAGAAAGTGAATGAAAGAGCGTGAGATAAAAGAGGAGGTGGAGAGAGTGGGGAGGTGGAGAGAGTGGGGATGGAGAGAGAAAGTGAATGAAAGAGCGTGAGATAAAAGAGGAGGTGGAGAGATTGGGGAGGTGGAGAGAGTGGGGAGGGAGAGAGAAAGCGAATGAAAGAGCTTGAGATAAAAGAGGAGGTGGAGAGAGTGGGGAGGTAGAGAGAGTGGGGAGGGAGAGAGAAAGTGAATGAAAGAGCATGAGATGAAAGAGGAGGTGGAGAGAGTGGGGAGGGAGAGAGAGTGGGGAGGGAGAGAGAAAGTTAATGAAAGACCTTGAGATAAAAGAGGAGGTGGAGAGAGTGGGGAGGGAGAGAGAAAGTGAATGAAAGAGCGTGAGATAAAGGAGGAGGTGGAGAGAGTGGGGAGGTGGAGAGAGTGGGGAAGGAGAGAGAAAGTGAATGAAAGAGCTTGAGATAAAAGAGGAGGTGGAGAGAGTGGGGAGGTAGAGAGAAAGTGAATGAAAGAGCTCGAGATAAAAGAGGAGGTGGAGAGAGTGGGGAGGGAGAGAGAAAGTGAATGAAAGAGTTTGAGATAAAAGAGGAGGTGGAGAGTGGGGAGCGAGAGAGAAAGTGAATGAAAGAGCTTGATATAAAAGAGGTGGATAGAAAGTGAATGAAAGAGCTTGAGATAAAAGAGGAGGTGGAGAGAGTGGGGCGGGAGAGAGAAAGTGAACGAAAGAGCTTGAGATAAAAGAGGAGGTGGAGAGAGTGGGGACGGAGAGAGAAAGTGAATGAAAGAGCGTGAGATAAAAGAGGAGGTGGAGAGAGTGGGGAGGTGGAGAGAGTGGGGAGGGAGAGAGAAAGTGAATGAAAGAGCGTGAGATAAAAGAGGAGGTGGAGAGAAAGTGAATGAAAGAGCTTGAGCTTGATAAAAGAGGACTGTGGCCCCATCCGATGAAACCCCCGGACAGGGCCAAACAGGTAGGATATAACCCCACCCACTTTGCCAAAGCACAGCCTCCACACCACTGGAGGGATATCTCCAACCACCAGCATACCATCCCGGGACAAGGCCGAGTATAGCCCACAAGATCTCCGCCACGGCACAGCCGGGGGGGGGGGGGGGGGCACCAACCCAGACAGGAAGACCACGTCAGTGACTCAACAAAAAAATCCAGAAAAACGCATGTCAAAAATGTTTTAAATTGATTGATACATACATAATGCAATTGCATGTCTCAATGCTAGTCACAGGACCAGGTAATGACTTCCCTCAGGCCTACAACAGCACAGGAATACATTTTCTGCATATGTTCTGGTTTTATATGTCCAATGGTTAACTCTTTGTTTATCCAGGTCTGTCCATTCACCTGAGCTCAGCTTTAATTCTGCTTCAACATGTTTATTAATTAACCCTATGTTTTCTGTCTCAATACTTCTGGGAGAACAGTCTAGATACTAGAAAATCAATTTACACAGCCAGCATTGTTTCCCTTACTTCTCCCAGAACGATGCTGTCCTGCTGTAGAAAATGTAAATGGGATTTCCCACATCTGCAACAAACACTTGAACTAGATACTGGCGCTGTCTGTGATTGTTTTCTCCACGTCTGTCTGTGTTCTGCGTTCCCCTCCGTTTTTTTGGCATGGTATAAAAACACATTTATTTCCTCACTCTCTTCGCTCTGCAAGGAGCTGCTGTCGCGCAGCATCATCTGCTGTCTATTTACTGTCTCACTCTGCCTAACCTGGTTTACAGTTTTGGACAAGGTAAGCTGGGAATCCAACTGTAACTTTTCAGGAAGTGAGATATTTCTTATTCCCACTACAATTACATCTCAGATCAGATCTTCCCTGAGTACATCAAACTGACAATGCTCAACTAGCTTGTTAAGAGCTGTGATAAAACTGCCAGTGGTTTCACCCTGCTCCTGTTTGCGCACATTAAACCTAGCTCTCTCAAATATAATGTTGTGTCTCCCTACGAAATGCATTTCAAAACAGTCTTTAACAGAGTTTCTCTTCCTCAGTCAACGGTGAAGCATTTTAATATATACTTGGCTTCATCACCCATAGAGTAGATAAGTGTATTAACTTGAAATGCCAAATTGTTCACATTTAAGCCTGAATCTACTCTGTACCTTTCAAAGCGCCTGTTCCATTTCGGACAGTTTTGAATGTCCATGCAATCAAAATTCTCTGAGGGACTAATGCGAAATCCGTCAGCACTAGCTACTGGCCTGTCCATGTTTGCGCGAGAGCCCGTTGAACTTGGAGTCGCAAACCCTGAAATCCCGCCAGTTTCTTCCTCTTGCAACATGTTGTTAGAAGTAACTTAGTCCTTGCTCGTTAGCTAGCCCAATGATGATCTGCTCTATTTATCTCCAACACTGTGCCCTCCTTGCTTTGAAACAGCCTGTTAGCCTGAATGTATGATTTACTTGGTAAGTCCGTCACGTTTTTGTGATCATTAAAACCACTTCTGACATCATCTAAAATAAGGAGGCACGACAACGAGGTTCTAGCTTCAACATGTTTACTAGCCTAGTCTGCACGTCATACATAGGTACGAATACCCACAATGGACATCCTACTACAACAAGAATGCGGACGGAAAGTTGTAAACGTTGGCGACGCACGGGGTGTAGGACGAGTCGTGGGCGTGTGGTTTGATGTCACCGCGAATATAGGCTATTATCCACCACATAGATTCCATAACCAGCCAGGCTACCGTGTAGGTTCCACCGCCACTTCAGGTTGACTAGCGTGGTGAAAAGGTCGTAGATGTATCAGCTTGTCTCCCCCAATAAGGTTATCATGCTGGACGTTGCAGCGGCCGTTCTTTTCCACAAACCGCTGGCGCTCTCTCTTCCCGGGTGCAGATATAGTCATGTCCTGTTTGGTGTTTCCTGCACATCGCAGACATGATGACTGATTTGTATTTCACCAAATAGCCTTTACGCAATCTGAGAGATGCAATAATATTAACTTGCTCGCCATGGGATGCTCCTGTTTTTAGGTAAATTAAAGTGATTAAAAAAAGATGCATTACAATCCATGTATCAGTCGAATAAATAGGCCGTATGCATTCCAGCATTTGTTGGCCCCTCAGTCCTTCCTGGACAACTTTTATATAGTTCCAGGCTTCACATTATTGTTGTTATGTCACACTGTCAAAAGCTCATTGAAAAATGCAAAAGATGTGTCTATAACAGATCCAAACAGTTCCTACCCTTCAACTGTACTCCTTCCAAAATACCACAGTCGACTGCAGTTACTGCACTTTTTACTGCAGTTTCAAAACTGCAATATTTTTTGTAAGGGTGGCCACTTGTTCAGATGAACTACTTCTAAAGAACTGCAGCACCTGCTGGCAATGTAGCTGTTGGGGAGAGAGAAGGAGGGACGGTAAACATGCTTCTTTGTCCAATCCAATCTCGCTGTGCTATCAATAAAATAGTATTTACCTAGGCCTATAGGCTACATTGTGTGAAATGTGCCACATAACTTATTCTGACATAGGCCTACACCAGAACAGCTTTAATACAGTATACCTGTAATAATGTTTATTTCAAAGACCCTGACAATTTGATCACTAGCTATTTAGTTCCCCCTAGTGATACTTAGTTGGAAGTGCAACTCAAGTTAATTAGGATTTAATTATTGTTAACAAGCCCATATGTCTTCGTGGGAGACAAGGCATTCCCTCTGAGGTTAAACCTGATGCGACCATATCCAGGTAAGATACGCTAAATACATGACTTTACACTGAGTGTCCAAAACATTAGGAACACCTGCTATTTCCATGACATAGACTGACCAGGTGAATCCAGGTGAAAGCTATGATCCCTTATTGATGCCACTTATTAAATCCACTTCAATCAGTGTAGATGAAGGGGAGGAGACAGGTTAAAGAAGGATTTCTAAGCCTTGAGACAATTGAGACGGATTGTGTATGTGCGCCATTCGAAGGGTGACATGTCAACACTGGCTAGCATCCCTGTGGAAGGGCTTTCAACACCTTGTAGAGTCCATGCCTGATGAATTGAGGCTGTTCTGAGGGATAAAGGGGGTGCAACTCAATATTAGGAAGGTGTTCCTAATGTTTTGTACACTCCATGTATGTTCTCTTCTTCTGGTTGATGACTGTTTGTGTCATGCTGTGAGCTACACACTTGTTTTGCTGTTTTGAATTTAGCTTTTTTCTTATTCACACTTTACAAATCACAATAAAGACTACAATCACTTCATCCTTGTTGTTTTAGTTTGTCTTATCTTATTGAGTATAGACCCTCAAGACATTTACCTAACCTTGTGTTATGAGGACTTTCCTGCTATAGTACATGGATGTTCGGCTGTAGACAATAAGGCTAGACCCTCGAGACGTTTACCTAATCAACATAACACAAGGTTGTACATGGTCATGTTCAGTGGTCTTTCAATGGAGACCTTCCTGCTATGGTACATGGGTGAGAATGAGTGTCCAGCTTTAGACAATAAGGACCCTCAAGACATTAACCTCATCTACATAGCTCATGTACAAAGCAGTACAAGTTCACTGAGTAACTGATTCAGAAGTCATTTTTTTATAACTACAAATATCCAGACAAAGACATTTGCATACCTTTTAGAGTATTTATTTACGATTACAAGAGGAAATATCACTAGGAAAATAATACATTGTAAAACACTGTAAAAAATAAATGAAAACATCATCCCTGTCAAATGGGAGACATTGATCAGGAGGAATAGACACCATCCATGGTACCATGACGTCGAAGACAGCCTTTGCTGTACACTGCTGCTGTTTCTGTTACTCCTGCTGCCGTTTCTTTAACTCATCCACCGGCTACATAATGTCAGTGTCCAAAGGTCCTTCAGCTGTCTTCCTTTTCCGGCCACTGGAGCTGGGCCAGTGAGATGGGGCGGAGGTTGATGGAGTTGCCAGGCAGAGAGCCAGGGTGCGCCTGGACGGTGCGTTGGGGAGAGGCGCCAGGGAGGTGAACCACCTGTAGATGGCCAATCGGAGTCCATCTTTGTCTCTGGGCTGTCCAAAACACCACCCTCCAAAACGTTCAAACAGATGGCAAATACATTGCAAGCAATCTTAAATCATCTCCATGGGCTCCTTTGAGTTAAGATGCTTACTCAAAAGAACTGACTTCATAAACATATCAATCTAATTAGCACACACACCACAGTGTCTGTTTTCAGATGTTTAAACTAGCCCCGCTAATCAATTTAATTTAATCAATGAAATGTATTTATATAGCCCTATATACATGACTTCCTAAGCCAGCATAGGTTTTCAACGGCCTTGCTTTTATGTGTAGGGCACTGTCCATGGTGCTGATAGAAAGCAGAGGAGATTTCATGCCAACCTGTCACGTCTTGTTCAAAAGCACTCAATGGTGTCGGCATTTGAACTTTTATGTTTATTGTGGTATAGCGTGATACAAGCAGAAGTCAATATAATTCCAATGCAAGACTGCAAACAACGCCCCTGGGTATAGCTACATATTGGTTTGTTTCGTCATAGAAATAGATGCATTCTATTATGGTTTTCTTGGTAGCCTATTAGTTTTCGTGGTTGTAAATGGAACTGTACTTATTGGAAACATGTTTATGGTAGGCTGGTATTGCTTAGTTTAAGTGGCTCAAATTTGATCCACAGAAGTGTATTGTGCCATATTACAAGGTGTTGCTAAACTTATTAGAGGCATGGTTTTCCATGTTTGAAGCAGTCCTATAGGCCTATTTGTTTGGCAAGACAGCTGTACATGGATGCATCCTACTGTAATAGGTGTAAGGCCTAACTGGCCCGCCAGAAATATTATTTGGCCCCCCAAATTAATTCGGAAGATTTTTTTTCAAGGGCCCAAGATGCAAAAACACCCACATGCAATGTCTCAAGAAGGAAGTTACCATATCTAAGTAAGGCAAAGGTTACATTTTAACTTCATTCATGAGGAGAGAGAATGCAGTCAACTATTAAAGCAGGCAGCGGACCATTTTCTGGTGCTGAAACGTAAAGCCGCAACAGCAGCGCAATCAATAGGAAATGAACAGCGCCTAGTGCTGAAAATATTGCTAATTTGTTATAAAAGTGTTACTGTCACGACTTCCGCCGAAGTCAATCCCTCTCCTTGTTCGGGTGGTGTTCGGCAGTCGACGTCACCGGCCTTCTAGCCATCGCCGATCCACTTTTCATTTTCCATTTGTTTTGTCTTTGTCTTACACACCTGGTTTCAATTCCCAAATTACTTGTTCATTATTTAACCCTCGATTCCCCCATGTTTGTTTGTGAGTGATTGTTTATTGTATTGCGGCCCGTAATTGTGGCCTGCGATTTATTGACGTGTTTTATTATTTATTGTTGAGTAAAATTGCTTACATTACTCATATCTGCTGTCCTGCGCCTGACTCATCTACACCAGCTACACACAGACGCATTACAGAATCACTCACCTGTAAATGGAGTCAACAGGAGCAGACGGTCCCCCTTTTGCGGTCGAGGAGCGCGTCCAGCAGCACGCGACCATGTTGCAACGTCTGGGCACCGCCATGGATCACGTGCTGCAGATGATGGATAGATGGGAGAGAGAAGGAGGCCTTCCAACGCCTCCACCAGCCCCACTACAGCAGGCCCCACTGTCCACCCCTCCTTCACCCGGTTCCAGCGAGATTTGGCTCTCGCTCCCGAGGGAGTATGATGGGAGGGCTGCCGGATGCCAGGGGTTCCTACTCCAGCTGGAGCTCTACCTGGCGACCGTCCACCCGGCTCCTTCGGGACGTGAGAGCATGTCCGCCCTCGTCTCCTGCCTCTCAGGCAAAGCCCTGGAGTGGACCAATGCCGTATGGAGTGAAGGGACCATTGGACCATTACGCAGAGTTCACCCGCCGCTTTCGGGCAGTTTTTGACCACCCGCCTGAGGGTCGAGCTGCCTGTTCCACCTGAGGCAGGGGACGAGGAGCGCGCAGGATTTTGCTTTGGACTTCTGGACCCTGGCCGCCAGCGCGGGATGGAATGACAGGGCCCTGATCGATCATTATTGGTGCAGTCTGCGCGAGGACGTCCGTCGGGAGTTGGCCTGCCGAGACACCACCCTCACGTTGGACCAGCTGGTGGACCTGTCCCAGCATAAGGCGCTCATAGATTCAGGCGCAGTGGAGTCAATCACCACCTTCCGGAGACACCTGAAACCCCACCTCTTTAAG
Organism: Salmo salar; assembly: GCF_965601325.2. Taxonomy (NCBI): domain Eukaryota; kingdom Metazoa; phylum Chordata; class Actinopteri; order Salmoniformes; family Salmonidae; genus Salmo; species Salmo salar. The sequence continues at coordinate 6,161,337 of NC_138309.1, forward strand.
GAATACCTGGGATAGGATAAAGTAATCCTTCTCTGCATTTTAACTTAGTTTATTGTGATATAGCATGATAAGCAGAATTCAATACAATTCCAATACAAGAACCCCCCAAGACGGTGCCCCCTCACCGATTTCAACTGCCCCTAAGTCATTTGAAATCTGGCGCCGGGTCTGGGTGTCTATCTGATGATGCTGCCTGATGTTTCAAGTAAACAGTAAGCCATTCCAGTTGTCGGACACACACCGGCAGCTGATCTGGATCGGTCTTCAGTTTTCGTGATATCTCCCTCCAACTGTTGTCTTTTGCGTGCTTGTCCAAATACAACCGCATCGACCCTTACGAAAAAGGATTGCAGTCAGAGTGCAGTATAACAGCAGTACACTGCTGTATATTTGCAGTATACTGCATTTGTACTGCAAGTTCAAAACTGCTATCTTTTTTGTAAGGGGAAGGGCTGTAGAAGTTATCGTATTGTCTCACCAGCTCACACATATGCTCCTCAAAATTGGATAGACATATAGATAATTGCGTGAAGCAAATCTCGTAATACAAGTGTGACACATACAAAATGTATGGTCACATTTGTGTTTATGTATTGTTTCTTTGTATTGGGGAAGAATACTTTTACTGAAATGTCTGTCCTCCAAGATTTTCCATTAATATGCATGTATACTACTGTTGGCCAGTAGGGGGCAGTGAGATGCGTTTGCTTCGCACTGGGACTATATGCGATCCTGCACTTGTGTGTTCTCATAATTGAAAGAACCTTTAAAAGAGAAGCCATGTTCTCCTGTATCATAAGTTGTCCTGTATTACCGGTCAGTAAAGTGCAAAAACACACTGAATACCACAATATAGTTTTGTAACATGCCTGTTGAAATGAATGTAATGGTTTTGAATAGTGATGCACCGATATTACATTTTTGGCCGATACCGATATCCGATATTTTCCTTGCCAAAAAAAATTGTTAACACACACAGATGGACGCAGCAGTCTAAGGCACTGCATCTCAGTGCAAGAGGCGTCACCACAGTCCCTGGTTCGAATCCAGGCTGTATCACATCAGGCCGTGATTGGGAGTCCCAGCGTCGTCCGGGCCGTCATTGTAAATAAGAATTTGTTCTTAACTGACTTGCCTAGTTAAATAAAAGGTTACACCACACTGACCAAAAAGTTATTTTGTTGGCATTTACGTATGTCCCCATTACCAGTAAAACATAATCAAAATCCATTTCTTTCACTTACCTGCTGTGCTGTTTTGTTGTTCATTTGTTCAGTCGTTTCATTCTCAACCAGGATTTCTATGGAACGCCGTTCGGGTCTTTACACGTCAAATAGGTTATTTGATGTGTATCTTTTTTGACACGCAAAGACCCAAACGGCGTTCCAAAGAAATCCTAGTTGAGAATGAAATGACTGAACAAATTTTACATTTCGTTATTACGTCATGTACCTACGTTATATAGGTATGCACGGTAGCTTTGACATCGGTTTTTAACATCGCCGTTATACTACACATCAGCCGATACCGATGTTGGCATTTTTAGCTAATCTTCCGATTCCGATATTTTCACCGATATATCATGCATCCCTAGCTTTGAACAACAAAGTAACTGTATAACTTCGTACTGGAAAGAAAACGCATGTCGAGTGTAAAATGAAATGGCAGTGCATTCCTTTGATCTAGAAAAAAGCTAATTGTTAACCTCTCTGGGACATGTGGGACGCTAGCGTCCCACCCGCGGGACACACTGCCAACAGCCAGTGAAATAGCAGGGCGGCAAATTCAAAACAACAAAAATCTCATAATTCAAATTTCTCAAACATAGAACTATTATATCCCATTTTAAAGATACACTTCTCGTTTATCCAATGACATTGTCCGATTTCAAAAAGGCTTTACGGCGAAAGCATAACATTAGATTATGTTAGGACAGCACCTAAACAAGAAAAACCACACAGCCATTTTCCAAGCAAGAGAGGCGTCACAAAAAACAGAAATACAGCTAAAATGAATCACTAACCTTTGATGATCTTCATCAGATGACACTCCCAGGACTCAATGTTACACAATACATGTAAGTTTTGTTCGATAAAGTTCATATTTATATCCATAAACCCCATTTTACATTGGAGCGTGATGTTCAGAAATGTTTTGCCTCCCAAAACTTCCGGTGAATGAGCACATCAATTTACAAAAATACTAATCATAAACGTTGATAAAATTTACAACAGTTATTGAAAGAATTATAGATACACTTCTCCTTAATGCAACAGCTGTGTCAGATTTCAAAATAATTTTACAGCGAAAGCACATTGTTCAATATTCTGAGTACAGAGCTCAGCCATCAAAGCAAGCTATACAGTTACCCGCCAAGTTCTGGAGTCAGCAAAACTCAGAAATAGTATTATAAATTCACTTACCTTTGCTGATCTTCGTCGGAATGCACTCCTAGGACTCCCACAAGAAATGTTCGTTTTGTTCGATAAACATTTTTTTGTGTGTTTGTTTTGTGTTGTCGGGGTTTTTGGGTTGTGTTCTATGTTTTGTATTTCTATGTTCTATTTTCTAGTTTTTCTATTTCTTTGCCTAGTTTATTGTTTTGACCTTCAACTGGAGGCAGCTGTTCCTCGTTGCCTCTAATTGAAGTTCCTATTTAGTAGGGGTGTTTTTTTCTATTGGATTTGTGGGTAGTTGTTTCCTGTTTTGCGTTTGTGCACCTGACGGGACTGTTTAGTGTCGTTTGTTGTTTTTTGTATACGTGTTTCTTTTGTTTGCCTTCTTTAATAAAATAAGAAGATGAATTTACACATTCCCGCTGCGTTTTGGTCCAATCCCTACGACACCCGTGACAGAACTACCCACCACCAACGTGTCAAGCAGCGAAGGAAGGAGCAGCAGCAGAGTTATAAGGAGTTTTGGAATTGGGAGCAGATACTAGCGGGAGAAGGACCATGGAGGAAGGCTGGAGAGGACAGAGAACGCTATGCTGGGACACAGCTGGCAAGGAAGCCTGAGAGGCACCCCCAAGAAAATGTTTTGGGGGCGCACACGGGTAGTTTGGCTGGGCCAAGGGTGAGCCCTAAGCCAACTCCCCGTGTTTATTATAGGGAGCGTGTGGAGCGGAGAGCGCCGGTGTATGCGGAAGTGCGCACGATCTCGCCCATGCGCACGCACAGTCCGGTGCGAGCGATCCCAGCCCCTCGCAAGTGCCGTGCTAGAGTGGGCATCCAGCCTGGAAGGAGGATGCCTGCACAGCACATCTGGCCACCATTGCACCTCCTAGGCCCAGGCTACCCTACGCCTGCTCTACGCACGGCAGCCATCAGGCCTCTGCACAACCCAGTTCGCCCTGTGCCAGCACTCCGCTCGTGCAGGGCTACTATTACCATCCAGCAAGGACGGGTTGTGCAGGAGGTGCGCTCCAGACCTCCAGTGCCTACTCATGGCCCGGTGTATCCAGTTCCTGCTCCTCGCACTAGCCCTGAGGTGCGTGTTTCTAGTCTGGCGCCTCCAAAGCCAGAACCACGCACCAGGCCTCCAGTGCGTCAGCCCAGTCTAGTACGTCCTGTTCCCGCTCCTCGCACTAGCCTTGGGGTGCGTGTCTCCAGTCTGGTACCTCCAGTACCAGCCCCACGCACCAGGCCTCCAGTGCGTCAGGCCAGTCCAGCTCGTCCTGCTCCTGCTCCTGCTCCTCGCACTAGCCCTGTGGTGCGTGTCCCTAGTCTGGCGCCTCCTAAGCCAGCCCCACGCATCAGACCTTCAGTGCGCAGTCCCCGTCCAGAGCTTCCGGCAACAGTGCCCCATCCAGAGAGTCCGGCAACAATTCCCCGTCCAGAGTGTCAAGCAACAGTACAGTGCCCCGTCCAGAGTGTCCGGCAACAGTGCCCCGTCCAGAGTGTCCGGCAACAGTGCCCCGTCCAGAGCTTCCGGCGATAGTGCCCCGTCTAGAGATGGCCCTCCAGTCCAGAGCTCCCAGAGTCGCCCTCCAGTCCGGAGCTCCCAGAGTCGCCCTCCAGTCCGGAGCTCCCAGAGTCGCCCTCCAGTCCGGAGCTCCCAGAGTCGCCCTCCAGTCCGGAGCTCCCAGAGTCGCCCTCCAGTCCGGAGCTCCCAGAGTCGCCCTTCAGTCCGAGGTCTCCAGCGACGCGCATCAGCCCGAGGTCTTCAGCGATGCGCCATAGCCCAGAGACTTCGGGATTGGTAAAATATAATAGGCATTTAGCTGGGGTGGACAGGTTAGGTTGGGGAGTAAGGCCGGAGCCTGAGCCACCTCCGTAGTAGGAGGTTGGGGAGGGGGGGGTGTAGCACAAGAACCGTTGGTGACGGTGGCCACCCTCCCTTCCCTCCCTTTAGTTAGGATTATTTTTTGTTTTGGGGTTTATTTTTTTGTGTTTATTTTTGTGTGAGGTGCTTCCCGGGTCTGTACCTTTGGGGGGGTACTGTCATGTCCTGACCAATAAAATAAGTTATTTGTTATTGTAGTTTGGTCAGGACGTGGCAGGGGTGTGTTTGTTTTGTGTTGTCTGGGTTGTTTTCTATGTTTTGTATTTCTATGTTCTATTTTCTAGTTTTTCTATGCCTAGGTTATTGTTTTGACCTTCAATTGGAGGCAGCTGTTCCTCGTTGCCTCTAATTGAAGGTCCTATTTACTAGGGGTGTTTTTTCTATGGGATTTTGTATACATGTTTCTTTTGTTTGCCTTCTTTAATAAAATAAGAAGATGAGTTTACACGTTCCCGCTGCGTTTTGGTCCAATCCCTACGACACCCATGACAAATAGTTCCATTACCATTCATAGAAACATGTCAAACGATGTTTACAATCAATCTTTAGGGTCTTTTTAACATAAATCTTCGATTATATTCCAACCGGACAATAGCGTATTCATTACAGAGGAAAAAGAAGGAACGGCGCACCGGCGTGCCCGCGCAGTAAACAACTCGTTGGTCCCAGGCTTGATACAGCTCTTATTCTCGCCCCAGTAACAGTAGAAGCATGAAACAAGGTTCTAAAGACTGTTGACATCCAGTGGAAGCCTTAGGAAGTGCAAAATGACCCCACAGACACTGTAGTTTGGAAAGGCAATCAGTTGTAAAACTACAAACCACTTCCTGGTTGGATTTTTCTCAGGTTTTTGCCTGCCATATGAGTTCTGTTATACTCATAGACATCATTCAAACAGATTTAGAAACTTCAGAGTGTTTTCTATCCAAATGTACTAATAATATGCATATCCTACCTTCTGGGCCCGAGTAGCAGGCAGTTTAATGTGGGCACATCATTCATCTGAATTTCCGAATACTGCCCCCTGTCACTAAAAAGTTAACTCCTGAAACTTTTCATTTTTTAAAGACACTCCTGACAATATCCTAAGGGTTTAGAGAATGTAATGTTGTAACTGTGATGTTTAAGAACTTTGTAATTGTTGTACTGTAAATGTTAGAAAATCGGTTAGCTTTTAGCTAGCTCCGGTTAGCTTTGGGCTTGCTCTGTTCAGCTTTTGGCTAGCTCCGGTCAGTTGGTTGCTAGCTTTGGTTAGCGAAATGCTAGCTTGTTCAGTCATTTTCCAATAATTAGCATTCATGTCAGTTACAAGTCTTGTCATTCTATTAGCCCTTCTTACACTAGGTGAATTGTCACACCCTGATCTGTTTCACCTATCCTTGTGATTGTCTCCACCCCCTCCAGGTGTAGCTTATTTTCCCCGGTGTATTTATCCCTTTGTTTCCTGTCTCTCTGTGCCAGTTTGTCTAGTCTTGTCAAGTCAACCAGCGTGTTTTTCCGGTGCTCCTGCTTTTTCTTCTCTCTCTTTTTCTAGTCCTCCCGGTTTTGACCCTTGCCTGTTCTGGACTCTGAACCTGCTTGCCTGACCATTCTGCCTGCCCTGACCTCGAGCCTGCCTGCCACTTTGTACCTCCTGGACCTCCTGGACCTTATTATGACCTTTTTGCCTGTCTACGACCATTCTCTCGCCTGCCCCCTTGGTTCGAGTCTCTGATATTTATTAGTATCCATCTGCCTTCCGTGTCTGCATCTGGGTCTCGCCCTATGCCCTTCTATGAATGTATTTTGAGCATGGGTATAAAATAACTTCTAATGACATACCATTCTTTAAAGGCTTTCATGTTTTAGAGTCTCCTATGGGGCTATAGTGGGCAACAGTCAACTACATAATTATAACCATAACAGGTGAATTAAAGTTGAGTAAATGTGTTTGGGTATAAATGTAAAGAATTTGTTGATGTGAAATGGATTGGAATTTAATCTTTTTGATGTGTGAATTTATGTATTTTTGATATGTTTATGAAATAATATGCCATGAATTTATGAGACAAATTAGTAAATAAAAAAGAAAACATTGAAATACAATGAAAAGACAGAAAGACGATTTGCACTTGAGAGAATGTTGAATAAAATAATTGTGAGAACCTTTGAAAGAGAAGCCACGTTCTCCTGGTTCATTATTTATCCTGTGTTACAGGAACTATCATCTGCTGCACCAGTCCCTAAACTGGGACCTGTAACAGATTTATTCGGGCTCGTCAGGGATCACCTGTCGGTTGGGAGCTGATCCAGTGATAGATAACATCTGGGACCAAGACGGATCTGCGGCTGGAATCCATGTTGCGGACAGACTAATGTGAGCAAAGACTGATTCTTGATTCCGGACTGTGCTGACCGTTCGTGAGTAAAAGGAAGAAGTTACAATGTCAGACAGTGGGAGGAAGAGCCTGGTGTGGGACATCAGGAAGAGCCTGCTCAGCTTGTCAGTAAAGAAACTTTTTCAAATTGCCAATACTGCGGGTCAAGTGCTAGAGAAAGACCAGTCAGAGCTCGAAGAGGGTGATCATGAAGGTTGCTTTGAGTACATCAGCGCCTTTATGTACAGTAAGTCAATACTTGAGTCAGAGGATAGGGGTGTGGTTGAATTGTTGGTTTTGAAAGATAATGTTGATGCTGTTATACAGACTCATAATGTAACAACACTGTTTTACCCAAGTGATAATATTGAGCCGTGCGACACATTAACAATCCCTCCACCTATTGAAATAGCTCATGCAGTCACAGCTAGTCCAGTTGATGCTACTCCACCTACTGACCTAGCTCATACAGTCACAGCTAGCACTTTCAAAATGACACCAAATACTGATTTACTTAGAATGCTCGCAAGCTATGAGGAGCTTAGGAAGAAACTTCTCCAACAGGTTACTGTACCTACCTCACAGCCGGGGGTCCACACGCCCTCTACAACACAATACAGTGACACGCCATGCAGAAGCCTGCAGTCTGGGCTGACGACACACCCAAAACACGAGAAGGTGATCTCCTTAACCTCTCCAGCGTCTCATCCCGTCAGCGGGATCAAAATCCAGCGAAAAATCATATCGCCAATTAGCATTAAAAAAAATTATAATTTAAAAAAAAAAATGTATATATATATTTTTTTTATAGATACACCTCTCCTGAATCGACCCACGTCGTCCGATTTCAAAAAGGTTTTACAGGAAAAGCAAATCATTAGATTATGTTAGATGAGTCCATCGTAAAAAGCAGCTTCATAGCCATTTTCCGACCAACCACTTGCATCACATATAATCAAAAAACAGCTAAATGCAGCACTAACCTTTTACAAACTTCATCAGATGGCACCCCTAGGACATCATGTTATACAATGCATGCATTCTTTTGTTCAATAAAGGTCATATTTATATATAAAAACAGCATTTTACATCGGCGTCTGACGTTGACTAAATAATTTCCCCTCAAATGCGTCCCGGTAAACAATGCTACAATTCCCTAAATTACTATCCGATAACGATTTTTTACATTTATATTGTCAATCTAACATTTATAGATGAATATCTCTTGAGAACACCTGTCATACCAGATTTTAAATTAACTTTACTGGGTAATCACACTTTGCGATAAAAGGAGATGCGATACTCAGAAAATGAGCTAATATACAGAGCTCGGCGCCATCGTAGGAAACAATCGCATGTCACATCTCATCTTGTATAATATTGTCAATAATCGCCTACCTTTAGTTGTCTTCATCAGAAAGCATCCCAGGTCCACAACAGATGTATTTTCGGTCAAAAAGTCCATACTTCACGTTCCATTAGCCTGCTGTTGGTAGCGCGTCCTATGGCTCTCTCCAAGTGCAGGGCTGAAGTTCCGGATAAAATGAGATTCTCCCGCCTGTAGGTTCGTTCAAACATGTCAAACGTTGTAAAACATTAATCTTCAGGGCCTGTAACACCAAGAGAGCCAATAAGATTCGAGGGGGATGATTTCATTGCCTTTAAAACCGTTTCCAAAGGTGGGGGTAGACATGGCCGCCGGCGTCATAATGGTGATGGCCCATCCCCTGTGACCAATTTCCAACGCGTCTCATTCACTGAGTTTCGACTGTATAAGGCTCAAACCACTGTGAAAAGACTGGCGACATCTAGTGGAAGCAATAGGAAGTGCTCACTGAACCATGGTTAACGGTGTGATTTATAGGGAAAGATGAGAAGTCGAGTCCACAATTCTGAATTCCACTTCCTGTTTCAATCGGTCTCGGGGTTTTGACTGCCATTTGAGTTCTGTTATACTCACAGACACCATTCAAACAGTTTTAGAAACTTTAGGGTGTTTTCTATCCATATATAATAAGTATGTGCATGCCCTAGCTTCTGAGTTTGATTAGTAGGCCGTTGAAAATGGGAACGATTTTTTTCAAAATGCGCTGTGGCGCCCCCTATCCTAGGGTATCCTCAAGATGTCTCTTTCCTAGTGAGTGGTCTACCACTGGAGAAGGCATTGCTTGTGTTCAATGTACTTGAAGAACTGGTCCAAGGGCAACCAGAGAGACTCATACCTACCCTCATTACCCTACTCTATGGGGCCATCTCTATTCCCGATTGACAAAGCAAAGACCATTGTGAGCTGTATGTAGACCATAAAACCCAATGTGCAGCAAGGACGCCTGAGGGTTGGCCAACTGGACGTAGTCATTGCCGCTGGCCAGGTAGCTTGGGTTAAGTGTAGAGTTCCACTCAGTATGGACCAATCCGATGCCCCGGTGTTGTTTGAGCCAGATGAAAACAGTATGCCGCTACAGCAACTGGATATGGGTGAAGGCTTGCTAGAAATCCAGGACCCAAGGAGGCCATATGTAGTAGTGCCGGTAGGCAACAACACAAAACACAACATCATCTTGCCACGAAAGACAGCTCTGGGCAGTATTCAGCCTATCCAGAAGGTGGTTGAAACAGACTCATCCAGCAAATCAGAGTTCACTGTGAAGGTCAACAGCGTTACCACCCCACCAGCTGATCCATCACTGTGGCACCCACCAGTTGACATCAGTCACCAAGACAAGAGACAGCCAAGAAGATGTTATATGAAGAATCAGCAGCGTTCGCTCGAGACAGCAATGACCTTGTGTGTATTCCAAGCTTGCAAATATCACTCAAACTCAAATATGACATTCCTGTGCAGAGAGCGTACTCGTCAGTCCCAAAGCCATTGTTCCAAGAAGTTAACTTCTATGGGCAACGTGGGACGCTAGCATCCCACTCACGGTACAGTCAGTGAAATATCAGAGGGCCAAATTTGAAAACAACAACATGTCATAATTCAAATTTCTCAAACATACAACTATTTTACACCATTTGAAAGATAAACATCTCCTTAATCTAACTACGTTGTCCGATTTTAAAAAGGCTTTACGGCGAAAGCATACAGTTAGATTATGTTAGGACAGTACATAGACAAAACATTACACACAGCCATTTTCAATGCAAGAACAGGCGTCACCAAGAGCAGAAAACCAGCTAAAATTATGCACTAACCTTTGACAATCTTCATCAGATGACACTCCTAGGACATTATGTTAGACAATACATGCATTTTGTCTTCTATCAAGTTCATATTTATATCCAAAAACAGCATTTTACAATGGCGGTGATGTTCAGAAAATATTTTGCCTCCAAAAATGCGGGTGAATCAGCACAACAAATTACAAAATTACTCATTAGAAACGTTGATAAAATATTAAACTGTTATTCAAAGATTTATAGATTAACATCTCCTGAATGCAATCGTGTTGACAGATTTCAAAATAACTTTACTGGGAGAGCACACTTTGCAATAATCTGAGTACTGTGCTCAGAAAAAAATAGCAGGCAATTATAGACACCGGCCATCTTGGAGTCATTTAAATGCATGAATCGCATTATAAATATTCACTTACCTTTAATAATCTTCATCAGAAGTCACTTCCAGGAATCCCAGGTCCACAATAAATGTTGTTTTGTTCGACAAAGTTCATAATTTATGTCCAAATAACTGTGACGACGAAAGTCAAGAAAAAGTTATATTTACGTTTGTTCAAACATGTCAAACGTTGTATAGCATCAATCTTTAGGGCCTTGAGAATGTGAAACTTCAGTAATATTCCAACCGGACCCATGCTATGTCTTGAAAAAGGTTTGTAACGCAGGTATCCTCTCACATGAACTCAATGGATTTTCAGGGCACCTGCTTACCAGCGTTCTCCTTTGGTCTGTGTTTACCGCAAAAGGCTCAAACAAATTTCTAAGACTGTTGACATCTAGTGGAAGCCTTAGGAAGTGCTATTTGAGTCCTAACTCACTGTGTGTCAGAAAGACAAGGACTTGAGAAAACTACAGGAACCAGATTTTCATTTCCTGCTTGGAATCTTCTCAGGTTTTTGCCTGCCATATGAGTTCTGTTATCCTCACAGACATCATTCAAAAAGTTTTGGAAACTTTAGAGTGTTTTCTATCCAAATCTACTAATAATATGCATATCCTAGCTTCTGAGTTTGAGTAGGAGGCAGTATAATATGGGCACGTATTTCATCCGAAAGTGACAACCTGTTGGGGATAGGGGGCAGTATTTGCACGGCCGGATAAAAAAAACGTACCCGATTTAATCTGGTTACTACTCCTGCCCAGAAGGTAGAATATGCATATAATTAGTAGATTTGGATAGAAAACACTCTAAAGTTTCTAAAACTGTTTGAATGGTGTCTGTGAGTATAACAGAACTCATATGGCAGTGAAAACCCTGAGACAAATCCTAACAGAGAAGTGGAAATCTGATGTGTGGAATCACTTTCAAGCCTTTGCCATTGAAACACACAGGGACTTATTAATCATTTAGCACTTCCTAAGGCTTCCACTAGATGTCAACAGTCTTTACAAAGTGGTTTGAGTCTTCTATGGTAGAAACTGACCCAAAGAGAGGCTTGGGAAGTTGGTCACAGGGGGAGGGCCATTACTACTATGACGCGGGTGCCCATGGGAACCATTTTGTTTCTGAAACGTTTAGTAAGACAATGCAATCGTCCGCCTTGAATATTATTGAAGCTCTGGTTGAAAAAGGCCCTAAAGATTTATGTTATACAACGTTTGACATGTTTGAACAAACGTAAATATATTTATTTTGCACATTCGTGACGACAAGTCCCGCGCGCTTCAGTACATTATGAGTAGCCTTCAGAACGCGCTAACAAGAAGGAACTATTGGGACATAAATTATTAACTTTTTCGAACAAAACTACATTTGTTGTGGACCTGGGATTCTTGGAAGTGCCTTCTGATGAAGATAATCAAAGGTAAGGGAATATTTACAATAGTATATTTGATCTTAGATGGTTCCAAGATGGCGCTAACATGTATCGCCTAGCCTATTTTTCTGAGCATACCACGACGTTTATTGCAAAGTGTGATTTCCCAGTAAAGTTATTTTTAAATCTGGCAATGCGGTTGCATTCACGAGATGTTAATCTATAATTCTTTGAATGACAATATTACATTTTAACAATGTTTTCGAATAGTAATTTTGTAAATTGTAGCGCTAATTCACCGGAAGCATTTGAGGGAAAAGATTTTCTGAACGTCACGCGCCGATGTAAAATGCTGTTTTTATATATAAATATGAACTTTATCGAACAAAAAATGCATGTATTGTGTAACATGATGTCCTAGGAGTGTCATCTGATGAAGATTGTCAAAGGTTAGTGCTGCATTTAGCTGTGTTTTGGGTATTTGTGATGCATGCTAGTTGCTTTGAAAATGGCAGTGTGATTTTTTTTGGCAGGGTTCTCTCCTAACATAATCTAATGTTTTGCTTTTGCTGTAAAGCCTTTTTGAAATCGGACAACGTGGTTCGATTCAGGAGAGGTGTATCTATAAAATGGTGTAAAATAGTCATATGTTTGAGAAATTGAAGCATATAGAGGTATTTGTATTTCGCGCGACACGATTCCACTGGCTATTGACTAGGGTGGGACACAAGGATCCCACGTTCCCAGACAGGTTAACGGGTATATTCAGGATCTTCTGATGAAGGGGTGGATAGTGAAATCTAAGTCTTTACTCCTCTCCTGTTGTGTGCGTCAGTAAAAAGTATGGAACGTTGCACCTCTGTATTGACTACCGCCTGTTAAACCAGAAGACAGTACCTGACAGGCACCCATTACACAGAATCCAAGACCTGACGGACACCCTTGGTGAATACTCGTGGTTCAGCATGTTAGACCATGGTAAAGCCTACCATCAAGGTTTCATAGCAGAGGGTTCATGTCATCTCACCACCTTCATCATCCCCTGGGGATTCATTCCAGAGAAGCATGGAGGAGATGCTGAGCTCCCTCAAGGACAAATGCTGTATACCATACCTGGGCGATGTTCTTTGCTATGCAAAGTCCTTTGACGACCATGTGGACGGAATCCACAAAGTTCTCAAGGCTCTCTACCATCATGGAGTGAAACTCCAGCCAGAGAAGTGTGACCTCTTCTGCCGGGAGGTCCGGTACGTGGGGTGCCTCGTGTCGGCCAAAGGGGTGAGGATTGACCCTAAGGACCTGGGAGCTGTGCTGTCCTGAAAACCAAGACACCACAGACAGTGGGCAATGTCAGGAGGATCCTTGGTTTCCTCAGCTACTACAGATCGTACGTCCAGGACTTTTCCCAAATAGCCAAGCCAATCTATGAGCTGCTCCCAGTGAAATCTGGAATGCCACAAGTCCAGCCGCACAAAGAAAAGAACAAAGGCCCCCAGCCTCCAGGATCCCTGTGGATTGGACAGGCGAACACCAGAGCACACTTGAACGACTCGTTGACATGCTTGTGATCCCACCTGTGTTGGCATACCCTAACTTTGACTTACCACTCATACTTACCACTCATAGGTCCCGTGTTGCTCAGTTGGTAGAGCATGGTGTTTGCAACGCCAGAGTTGTGGGTTCGATTCCCACGGGGGACCAGTACGGGATTTTTTTTAATGATACCTCACATCTCAAAATAGGGCTACTTAATGTTAGATCCCTCACTTCAAAGGCAGTTATAGTCAATGAACTAATCACTGATCATAATCTTGATGTGATTGGCCTGACTGAAACATGGCTTAAGCCTGATGAATTTACTGTGTTAAATGAGGCCACACCCCCTGGTTACACTAGTGACCATATCCCCCGCGCAAAGGCGGAGGTGTTGCTAACATTTACGATAGCAAATTTCAATTTACAAAAAAAAATACGTTTTCGTCTTTTGAGCTTCTAGTCATGAAATCTATGCAGCCTACTCAATCACTTTTTATAGCTACTGTTTACAGGCCTCCTGGGCCATATGCAGCGTTCCTCACTGAGTTCCCTGAATACCTACCGGACCTTGTAGTCATCTCAGATAATATTCAAATTTTTGGTGACTTTAATATTCACATGGAAAAGTCCACAGACCCACTCCAAAAGGCTTTTGGAGCCATCATCGACTCAGTGGGTTTTGTCCAACATGTCTCTGGACCTACTCACATCCACAGTCATACTCTGGACCTAGTTTTGTCCCATGGAATAAATGTTGTGGATCTTATTGTTTTTCCTCATAATCCTGGACTATGGGACCACCATTTTATTATGTTTGCAATCGCAACAAATAATCTGCTCAGACCCCAACCAAGGAGCATTAAAAGTCGTGCTATAAATTCTCAGACAACCCAAAGATTCCTTGATGCCCTTCCAGACTCCCTCTGCCTGCCCAAGGACGTCAGAGGACAAAAATCAGTTAACCGCCTAACTGAGGAACTCAGTTTAACCTTGCGTAATACCCTAGATGCAGTTGCACCCCTAAAAACTAAAAACATTTGTCATAAGAAACTAGCTCCCTGGTATACAGAAAATACACGAGCTCTGAAGCAAGCTTCCAGGAAATGGCGCCACACCAAACTGGAAGTCTTCCGACTAGCTTGGAAAGACAGTACCATGCAGTATCGAAGAGCCCTCACTGCTGCTCGATCCTCCTATTTTTCCAACTTAATTGAGGAAAATAAGAACAATCCGAAATTTATTTTTGATACTGTCGCAAAGCTAACTAAAAAGCAGCATTCCCCAAGAGAGGATGGCTTTCACTTCAGCAGTAATGAATTCATGAACTTCTTTGAGGAAAATATCATTATCATTAGAAAGCAAATTATGGACTCCTCTTTAAATCTGCGTATTCCTCCAAAGCTCAGTTGTCCTGAGTCTGCACAACTCTGCCAGGACCTAGGATCAAGGGAGACACTAAAGTGTTTTAGTACTATATCTCTTGACACAATGATGAAAATAATCATGGCCTCTAAACCTTCAAGCTGCATACTGGACCCTATTCCAACTAAACTACTGAAAGAGCTGCTTTCTGTGCTTGGCCCTCCTATGTTGAACATAATAAACGGCTCTCTATCCACCGGATGTGTACCAAACTCACTAAAAGTGGCAGTAATAAAGCCTCTCTTGAAAAAGCCAAATCTTGACCCAGAAATTAACTATCGGCCTATATCGAATCTTCCATTCCTCTCAAAATTTTTGGAAAAAGCTGACTTCCTGAAGACAAACAATGTAAACGAAACGCTTCAGTCTGGTTTTAGACCCCATCAGCACTGAGACTGCACTTTTGTGAAGGTGGTAAATGACCTTTTAATGATGTCAGACCGAGGCTCTGCGTCTGTCCTCGTGCTCCTAGATCTTAGTGCTGCTTTTGATGCCATCGATCACCACATTCTTTTGGAGAGATTGGAAACCCAAATTGGTCTACATGGACAGGTTTTGGCCTGGTTTAGATCTTATCTGTCGGAAAGTCAGTTTGTCTCTGTGAACGGTTTGTCCTCTGACAAATCAACTGTAAATTTCGGTTTTCCTCAAGGTTCCGTTTTAGGACCACTATTGTTTTCACTATATATTTTACCTCTTGGGGATGTCATTCGAAAAGATAATGTTAAATTTCACTGCTATGCGGACCACACACAGCTGTACATTTCAATGAAACATGGTGAAGCCCCAAAATTGCCCTCGCTAGAAGCCTGTGTCTCAGACATAAGGAAGTGGATGGCTGCAAACTTTCTACTTTTAAACTCGGACAAAACAGAGATCCTTGTTCTAGGTCCCAAGAAACAAAGAGATCTTCTGTTGAATCTGACAATTAATCTGGATGGTTTTACAGTCGTCTCAAATAAAACTGTGAAGGACCTCGGCGTTACTCTGGACCCTGATCTCTCTTTTGAAAAACATATCAAGACTGTTTCAAGGACAGCTTTTTTCCATCTACGTAACATTGCAAAAATCAGAAACTTTCTGTCCACAAATGACACAGAAAAATTAATCCATGCCTTTGTTACTTCTAGGTTGGACTACTGCAATGCTCTACTTTCCGGCTACCCAGATAAAGCACTAAATAAACTTCAGTTAGTGCTAAATACGGCTGCTAGAATCCTGACTAGAACCAAAAAATTTGATCATATTACTCCAGTTCTTTCCTCCCTACACTGGCTTCCTGTTAAGGCAAGGGCTGATTTCAAGGTTTTACTGCTAACCTACAAAGGATTACATGGGCTTGCTCCTACCTAGCTTTCCGATTTGGTCCTGCCGTACATACCTACACGTACGCTACGGTCACAAGACACGGGCCTCCTAATTGTCCCTAGAATATCTAAGCAAACAGCTGGAGGCAGGGCTTTCTCCTATAGAGCTCCATTTTTATGGAATAGTCTGCCTACCCATGTGAGAGACGCAGACTCAGTCTCAACCTTTAAGTCTTTACTGAAGACACATCTCTTCAGTAGGTCCTATGATTAAGTGTAGTCTGGCTCATGGGTGTGAAGGTGAACGGAAAGGCTGGAGCAATGAACCGCCCTTGCTGTCTCTGCCTGGCCGGTTCCCCTCTCTCCACTGGGATTCTCTGCCTCTACCCCTATTACAGGGGCTGAGTCACTGGCTTACTGGTGGTCTTCCATGCCGTCCCTGGGAGGGGTGCGTCACTTGAGTGGGTTGAGTCACTGACGTGGTCTTCCTGTCTGGGTTGGCGCCCCCCCTTGTGTTGTGCCGTGGCGGAGATCTTTGTGGGCTATACTCGGCCTTGTCTCGGGATGGTAAGTTGGTGGTTGGAGATATCCCTCTAGTGGTGTGGGGGCTGTGCTTTGGCAAAGTGGGTGGGGTTATATCCTACCTGTTTTGCCCTGTCCGGGGGTTTCATCGGATGGGGCCACAGTGTCTCCTGACCCCTCCTGTCTCAGCCTCCAGTATTTATGCTGCAGTAGTTTATGTGTCTGGTGGCTAGGGTCAGTCTGTCACATCTGGAGTATTTCTCTTGTCTTTTCCGGTGTCCTGTGTGAATTTAAATATGCTCTCTCTAATTCTCTCTTTCTTTCTTTCTTCTCTCTCTCGGAGGACCTGAGCCCTAGGACCATGCCTCAGGACTACCTGGCTTGATGACTCCTTGCTGTCCCCAGTCCACCTGGCCGTGCTGCTGCTCCAGTTCCAACTGTTCTGCCTGCGGCTATGGAACCGTGACCTGTTCACCGGATGTGCTACCTGTCCCAGACCTGCTGTCCCAGACCTGCTGGAACCCTGACCTGTTCACTGGACGTGCTACCTGTCCCAGACCTGCTGTTTTCAACTCTCTAGAGACAGCAGGAGCGGTAGAGATACTCTCAAAGATCGGCTATGAAAAAGCCAACTGACACTTACTCTTGTGATACTGACTTGTTGCACCCTCGACAACTACTCTGATTGTTATTATTTGACCATGCTGGTCATATATGAACATTTGAACATCTTGGCCATGTACTGTTATAATCTCCACCCAGCACAGCCAGAAGAGGACTGGCCACCCCTCATAGCCTGGTTCCTCTCTAGGTTTCTTCCTAAGTTTTGGCCTTTCTAGGGAGTTTTTCCTAGCCACTGTGCTTCTACACCTGCATTGCTTGCTGTTTGGGGTTTTAGGCTGGGTTTCTGTACAGCACTTTGAGATATCAGCTGATGTAAGAAGGGCTATATAAATAAATTTGATTTGATTTATGAAATGTATGCATTCACTACTGTAAGTCACTCTGGATAAGAGCGTCTGCTAAATGACTAAAATGTAAAATGTAATACTGCATACCGACGCTTCAGAGAAGGGCTGTCCTTTATCAGCTGCAGGATGGGAAGTTAACCTGTTGGGGGTAGGGGGCAGTATTTACACGGCCGGATAAAAAAACGTACCCGATTTAATCTGGTTATTACTACTGCCCAGAAACTAGAATATGCATATAATTATTGGCTTTAGGTAGAAAACACCCTAAAGTTTCTAAAACTGTTTGAATGGTGTCTGTGAGTATAACAGAACTCATATGGCAGGCAAAAACCTGAGAAGATTTCATGCAGGAAGTGGCCTGTCTGACAAGGTGTCGTTCTTCTTGTCTCTGTTTATTGAAGAGTGAGGATCTTATCTGTCCCGTGACACTTCCTACGGCTGCCATAGGTTCTCAGAAGGTGGCAAAACGCTGAATCGTGGCTTTGCAGGCTCTGGCTGAAACAAAGTAGCGCGTTTGGGTAGTGGCTGGTTACAGTACTGTGAGACTCAGGCTCGTGCCCGCGTCGACCGAAAGCTTTGTTTTCTTTCCTCTGTTTAGCTAAATGGACATTCCCGGTCGGAATATTATCGCTTTTTTACGAGAAAAATGGCATAAAAATGGATTTTAAACAGCGGTTGACATGCTTCGAAGTATGGTAATGGAATATTTAGATTTTTTTTGTCACGAATTGCGCCATGCGCGCGACCCTGATATACCATTTCGGATAGTGTCTGGGACGCACGAACAAAACGCCGCTATTCGGATATAACGATGGATTATTTTGGACCAAACCAACATTTGTTATTGAAGTAGCAGTCCTGGGAGTGCATTCTGACGAAGACAACAAAAGGTAATCAAACTTTTATAATAGTAAATCTGATATTGGTGAGTGCTAAACTTGCCGGGTGTCTAAATAGCTAGCCCGTGATGGCTGGGCTATGTACTTAGAATATTGCAAAATGTGCTTTCACCAAAAAGCTATTTTAAAATCGGACATATCGAGTGCATAGAGGAGTTCTGTATCTATAATTCTTAAAATAATTGTTATGCTTTTTGTGAACGTTTATTGTGAGTAATTTAGTAAATTGTTAGTGAATTCGCCGGAAGTTTGCTAGTTCTGAACGTCACATGCTAATGTAAAAAGGTGGTTTTTGATATAAATATGAACTTGATTGAACAAAACATGCATGTATTATATAACAAAATGTCCTAGGGTTGTCATCTGATGAAGATCATCAAAGGTTAGTGCTGCATTTAGCTGTCTTCTGGGTTTCTGTGACATTATATGCTAGCTTGAAAAATGGGTGTCTGATTATTTCTGGCTTGGTACTCTGCTGACAATCTAATGTTTTGCTTTCGTTGTAAAGCCTTTTTGAAATCGGACAGTGTGGTTAGATTAACGAGAGTCTTGTCTTTAAATAGCTTTAAAATAGTCATATGTTTGAGAAATTGAAGTAATAGCATTTTAAAAGTTTTGAAAATCGCGCCACAGGATTCAACTGGCTGTTACGTAGGTGGGACGAATTCGTCCCGCCTGCCCCAGAGAGGTTAAACACATTGGTCATCTACAAGTCTCTGCTAGGTAAAGCTCCGCCTTATCTCAGCTCACTGGTTACCATAGCAACACCCACCTGTAGCACATGCTCTAGCAGGTATATTTCACTGGTCATCCCCAAAGCCAACACCTCCTTTGGCCGCCTTTCCTTCCAGTTCTCTGCTGCCAATGACTGGAACGAACTGCAAAAATCACTGAAGCTGGAGACTCATATCTCCCTCACTAACTTTAAGCACCAGCTGTCAGATCAGCTCACAGATCACTGCACCTGTACATAGCCCATCTGTAAATAGCCCATCCAACTACCTCATCCCCATACTGTTATTTATTTTGCTCCTTTGCACCCCAGTATCTCTACTTGCACACTCATCTTCTGCACATCTATCACTCCAGTGTTTAATTGCTATATTGTAATTATTTCGCCACTATGGTCAATTTATTGCCTTACCTCCCTTATCCTACCTCATTTGCACACACTGTATATAGACTTTTTCTATTGTATTATTGACTGTATGTTTGTTTATTCCATGTGTAACTCTGTGTTGTTTTTTGTTTCGCACTACTTTGGTTTATCTTAGCCAGGTCGCAGTTGTAAATGAGAACTTGTTCTCAACTAGCCTACCTGGTTAAATAAAGGTGAAATTAAAAATAAATCAAATTGAACTCAAAAGCTCCCAATATTTCTTTGGTTCATCAAATTTGGAGAGACCTATGGTGACCTACCTCTGAAAACAAGGTCCTAGAGCGGACTACACAAGAACTCTATTATTATAGGTAAAAACTCAGTTTACCGTTTTAACTTGCGGCCGCTTGTGTTTTGTGCAGTCCATCCAGGAAGCCCATTCACAGCTGTAGATTTTCACCGTCTCTGCTCCCTTTTTGCCACTCCTGGCAAGCTCGCCATTTATGACGTGGAAATATTTGGTCAATCATATTTCACAAATACTGGAGCCTGTGAGTTCAAATACTTTTTATTACTTCATAATAAAAGCCGAGCTGGATCATGAATACAACTCCGTTCTAGTCTTGGCACAGACTACTTATACATTTGTCCTCCTTACGTCATACTCATAGTAACTCCTCTTAATGGCTCATCACCTCTGGCATTTAGCCACCGTTATAATATTGCCTTCATATTAGGACATGCAACCTGTAGTCACAGAAATATTTTAATGCATGTAGGACCATAGCAACAGACCTTAGCACTCTACAGGAATAACCAATACATGTCATCCTGCTAACACCTCTGAAAGGGATGCTCCTGTTCTGGAAAAACCCAAGAGGTGTAACCATATCAACAGTAAATAGTTGGCCATAACAGTTACAAGAATAACCACCAGCATGTCTAATGGTGTCAAATGACCCAAAGCACATAACTAGTTTTGCTGGAAGACAGGTTGATAAACAGGTTAATGTTAAGCCCTGCATGTTTTTATCCAAAGTCTCATGGAATGTAGGCCTACATTGAACACCACAAATTGGCTGCTATTTCCATGGTAAAATGTTATGGGATCCATTTTCTCCATTGTTTTTGATGATAGGCCACTCTGGTAGGCATACATTATGATCAAATAGCCACAGTAGCCTATGTGACCACTGTCTGAAACTGGAACTTAAAGCGGATACAACCTCCGTGTTCTAGGTAAACGCGCGCTGGAAGTTGCACAGAATTTACACAATGTTGAAGTTTGCGCTCAGCAAAAAAATAAAATTAGAGGGAACATTGCTTGAAGAATGTCATTTCCAGTGCTATCGAGTTGACAACACCGATTGGAAGTTGAGTGTTGAGCCTATATCTTCTCTATATCTATCTGTCCGGGTGGCTGGTCTCAGACCATCCCGTAGGTGAAGAAGCCGGATGTGGAGGTCCTAGACTGGTGTGATTACACGTGGCCTGCGGTTGGGAGGCCGGTTGGACGTACTGCCAAATTCTCAAAAAGGATGTTGGAGGCGGCTTATTGTAGAGAAATTATCATTCAATTATCTGGCAACAGCTCTGGTGGACATTCCTGCAGTCAGCATGCCAATTGCAAGCTCCCTCAAAACTTGAGATATCTGTGACATTGTGTTGTGTGGAAAAACTGCACATTTTAGAGTGGCCTTTTATTGTCCCCAGCACAAGGTCCACCTGTTTATTGATCATGCGGTTTAATCAGCTTCTTGATATGCCACACCTGTCAGGTGGATGGATTATCTTGGGAAAGGAGAAATGCTCACT
Source organism: Salmo salar (assembly GCF_965601325.2). Lineage (NCBI taxonomy): Eukaryota > Metazoa > Chordata > Actinopteri > Salmoniformes > Salmonidae > Salmo > Salmo salar. Next base: position 6,182,489 of record NC_138309.1, read on the forward strand.
AACAGGGATGTAAACAAATGTGTGCACAAAAATGAAGAGCAATAAGCTTTTTGTGCATATGGAACATTTCTGAGATTTTTTATTTCAGCTCATGAAACATTGTAGGGGGTGGCTTTAGCACTGACCCAGAAAGCTGACAGACAGGAATTCCCGAAACAGAGATACACTATATACAAATTAGTGGATTCGGCTATTTCAACCACCCCCATTGCTGACAGGTGTATAAAATCAAGCACACGGCCATGCAATCTCCATAGACAAACATTGGTAGTAGAATAGCCTTACTGAAGCACTCAGTGACTTTCAACATGGCACCGTCATAGGATGCCACCTTTCCAACAAGTCAGTTTGTCAAATTTGAGGTCCATACAGAAATGGTTTGTAATGATCGGTGTGGAAGAACTTGACTGGCCTACACAGAGCCCTGACCTCAACCCCATTGAACACCTTTGGGATGAATTGGAACACCGACTGCGAGCCAGGCCTTATTGTCCAAAATCAGTGCCCAACCTCACAAATGCTCGTGGCTGAATGGAAGCATGTCCCCGCAGCAAATGTTTAAACATCTAGTGGAAAGCCTTCACAGAAGAGTGGAGGCTGTTATAGCAGCAAAGGGGGGACCAACTCCATATTAATGCCCATGATGATGGAATGAGATGTTTGACGAGCAGGTGTCCACATACTTTTGGGGATGTCGTGTAGCTTCCAACATACACCCCTGAAAAAGAGCCTCCCTATCAAGCGCACTGTCTAGATGAACGCTTCAGACTGCGGGTTTACCAAGAGGATGATGCACGGGACCATAAAAAAAATATTACCCAGGATGACAGACTAACTCCCAAACCACCCCGTCCCGACTGAGCCAATGCCTTGTTCAATACTCCCCACTTGGCAAACAGTTCCACCATATCAGTTCGACCAAGCATCACGAGTGCGCGTCCAATGCTGGGCAATCGTTTGGAGATTTTATATAAATAGAAACTAATGTTGGTGTAGCATACTGTTAATATTTAACCAATCTAAAGGCTGCCTACTGTAGTAGGCAATCTAAAGGCAATCTAAAGGCTGCCTACCACCTACCGTAGTAGGTAGCGCTTTTCCAGTAGGTTACTGCCATTTGGGATTGGAGTCGAAGGCAGCATCATTCACATTCCACCGAGCATAAGACGTTTTTAGCCACTGTAGCAGTGTGAGCAACTAGTGCTAGCAATTCAATTAACAGTTATTCCAAAATGGAAATATCAGACAGGAATAACAAGTAAGCAAGCAACAGGAATCAATCTCCTCAATGAATGAAGTTGACACCAACGAGAATAATTATCCTAAGATATAGGACTCCTCTCGCATTTTGCTTGGTCTGCTGCTCCATCATTGTGGCCATGACAGGTAAGTTGCATGCATGATATCATTCAGCACGTGTCAAACTCATTCCACGGAGGGCTGAGTGTCTGTGGGTTTTCGCTCCTCCCTTGGACTTAATTAATTTCACCGATTAGTAAGCAACTCCACTCACCTGGTTGTCTAGGTCTTAATTGAAAACAAAAAGCAAAAACCAGCAGACACTAGGCCCTGCATGGAATACAGGCTTTTTTCAGATAGCTAACTAATCTATTTTACTGTTTAAGAATGATTAATAGCCAGAATTGTGGTGTTTCACTCTGAAGCTAATATTGCATACCCGTGCATATTATTAAATGACCGATGTTCAAGATAACATGGTTATATATTTGTTTATTAATATTAAAAGGTTATATGATGCAATCTAATTAGATTAGAACGCCTAGGCTACTTCATCATAATGTACCGTAAATTCCGGACTATAAGCTGCAACTTTTTTCCCAGGCTTTGAACCTCGCGGCTTAAACAATGACGCGGCTAATATATGGATTTTTCCCGCTTTCAATTTTTTTTTCTCCAAAAAAACACATTCTGTGACGTGCTCAGTTTTTTGGCGGCATGAAGCTTTCATTAGACCAATGAAATTGCCGAACGGGTTAAGGTCAAACTACTTTTTTGTTTACTGTTTAGATTAAATCGAGCGCTCTCAAACTTCCCATCATTCTGATTACGGTAGTCATTTTGTCACCCTCATCATGGCAAAGACACGGAGAAATGCGTAGGATGCAGCTTTCAAGTTGAAGGCGATTGATCTGGCTGTTGGAAAAGGAAATAGAGCTGCTGCACGGGAGCTTGGTCTTAATAATGAGTCGATGATAAGACATTGGAAACAGCAGCGTGAGGAATTGACTCAGTGCAAAAAGACAACTAAAGCTTACTGCAAATTTTTTATTTTTTGTTACAAGCCGTGTTTCGTTAAAGCCTATTTATTTTTGTTACAAGCCGTGTTTCGTTAAAGCCTGTGTAAAGTTCCTTTGTTTCAATGTACCGGTAGGCTCCTGCGGCTTATAGACATGTGCGGCTTATTTATGTTCAAAATAATATATATTTTTTTTATTCAGTGGGTGCAGCTTATATTCAGGTGGGCTTAATAGTCCGGAAATTACGGTAAGTTAAATGCATTGGATACAAAACAAATACTGGCATGTGATAAAGGGTGACATGTCCATTGTAATTCTATAAATGCATATCAAACAGGAATATATATATATTCAATTAAGTGAATACTATAATATATTAATGCATTTCTCCTTGCAGTCACCAGATGCTCAAGACTCAAAACCAGAAACATGTGGCGACTTCAACACTTGTAATTTTGAATAAATGTTAAACATTTTATTGAATTTCCTATACTTTTGCATGAGTCCTTAAAACACAGTCCAATGTACAAAATAAGTCATTTCCAGGTGAAGGACATCAAGGAGATTAACCTCCAACATTCATAAACTTGTTCAGTACATGAGGGCAAATTTAGTTTTGACAAGCACAGCACAGGAGTTTACAGGTTTATGTTCCAGCCCTTCACTAACACCCAATTCAACTAATTGTGGTCTAAATTGGAGACTTGCGTACAGTGCAATCCACTGGGATAGAAATCACATCTGTATTTGAGAATGAGCGTAATAAGTTAGGTTGTCCTGACATATCTGCATAATAAAGAATAACATAAGTGATTCTATTTCTATCTAACATTGTGATGTTGCACACTCCTGAATAATATTCTGGGATATGGTGATTATCCTGGTGGCCGGGAGGTTCGCAACAAGTTCTTTACATCTGCAGGGTGTCTAGGAGGAATGTCCTTCAACCTGGAACAAGCGGAGACCAGGGGAGAAATGAACCTCATCCCTCAAATTTCAGTGCTGGTTGAAGTTGCTGAAGCCACAACTACCTATATTAATGTTCAATTGTTTTGTTAACAGTTATGTATATTTTTGAGATTGGTCAAGCTGTTTACCGTAAGAGTAGAATAACTTAGCGTCTAATTTTATCAAGTAACACCAACCCCAATTGTGCAAAACAATAGGGGAAGGGAAAGTGGCAAAATAAAGTTAGCTAGGTAAACAGACACTGCATGAAGCTAGCTAGCAAAACAGACTCATCAACAGAATGTACAAGTAACTTGGCTAGCTAGCAAGCTTAGATTGAACAACACAGCTGGCTGCATTTCCTATGTTTTTCATCAGATGTTGTTAAAATGTCTTACCTCCAAACATGTCGGGCTTGACTGTTTTGTCCTGCCAAGCCAATGTAATGGAGTGAAACGCGATCAGGTGTCCACTTTAGTCCCTTTAAACAAAAGGAAAAAAATATTTGCTACATGTCTTTAGCTGGCTAGCAAGTTTACCAATTCATGATTGAAAAACTGTCTGGGTCTTTACAATTGACACATTGCGGAATCTACGATTAGTTAGATGAGTTGTTCATCTCTAAACAGCCAATAAGCAGGATGAGATCGCCTGCTAGCTAGCTATTGCGTATGACGTGTTAGCTAGCCAGGCAATGGGCTGATAAACATCTGAATTCACAATTCATATGAAAGTAATTTGAACATTAACATAATTTGTTAAATAAATAAACGTTACAGTACTTAGATTTTGCAAAGTTATTCCTTTTTCTTCTGAAAAATCTTATACAACCCGGTGACTTCTGTCCCCATTTATTCCGATTATTTTCAACATTTTTGCTGCACCTCAATGTGTTATGGGATAGCCTCCCTGGCGATGGATTCATGGGATTGAACATGCCAATTTTGACATTCAGCCTACAAATTCTGCCTTCCCCATCCTTGTTATCGCCAGATGATGTCTCGTTAAACTATCAATCCGCGCTAAATTCACCCACACAGCTGTTCTCAGTTGTAACCATTATTGGTCACCTCATTACCACTCCCTAAAAGATGATTGTAACCAAAGTCTTGCAAGATATAGTATGTTCGCCCTCTGGTTGATATTAGCTATGTTTCCATTAACTTGTTTCATGATTCTTTGTTGACATTTAGTAAGTTTGCATAGAAAATAGATGTGACAATTGCCTGCTAGGGTGAATTTCAATTTAACTATCTTGTGTTGATCAAAACATACCGTGTCGAATAAAGATGTCATGGCTGAAGTGTTTGCATTACCCATTTAGGCAAATTGCGCATTAATAAATTGCAGACAACCTGTAAGCCCTCCCACCTATCTGTTTCATGTCACAGGTAGCCCACGAAAGCCAGCGTATACAATAAGTTGATAATATTTGCCATATTCTAATAATTCTCATGTGTCAACGTATAGCCACGGTCCATGCCATGATGAAAAACATGCACTCCTCTAGATCTGAAATACTTGGATGATGAAACTTGCCAGCCAACCAGAAAAGCAAAGGCGAAGCAATTCAGGCATTCTTCAAAGTCAGGACAATCCTTGACCTGCAAAGAAACAGTGGAGCTTTTAGTTACGCGGTGACATCACGCGCCCCGCCTACATTCAAACTGATTGGGCAATTATTATTTATTAGAATGAATTTGTCGCAATAAAGTTAGACAAAATAAAAATCCACCCAGGATGGGCGGGCATTGAACCCACGCCAACATGGCTCCAACATGGTAGAGCTATATTTATGCGCTGAAGGCAGCTGCCCTAACAGCTAGACCACCCCAGGCCACGATTAAACTTAATTTTGAGTTTATTTGTAACCTTAGGATACACTGGGAACTTGTATGTCATTGCCTAGTGGAGACCCAATATCTATCTTGTGTAATTAAGCGATATAAAACGCTGGTTGTTGATGTATATGGCTGCATTTCAGATACATTTTTGTACATTTGAATGTTGAAGTAATATGACCTAGGCCTAGCGTTTGAGTGAGCAAGAGAACATTTTTTATAGCATGCCCTAATCCCAATGACTCGACAGCCCACGCATGGAGAGAAAGAGACTGCTCATTTTCAGCCACTTACGAGGCTCATTTGAACTTCCTGATGCATCAGGAAAATTCTCTGTGACAAAAGAGTGATCAAGTTAAGAACCAACATCTTGTAATGGTTTTCTTAGAGAAGTGGAGGAGTTAAACGCAGGACACAGGGATAAAGGTTAACAAATGTGTTTACTAAAATTATCAATCAATCTTCTCATCAAAATACATAGTTTGGAGAAACACCTCCAACTACACAAAACAGAAACACAATCACCGACAAGACAAACAGGAAATGCAAAGGTTTAAATAATGAACATAATTAGGGAAAATCAAAACAGGTGTACACAATAAAGACAAAACCAAACGAACAGTGAAACATCGATCGGTGGCAACTAGTAAGCCGGTGACGTCGACCGCCGAACGCCGCCCGAACAAGGAGAGGGGTCGACTTCGGCGGGAGTCGTGACAGTACCCCCCCCTGACGCGCGGCTCCAGCAGCGCGCCGACACCGGCCTCGGGGACGACCCGGAGGACGGGGAGCAGGGCGATCCGGACGGAAGCGGTGAAAATCTTGGATTAACGACGGATCCAGGATGTCTTCCGCCGGTACCCAGCTTCGCTCCTCCGGGCCATACCCCTCCCACTCCACAAGGTACTGAAGGCCCCTCGCCCGACGTCTGGAGTCCATAATGGCTCGTACGGTATATGCCGGAGCCCCCTCGATGTCCAGAGGGGGCGGAGGAACCTCCCGTACCTCCGACTGCTGGAGCGGACCAGTCACCACCGGCCTGAGGAGAGACACATGGAACGAGGGGTTAATATGATAATCAGGGGGAAGTTGTAACCTATAACAAACCTCGTTAAATCTCCTCATGGCTTTAAATGGCCCCACAAACCGCGGACCCAGCTTCCGGCAGGACAGGTGAAGGGGCAGGTTTCGGGTCGAGAGCCAGACCCGATCCCCCGGTGCATAAACCGGGGCCTCACTGCGGTGGCTGTCAGCACTCGCCTTTTGCCGCCTGATGGCTCGTTGAAGACGTACATGGGCAGCGTTCCATGTCTCCTCCGAGTGCCGAAACCATTCATCCACCGCAGGAGCCTCGATCTGGCTCTGATGCCATGGTGCCAGGACCGGCTGATACCCTAGCACACACTGAAAAGGGGTAAGGTTAGTGGAAGAGTGGCGTAGGGAATTTTGGGCCATCTCCGCCCAAGGGATAAATGATGCCCACTCTCCCGGCCGGTCCTGGCAATAGGACCGCAGAAACCTACCCACCTCTTGGTTGACTCTTTCCACCTGCCCGTTACTCTCGGGGTGGAACCCTGAGGTAAGACTGACCGAGACCCCCAGGCGTTCCATAAACGCCCTCCAGACTCTAGACGTAAATTGGGGACCCCGATCAGAGACTATATCCTCAGGCACCCCGTAGTGCCGGAATACATGGGTGAATAGGGCCTCCGCAGTTTGTAGGGCCGTAGGGAGACCGGGCAAAGGAAGGAGATGGCAGGACTTAGAAAACCGATCCACAACGACCAGGATCGTGGTGTTACCCCGTGACGGGGGAAGATCCGTCACGAAATCCACCGATAGGTGTGACCATGGTCGTTGCGGAATGGGAAGGGGTTGTAATTTCCCTCTGGGCAGATGTCTAGGTGCCTTGCACTGTGCTCATACCGAACAGGAGGAGACATAAACCCTCACGTCCTTGGCTAACGTGGGCCACCAGTACTTCCCCGTAAGGCAGTGCACCGTCCGACCTATACCAGGATGACCAGAGGAGGGTGATATGTTGGCCCAACAGATCAAACGATCGCGAACATCAAACGGCACGTACACGCGCCCAACGGGACACTGGGAGGGAGTGGGTTCTGCACGTGACGCCCGTTCGATGTCCGCGTCCACCTCCCATACCACCGGTGCCACCAGGCATGAGGCTGGAATTATGGGAGTGGGCTCTGTGGACCGCTCCTCTGTATCATACAGCCGGGACAGTGCGTCTGCCTTGACGTTCTGGGAACCTGGTTTATAGGAAAGAGTGAAAGAGAAGCGTGTGAAAAACATAGCCCACCTAGCCTGGCGAGGGTTCAGTCTCCTCGCTGCCCGAATATACTCCAGATTTCGGTGGTCAGTCCAAATCAGGAAAGGGTGTCTAGCCCCCTCAAGCCAATGTCTCCACGCTTTCAGAGCCCCGACAACAGCTAACAACTCCATATCCCCCACGTCATAGTTTCGCTCCGCCGGGCTGAGCCTCTTCGAAAAGAAAGCACAGGGGCGGAGTTTTGGTGGGTTACCCGAGCGCTGAGATAGCACAGCCCCTATTCCAGCCTCGGATGCATCCACCTCAACTATGAACGCTAAGGAGGGATCAGGATGCGCCAGCACTGGAGCCGTGGTAAACAGAGCCTTCAGGTTACCAAAAGCTCTGTCCGCCTCAGCCGACCACCGCAACCGCACCGGTCCCCCCTTCAGTAAGGAGGTAATGGGAGCCGCCACCTGGCCAAAGCCCCGGATAAACCTCCGGTAGTAGTTGGCAAACCCTAAAAACCGCTGCACCTCCTTTACTGTGGTTGGAGTCGGCCAATTACGCACGGCTGAAATGCGGTCAGTCTCCATCTCCACCCCTGACGCGGACAAACGGTACCCAAGGAAGGAGACGGACTGTTGAAAGAACAGACATTTCTCCGCCTTGACATAAAGGTCATGCTCCAACAGTCGACCAAGCACCGTACGCACAAGGGACACATGCTCAGCGCGGGTGGTGGAGTATATGAGAATATCATCTATATACACCACTACACCCCGCCCGTGCAGGTCCCTGAAGATCTCATCCACAAATGATTGGAAGACGGATGGAGCATTCATTAACCCATACGGCATGACGAGGTACTCATAGTGCCCAGATGTAGTGCTAAATGCCGTCTTCCACTCATCCCCTCCCCTGATACGCACCAGGTTGTATGCGCTCCTGAGGTCCAATTTTGTGAAGAAGCGTGCCCCGAGCAATGACTCTGTCATACTGGCGATCAGAGGTAGCGGGTAACTGTATTTCACAGTAATCTGGTTCAAACCTCAATAGTCAATGCACGGGCGTAAACCTCCATCCTTCTTCTTCACAAAAAAGAAGCTCGAGGAGACAGGTGAAATGGAGGGCCGAATGTATCCTTGTCCCAGAGATTCAGAGACATATGTTTCCATAGCCGCCGTCTCCTCCTGTGACAGAGGATACACGTGACTCCTGGGAAGTGTAGCACCCTCCAGGAGATTTATCGCACAATCCCCCGGTCGATGGGGTGGTAATTGAGTCGCCTTCCTTTTACAGAAGGCGATTGCCAAATCGGCATATTCGGGAGGAATGTGCATGGTGGAAACCTGGTTTCTGATTATTTCTGGCTGGGTACTCTGCTGACATAATCTAATGTTTTGCTTTCGTTGTAAAGCCTTTTTGAAATCGGACAGTGTGGTTAGATTAACGAGAGTCTTGTCTTTAAAATGGTGTAAAATAGTCATATGTTTGAAAAATTGAAGTTTTTGCATTTTTGAGGTATTTGAATATCGCGCCACGGGATTACACTGGCTGTTGAGTAGCCCATAGAAGTTAAGAGTTTCACATCAAACTTTTACTATGGTAAATAGCCTACGGTGTGATTATATGTCATATCATGGATAACAGCTTATCACTGGTACACAAGTTGTTTTGAAGTAGGTTATGTGTTATTATATCTACGACCACCGCCTGCGCTTAATGGTCTTGTGGGCGGGTATTCTAACAGTTTTTACTGCTGCCTGGGTTGTAACTCTGCCCGATTGGTATTTTTGAATTTACTTCCCCAGATTTAATTATGGGCATTAAAATCACCACACCATGTTAATGATTATCCCCTTTTTTTCAATTTTCACCTAAAATGACATACCCAAATCTCTCTGCCTGTAGCTCAGGCGCTGAAGCAAGAATATGCATATTCTTGGTGCCATTTGAAAGGAAACACTTTGAAGTTTATGGAAATTTAAAAGGAATGTATTAGAATATAACACAATAGATCTGGTAAAAGATAATACAAAGCAATAAACAACCGTTCTTTTCTAAAAAATGTTGTACCATCATCTTTGAAATGCAAGAGAAAGGCCATAATGTATTATTCCAGCCCAAGTGCAATTTAGATTTTGGCCACTAGATGGCGTCTGTATGTGCAAAGTTTTAGACTGATCCAATGAACCATTGTATTTCTGTTCAAAATTTTGTATCAAGACTGCCCAAATGTGCCTAATTTGTTTATTAATAACTTTTCATGTTCAAAATTGTGCACTCTCCTCAAACAATAGCATGGTATTATTTTACTGTAATAGCTACTGTAAATTGGAACGGCAGTTAGATTAACAAGAATTTAAGCTTTCTGCCAATATCAGATATGTCTATGCCCTGGGAAATGTACTTGCATTAGCCTACGTTAGCTCAACCTTCCCGTGGAAGGGACACCGATCCCGAAGAAGATTTATTAACGTCCTACCAATCCCTTCTAACATGAGAAGTTTGCAGGGGTAATAGAAATTAACTGTTAAAATGTTTCCTTTATTCCTACATATTTCTGTCCCCACACATTCCAATTCCTGTATCGCTAAAACTCTGAACACCATCCCCTCTTTAACGCACATAACACAACCCCACCCGACCCATCCATTCTATCACACCGTACCGAACTGAATCCTGGAATTACAAACTACAGTTGAGGTTTGAGCCATGTCTCTTGGACACACACTACATCTGGCACTACATCCATGTCATATACAAACTTCTTAAACTCCTGCCTGCTAGCTATTAAGCTTCTAGCATTCCATTGAAGGACTGCAACAACCATACTAAATAGATTTTTCCAACCCATCATCTCTTGGCTGATTCAACATCTATTGCATCCTTACTCCAGTTGCCTCTGTAATTCCCAGGAAATCTTTGGCCGCGAGTACCACCACATCTATGCATGCAGACTTTTTCTTAACCTGATCACTTACATTCATCACACAACACATGAACGCCAAGAAGTCAACCCTGTTCACCGTCAACAATTATTTTATGACCGCACACTGATGGTCACATTTCGTGGAGACTCTTTAGAAAAAAGAAACGCACACCTTTAAAGGCGAGGTGCTTGCTAGCGGAGTAGAACACTAGAAAATAAAAGGAAAGCCGCACCCTCTAAGAGCTCAGATGCAAAAATTTAATCACCGTTTCGACAGCGAAGCTGTCTTCATCAGGGTATCATCAAACACTGCGAGATGAGTCATTTATATAGTGTCAAGAGACACACAGGTGTTTGTAATCATGGCCAAGTATGGCCTAATATCATTGGTTAACTCAAATATTTAAAAAAAAAAAGGCATACAAAGAACATACAAAAAGACAAACAAATGGATAGCATACGATCATAGCATTTGTAGTCTAAAATGTATCTAACAAACAATTACAATGGCAAAATCACAATTATCACAAGAATGGCTTCAGATCAAAGTCTATGTTGAGACCGAAGGGAGCAAGGGTCTTTAAATTAAAGATCCAGGCAGCCTCTCGTTTCAACAATAAATTATCAAGGTCACCCCCTCTCCTCGGGAGGGTGACATGTTCAATACCAATATAACGCAGAGACGAAATCGGATGGTTTGCTTCCAAAAAGTGGGCCGCAACTGGGTAAGTTAAGTTTTTGCACCTAATGGTGCTACGATGCTCTGAGATACGTACTTTTAATTCACGCTTTGTTTTACCCACATAATTTTTACCACAAGGACAAGTTATAAGATAAATAACTGCCTTAGTGGAACACGTAATAACACCTTTAATTGGGATAGATTTCCCTGTTTGGGGGTGTTTGAAGGATCTACATTTATAAGTGCCATTACATTGAGCACAGCCATTACACTTGTAATTTCCATCCAGTATGGGCGCAAATAGACGTTGTTCAGGAATATCTTGGGGTGGTAAATCAGAGTGTACCAATTGGTCTCTGAGATTTCTTCCCCGCGAGAATACGACCAGGGGAAGATCAGAAAACACATTAACGAGACTATCATCATATTTCAGAATGTGCCAATGTTTGTGAACGATTCCTTTAATTTGTTCAGAGCACTTTGAATAGCGGGTAGTGAGAACGCAAGAATGCGTCTTTTTGCGAGACTGACCTTGAAAAAGGTCATGTCTCGTTTTGTTTTGAATTTTCTCAATGGCAATATTAATCTGATCATTGTTGTACCCCCTCTCCTTGAACTTATCCTGAGTCTCAGCCATATTTCTGTCGAAATCTGATTGTTTAATACAAATTCTTTTGATTCGACAGAATTGGCTGTAGGGCAAACTATTTTTCAAGGGCAGTGGGTGACAACTATCAGCCCTCAACAAACTGTTACGATCAGTAGGTTTCCTGTAAAGATCAGTGTATAAAACATTATCTTCACACACGATCAGAAGATCAAGAAAACTAATTTGACGTGTATCAGATTGCATAGTAAATCTCAAATGATAAGAACAGGAGTTAAGAAAAGCATAAAACGCCTGGAGCAGTTCTGCATCACCCCTCCATAGAACAAAAATATCGTCAATATACCGTTTCCAAATAATGATGTTAGGCAAGAAAACATTTTTGAGAGGGTTGAAAATGGATTGTTTCTCCATGTAACCCACATACAAATTAGCATAGTTAGGAGCCATGGGGGATCCCATAGCAGTACCCTTCGTCTGAATAAAGAAATCATTTAGAAACATGAAGTAGTTATGTGTGAGTACTATTTCAGCCAATGTTACAATGCAGGCACTGGAAGGTAGCTCATTAGGGTCACGTTGCAGAAGAAAATGTTCCATGGCTTCAATACCGCCCTCATGTGGAATATTTGTGTATAACGACTCAACATCAAAAGTAACTAACAAGGTGTTCTCAGGCAGAGGATCAAGAGATTCAATGATAGAGATCATACTGCTGGTGTCCTTTACAAAGGAGGGGAGCTGTTCTGCAAGTGGTCTAATAAAAAAATCCACAAAAGTAGATAGAGGGGCCGTTACTGCATCAATGCCCGCTACAATAGGGCGCCCTGGAGGGTTTGTAACATTCTTGTGTAATTTCGGCAAAGTATAGAAAGTGGCAATTTTAGGGTGTTGAATGGCCAGAAAGTCATATTCTTTTTTAGTTATCTGACCAGAATTTAAATAACCATCTAGGACAGTAAAGATAGTATTCTGAAATTGGGAAGTAGGGTCACTTCTGAGTTTCTTGTAAAAGGTGTTGTCAAGCAGTTGTCTATGACACTCATTTACATAAGCTGTCCTATCCATGAGTACAACCGACCCACCCTTATCAGCAGGACGAATAAGGACTGACGTATCGGATTGTAAATCAAGCAAAGCTTGTTTTTCATCCTTAGATAAATTATGGAAAGATTTGAAGTCCTGTTTATTCTTAAGGAGATGAGCAACATCTTTTTCAACAAGTCTGCAATATGTCTCGATAGAGTGATTGCGATTGGCTGGAGGTACAAAATAACTCTTGCTTCTAAAAGGAGTCGGAGTACGTACAGGTAAGTAACCTACTGGTTCAATAGAAGTGTCAGGATTAGGGGAGCTAAAGTATTCCCTTAAACGGATGTTTCTAAAAAACTTGAACATGTCTACCTTAACGTCAAAATCGTTACACTGTGTTGTAGGCACAAAAGATAACCCTTTATTGAGCAAAGAGACATGGGCAGGGCTCAATATCTTGCTTGATAAATTAAAGACACTCAGTCCCGTGGGTTCTGGGACCGTGTGAACGGTCTCCTCTGCCTCTGATAGTCGTTTCTTCTTACCCCGTCGGGTGCGGCATCTCGTCGATGCGCGTGCCTGCGGCCACCTGCGCCCCTCCGTTGGCCCAGTCTCTCGTTGAATAAAAAACTGCCACTGGAAGCCGATGTGGCGCTGGTTGTAGAGTGTTGGTCAGACAGGTGTGGATCAAAGTAAGTGTCATCCCTCCTGCGTCTGCCATGGAGAGGAGCAGGGCCTCCTTTGTCAGGGTTTCTCCAAAAGTAGACTTTATCCTCGGCCTTATCTTTTTTGTCTTGGTTGAATTTCTTGATTTTAAGTTCCTTTATTTCTGTAGACAGCTTGTCCTGGAGCGCTTGGTTAGTTTTCATCAGTTCATTGAATATGCCATCATCATTAACAGCTATTTGTAGAGCTGTGCGTTTGTCTTTAATCGTATTATCCATTTCACTAAAATCCTTTTTCAACTGGTCAACAATTAATGTCATTAAATCAATAGAGCACTTGTTCAGGATGGCACACCAGCGCTCACAGAAATCATCTGTGCGCTGTCCCAATGATGGCTCTTTTTGCCACCTGAGTCCACGTGGAATAATGCCTTGACGCACGTAATCACTAAGAGTGACTATATGTAAATGCGTTCTCGTCTGGCGCTTAGATAAATATAACAGTTCTTTCGAGAGGTCAGAATTACCTCCCGGCATGTCAAAAAGGGACTCCGAAACAATGATTTTGTCACGCTCTTTTAGGCTATATTCAAAGTAATCTTGTTTAGGTCTGTGACCAGTGTCAGGAAAATAATTATCATTCGGCATCGTATTAGAGCTTTTTAGTCGATAGGGTGCTGTTAACTGGGTAACAGAACAATCTAGAAAAAAGAAACGCACACCTTTAAAGGCGAGGTGCTGGCTAGCGGAGTAGAACACTAGAAAATAAAGGAAAGTTAACTGCTATATTGAATTCTTGTGATAATTGTGATTTTGCCATTGTAATTGTTTGTTAGATACATTTTAGACTACAAATGCTATGATCGTATGCTATCCATTTGTTTGTCTTTTTGTATGTTCTTTGTATGCCTTTTTTTTTTTAAATATTTGAGTTAACCAATGATATTAGGCCATACTTGGCCATGATTACAAACACCTGTGTGTCTCTTGACACTATATAAATGACTCATCTCGCAGTGTTTGATGATACCCTGATGAAGACAGCTTCGCTGTCGAAACGTTGGTGATTAAATTTTTGCATCTGAGCTCTTAGAGGGTGCGGCTTTCCTTTATTTTCTCACATTTCGTGGAGACCCCAGTTTGTGCTACTCCCTCACCTCCCGCTTCCATTGGAGGCCCGCTGCACCAATTTCCTCACAGGTTCTGTACTTCAAACTCTCCGTGCTGCTTCAGCATGCGTTACCTTGTTTGTGATCTAATATCTCTGTACCTGCTTCTGTGCTATACATCCCCCGAACGCAGCACTATGTTGTCTGCCGCAGTTACAGCACCTTGCTTTGGCCGCCACCCCACACTTGTTCATCTGAAATTCAGATCCACAAGCAGTTTTTAGATGTACAAATGCATATTCCACGGTTGTAATTGTTAGGGATTTCTGAACATTTGCTCACCAATAATTCTACATTTATTCAATTGGAGTTTTATTTGTGAGCTATGTTGAGTACATTTACAGATCATGGATTTATTTGTGAGCTATGTTGAATACATTTACAGATCATGGATTTATTTGTGAGCTATGTTGAATACATTTACAGATCATGGATTTATTTGTGAGCTATGTTGAATACATATACAGATCATGGATTTATTTGTGAGCTATATTGAATAAATTTACAGATCATGGATTTATTTGTGATTTATGGTGAAGATATCTTTACATTTTTACAGATTGTTTTATTTACAAAACATTTTAATATATTCACAGATCATAGTTTTATTTGTGAGTTATGTTGAATATATGCACGGATCGTGGTAGACACAGAATAAAGAAACAAATCTCACTCCATACCAGAGTCCCTGCGGTCCAAGGTGGATGAGCAGGTGTCAACCAGCTTGAAACTTGCTTCACCGTAGAAAACATTTCAATATACATGTATACATTGAAAAACATCTGGAAACATTGTAATATTGTAATATTGTAACATTGTAATATTGATAAAGAATACTTCTTTACTTCTTTAAATGAAATTAATATATACATACATGACTGACTGACCCTTCTAATGTGACTATCCCCATCGCTTCTCCCTCTTTTTCCCCTGGCCCGCTACAAAGTTTCTCCCTGCAGGCAGTCACTGAGTCCAAGGTGCTAAAGGAGCTCCTTAAACTTGACCCCCAAAAAACATCTGGGTTTGGACCCTTTGTTCTTTAAGGTTGCTGCCCCTATCATTGCCAAGCCTACGTATCTCTGACCTTTTTAACCTGTCTCTCCTTTCTGGGGAGGTTCCTATTGCTTGGAAGGCAGCTTGGAAGGCAGTTCGTCCTTTATTTAAAGGGGGAGAACAAGCTGATCCTAACTGTCATAGGCCTATTTCTATTTTACCCTGCTTATCAAAAGTGTTGAAAAACTTGTCAATAATCAACTGACTGTCTTTCTTGACATCTATAGTATTCTCTCAGTACGCAATCTGGTTTCCGCTCAGGTTATGGATGTGTCACTGCAACCTTAAAGGTCCTCAATGATGTCACCATTGCCCTTGATTCTAAGCAATGTTGTGCTGCTATTTTTATTGACTTGGCCAAAGCTTTTGATACGGTAGACTATTCAAATCAAATCACATTTTACTGGTCATACACATGGTTAGCAGATGTTATTGCGAGTGTAGCGAAATGCTTATGCTTCTAGATCTGACAGTACAGCAGTATCTAACAGGTAATATCTAACAATTCCACAACAAAACCTAATATCTAACAAATTCCACAACAAAACCTAATACACACAATCTAGTAAAGGAATGAGATAAGAATATATACGTATAAAATATATGGATGAGCAGTGACAGAACGGCTAAGATGCAATAGATAGTAAAGAATATATAGTGAAGGATACAGTATACATTATATTCGTATGAGATAAGTAATGCGAGATATGTAAACATTCTTAAAGTGACTAGTGTTCCATTTATTATAGTGGCCAATGATATCAAGTCTGTAGGTAGGCAACCGCCTCTCTGTGCTAGTGATGGCCTTGAGATAGTTGTTTTTCAATGTCTCTGTCCCAGCTTTGATGCACTTGTACTGACCTCGCCTTCTGGATGGAAGCGGGGTGAACATGCAGTGGCTTGGGTGGTTGTTGTCCTTGATTGTCTTTTTTGCCTTCCTGTGACATTGGGTGTTGTAGGTGTCCTGGAGGGGAGGTGGTTTGCCCCCGGTGATACATCATGCAGACTGCACCACCCTCTGGAGAGCCTTGCGGTTGTAGGCGGTGCAGTTGCCGTACCAGGATGCTCTCAATTGTGCACTTGTAAAAGTTAGTGAGGGTTTTCGGTGACAAACCAAATTTTTTCAGCCTCCTGAGGTTGAAGAGGTTCTTCACTACACTGTCTGTGTGTGTGGACCATTTCAGTTTGTCGGTGATATGTACACAGAGGAACTTAAAACTTTCCACCTTCTCCACTGCTGTCCCGTTGATGTGGATAATGGGGTGCTCCCTTTGCTGTTTCCTGAAGTCCACAATCATCTCTTTTGTTTTGCTGACATTGAGTGAGAGGTTATTTTCCTGACACCACACTCCGAGGGCCCTCACCTCCTCCCTGTAGACTGTCTCATCGTTGTTGGTAATCAAGCCTACCACTGTCGTGTTGTTTGCAAACTTGATGATTGAGTTGAAGTCATGCATGGCCACGCATTCGTGGGTAAACCAGGAGTACAGGAGGGGGCTGAGAACGCAACAATTGTGGGGCACCAGTGTTGAGGATCAGCTGATTGGAGATGTTGTTTCCTACCTTCACCACCTAGGGGCGGACCGTCAGGAAGTCCAGGACCCCGTTGCACAGGGCGAGGTCGAGACCCGGGGTCTCAGGCTTAATGATGAGTTTGGAGGGTACTATGGTGTTGAATGCTGAGCTATAATCAATGAACAGCATTCTTACATAGGTAATCCTCTTTTCCAGATGGGATAGGGCAGTGTGCAGTGTGATGGCGATTGCATTGTCTGTGGACCTATTGGGGTGGTAAGCAAATTGAAGTGGGTCTAGGGTGACAGGTAAGGTGGAGGTGATATGATCCTTGACTAGTCTCTCAAAGCATCTGGAAACACATCCAGTGAGTGCTACGGGGCGATAGTAATATAGTTCAGTTACGTTAGCTTTCTTGGGAACAGGAACAATGGTGGCCATCTTGAAGCATGTGGGGACAGCAGATTGGGATAGGGATTAATTGAATGTGCCCGTAAACACACCAGCCAGCTGGTCTGCGCATGCTCTGCGCATGCTCTGCCGTCTGGGCCGGCAGTCTTGCGAGAGTTAACACGTTTAAATGTTTTACTCACGTCGGCCAAAGAGAAGGAGAGCCCACAGTCTTTGGTAGCGGGCCGCGTCGGTTGCACTGTGTTGTCCTCAAAGTGCGCTAAGAAGTTGTTTAATTTTTCTGGGAGCAAGACATCGGGGTCCGCGGCGGGGATGGTTTTCTTTTTGTAATCCGTAATTGTCTGTAGACCCTGCCACATATGTCTCGTGTTTGAACCGTTGAATTGTGACTCCACTTTGTCTCTATATGTAACGGTTGTTGCAAGGAGAGGACCAAGGTGCAGCGTGGTACGTGTTCATGATGTTATTTATTTCTGAACACTGAATCAAAAACAAAGTGGAGCAAAAACGCAATAGCTCTGTCAGGTGAACACACAAGACAGAAAACAAGTACCCACAAAAACCCTGTGGAAAAAGGCTACCTAAGTATGGCTCCCAATCAGAGACAACGATAGACAGCTGCCCCTGATTGAGAGCCATACCCGGCCAAAACAATGAAATACACAAAACATAGAAAACGGAACATAGAATGCCCCCCCTAGTCACACCCTGGCCTAACCAAAATAGAGAACAAAACCCTCTCTATGGCCAGGGCGTGACACTATACTGACACTTTGCTTGTTTGATTGCCTTACGGTGGGAATAACTACACTGTTTGTATTCGGCCATATTTCCAGTTTCCTTGCCATGATTAAATGCGGTGGTATGTGCTTTCAGTTTTTGCGTGAATGCTGCAATCAATCCATGGTTTCTGGTTAGGGAAGGTTTTAATAGTCACAGTGGGTACAACATCTCCTATACACATCCTTATAAATTCGCTCACCGAGTCAGCGTGTACGTCAATGTTATTATCTGAGGCTACCTGGAACATATCCCAGTCCACGTGATCGAAGCAATCTTGAAGCGTGGAATCTGATTGGTCAGACCAGCGTTGGATAGACCTAAGCACGGGCGCTTCGTGTTTTAAATTCTGTCTATAGGAGGGGAGCAACAAGATTGAGTCATGGTCAGATTTGCCAAAAGGATGGCGGGGAAGGGCCTTGTATGCATCGCGGGAGTTAGAGAAGCAATGGTCGAGCGTGCTACTCACTCGTGTACAGCAATCGATATGCTGATAGAATGTAGGTAGCATTGTTCTCAAATGAGCTTTGTTAAAGTACCCAGCTACAATAAATGCAGCCTCAGGAAATATGCTTTCCAGTTTGCATAAAGTCCAGTGAAGTTCCTTGATGGCGGTCTTGGTATCCACTTGCGGGGGGATATACACGGCTGTGACGATAACCGAGGAGAGTTCTCTTGGGAGATAATACGGTTAGCATTTGACTGTGAAGAATTCTAGGTCAGGTGAACAGAAGGACTTGAGTTCCTGTATGTTGTTACAATTACACCATCAGTCTTTAATGTCGTGGAAGTATTCAGTCAATAATATTTCCCAAATACCGGAGCCTGTGATTTCAAATAGATTTTTATTACAAAGTTATATAAGCCGAGCTGGTTCAAGAAGTAACTCCCTTTCCAGCCTTGGCACACACTTTTTATACAGGTTTCATCCTTACGTCACACACATAGTAACTCCTCTTTATTTTAATGCTTCATCCACTCTGGCATTTAGCCACCATTATCTTTTTGCCTTGCACTCATTTTAGTTTGGTTTCACATTAGGGCATAGAAACATTATGCCATAGCAATGGTACAAAAATAAACAGACATGCCCACTCTCAAGACAGGTGCATGTCTAATGGTGCTTAATGACCTAGACAGACATATAGAGTGCACTTATCCTGCTGACTACTATGAAATGTATAATGGGCACATATGTACTAGAAAATTCCCAATATAAGTAACCATAGCAACAGTAAATATTAGGCCATAGCATGGTACAAAAATAAACAGACATGTCCACTCCCCAGACAGGAGCATGTCTAATGGTGCTTAATGACCTAGACACACATATAGAGTGCACTTATCCTGCTGACTTCTATAAAATGTATAATGGGCACATACGTACTGGAAATATTCCAATATATATCATGATGCATACACTGCCGCCCTTCCTCTTACCGGAGAGACGTTTATTCCTGTCGGTGTAATGCACTGAAAATCTCGTTGGCTGTATGGACTCCGACAGCATGTCCTCAGCTAGCCATGTTTCCGTGAAACAGAGTATGTTACAATCCCGGATATCTCTTTGGAAAGCAACTCTTGCCCTGATTTTGTCTACTTTTTTAACTAGGGACTGGACATTAGCGAGCAATGTACTCGGGAGCGGTGGGTGGTGTGCGTGCATCCGAAGCCTCACTAGAAGACCATTCCGGCACCCTCTCCACCGGCGGCGTTGTTTTGGGTCGGCCTCCGGAATCAGCTCAAAGGCCCTGGGAGGTGCAGACAAAGTATACGCTTTGGGAAAGTCGTATTCCTGGTTGTAGTGCTGGTTGTGCTGGTCAGTTGACGTCTCTCTGATATCCAATAGTTCTTCTCGGTTGTATGTAATAACACTTAAGGTTTTCTGGGCTAACAATGTAATAAATAATACATAAAAAAACAAAATACTGCACAGAATCCTAAGGACTAGAAGTGAAGCGACGCCATATAAAAAAATCCATTCTTGTGGGCCGGCTAAGCAGTATTGGTGTCTCTGAGGGGTCTTTGGCCTGGTTTGCTAACTACCTCTCTCAAAGAGTGCAAGTGTATAAAGTCAGAAAATCTGCTGTCTCAGCCACTGCCTGTCACCAGGGGAGTACCCCAAGGCTCAATCCTAGGCCCCACGCTCTTCTCAATTTACATCAACAACATAGCTCATGCAGTAGGAAGCTCTCTCATCCATTTATATGCAGATGATACAGTCTTATACTCAGCTGGCCCCTCCCTGGATTTTGTGCTAAATGCTCTACAACAAAGCTTTATTAGTGTCCAACAAGCTTTCGCTACCCTTAACCTTGTTCTGAACACCTCCAAAACAAAGGTCATGTGGTTTAATAAGAAGAATGCCCCTCTCCCCACAGGTGTGATTACAACCTCTGAGGGTTTAGAGCTTGAGGTAGTCACCTCATACAAGCACTTGGAAGTATGGCTAGACGGTACACTCTCCTTCTCTCAGAACATATCAAAGCTGCAGGCTAAAGTTAAATCTAGACTTGCTTTCCTCTATCGTAATCGCTCTTCTTTCACCCCTGCTGCCAAACTAACCCTGATTCAGATGACCATCCTACCCATGCTAGATTACGGAGACATAATTTATAGATCGGCAGGTAAGGGTGCTCTCGAGCGGTTAGATGTTCTTTACCATTCGGCCATCAGATTTGCCACCAATGCTCCTTATCCTGTTAGGGCTAGGGGGCAGTATTGACACGGCTGGATAAAAAACGTACCCGATTTAATCTGGTTACTACTCCTGCCCAGTAACTAGAATATGCATATAATTATTGGCTTTGGATAGAAAACACTCCAAAGTTTCTAAAACTGTTTGAATGGTGTCTGTGAGTATAACAGAACTCAAATGGCAGGTCAAAACCTGAGAAGATTCTGTACAGGAAGTACCCTGTCTGACCATTTCTTGAACTTCTTTGCCATCTCTATCAATTACAAAGGATCTCTGCTATAACGTGACACTTTCTACAGCTCACATGGTCTCTCAGAAGGCGGCAAAAAGCTGAATCGTGGCTTTGCAGGCTCTGGCTGAAACAAAGTAGCGCGTTTGGGTAGTGGCTGGTTAGAGTACTGTGAGACTCAGGCTCGTGCCCGCGTCGACCGAAAGCTTTCTTTTCCTTTGTCTGTTTACCTAAAAGGAGATTCCCGGTCGGAATATTATCGCTTTTTTTACGAGAAAAATGGCATAAAAATTGATTTTAAACAGCGGTTGACATGCTTCGAAGTACGGTAATGGAATATTTAAAAAAAAATTGTCACGAATTGCGCCATGCACGCGACCCTTATTTACCCTTTAGGATAGTTTCTGGAACGCACGAACAAAACGCCGCTATTCGGATATAACGATGGATTATTTGGGACCAAACCAACATTTGTTATTGAAGTAGAAGTCCTGGGAGTGCATTCTGACGAAGACAACAAAGGTAAGAACATTTTTGTTATAGTAAATCTGATTTTGGTGAAGGCTAAACTTGCCGGGTGTCTAAATAGCTAGCCCGTGATGGCTGGGCTATGTACTTAGAATATTGCAAAATGTGCTTTCACCAAAAAGCTATTTTAAAATCGGACATATCGAGTGCATAGAGGAGTTCTGTATCTATAATTCTTAAAATAATTGTTATGCTTTTTGTGAACGTTTATCGTGAGTAATTTAGTAAATTGTTAGTAAATTCACCGGAAGTTTGCGGGGGGTATGCTAGTTCTGAACGTCCCATGCTAATGTAAAAAGCAGTTTTTTGATATAAATATGAACTTGATTGAACAAAACATGCATGTATTGTATAACATAATGTCCTAGGGTTGTCATCTGATGAAGATCATCAAAGGTTAGTGCTGCATTTAGCTGTCTTCTGGGTTTTTGTGACATTATATGCTAGCTTGAAAAATGGGTGTCTGATTATTTCTGGCTGGGTACTCTGCTGACATAATCTAATGTTTTGCTTTCGTTGTAAAGCCTTTTTGAAATCGGACAGTGTGGTTAGATTAACGAGAGTCTTGTCTTTAAATAGCTGTAAAATAGTCATATGTTTGAGAAATTGAAGTAATAGGATTTTTAAGGTATTTGAAATTCGCGCCACTGGATTACACTGGCTGTTACGTAGGTGGGACGAATTCATCCCGCCTAGCCCAGAGAGGTTATAGGACACATCACTGCACTCTATACTTCTCTGTAAACTGGTCATCTCTGTATACCTGTCACAAGACCCACTGGTTGATGCTTATTATTAAAACCCTCTTAGGTCTCACTCCCCCTTATCTGAGATATCTACTGCAGCCCTCATCCTCCACATACAACACCCGTTCTGCCAGTCACATTCTGTTAAAGTTCCCCAAAGCACACACATCCCTGGGTCGCTCCTCTTTTCAGTTCGCTGCAGCTAGCGACTGGAACAAGCTGCAACAAACACTCAAACTGGACAGTTTTCTCAATCTCTTCATTTAAAGACTCAATCCTGGACACTCTTACTGACAGTTGTGGCTGCTTTGCATGATGTATTGTTGTCTCTACCTTCTTGCCCTTTGTGCTGTTGTCTGTGCCCAATAAAGTTTGTACCATGTGTTGCTACCATACTGTGTTGTCATGTATTGCTGCCTTGCTATGTTGTTGTCTTTAGGTCTCTCTTTATGTAATGTGGTGTTGTCTCTCGCCGTGATGTGTGTTTTGTCCTATATATATATATTATTATTATTTTTTTCCGTGCCCGCAGGAGGCCTTTTGGTAGGCCGTCATTGTAAACAAGAATTTGTTCTTAACTGACTTGCCAGGTTAAATAAAGGTTAAATATATAAAAAAGCTAGATCTTGGTGTGTGACAGAGAGACCTAGCTTATCATCACATTAATTTCAAATAATGATACGATGCCAAAAAAAGACTGCCCTTATGATAGTACAATTCATAAATCAATTGATTCATTCACTAAATGTAACAATTTTGTGACTTCTATCACCAGAAGCAGAACTGCATGTGTTTCATCTACAGTGCAATGATGATTGCCCTCACAGAATTAAAAGTGAAACACAATCAAATAAAACGGAATATAGTGGACAATATTCCAGACCAAAATATTCACCTGACAATGGAAAAGTTTGTCACACGACCTTTGGTGACACTAGCCATATCTAGTCATACTGCAGCAGCTCTCTCCTCTCACGACCCGTCTGCTAGACCCATAATTCCCCGCGCCTGGACAAGATGGAAGAAAGCATCGGCCGCAAGACGACAATGTTTTGTCTATAACACCTCAAAGGAACGAACAAGAGAAGAAAATACCAACATGTATAGCCAGTCGCGGTCATGTGTAGGTAAATATTTATTGAACTGTACTTTTATTTCTGAGTACTTGTTGAAATTTGTCAAGTTATAAGCGGTGGAAATGTCAGACGCAAATCGCTTCAGCATGCGAGAGAGACACTCAAAGTCGAGCATCATTGTTTCTCTGTTGCATGGGCCATAATGTGGGGTTTCAGTTGGAGCGGCTAGCTCGTTAGCTAACTGGTAAGCAGAAATTCGGCTCATAGCACCCGTACTATTTGCAGTATGTGGTCTAAAGTTAATGTGCACCGCAGCCCTTGAGTAATGCTATAATTAGAGATGGGTATACTGAGTTAACACTACTCGATAAATAGGCTTGAGCGCCAAAGATAACTATCAAGCTAACGTTTGTTAGTCCGATTTGATTTCACCAGCGTCGTCCCAGCCAAGGACAGCAAGCCAATCGTCTTTCATAAACGGGTAAATAAAACGTTCTGTTATTATACCGGCAACTAGCTAACGTTAGTGTTTGGGTTTTAATAAGACAAATATTTCCTTTGGACAAATTAGATCGTGCGAGCGGTAACGTTGAATCCCTGGCTAATGTTTTGCCAGCATGAGACTAGCTAGCTACTAGCTACCTGAGTTTGATTCAATGGTTTGATATGGCGAATTAGCATTAGGATAACTAGTTTACTAACGCGTACCCATTATTGATTGAGCCGTCACCTTTTAGCGTCTATTGTCATACTGTGAGTCGATTTGTTGTCATCTGTCTTATTGCGTTTTGATAGTATTGCATTTGTGACAGAAGCGAGCATTGTATCAACAGTTGACCAGGACGGCTAACGATATTTGTAGCATGCTAGCTAGCTGCTGGCTATGCATCACAAAAGCCCATCCGCTTACCATAAAATGAAATGTCGCGTAGCCAAATGGTCGGCTAGACTAAACCAAATATTGTGCCTGAGCCATTCGAGGCATCTAGAATTGTCAGCCAGCTAGCAGTTTTACCCCAATGACGTTAGACAAAATTCTGGCTAAATCCGTGGTACAATATGGTTTGCTTTAGTCTAGTTTAGTGGACCCGTGTAATTTGATGTACAATTTTCAGCCGATGGTGAACTGGACAATAGAAAGAGTGTACATTCACCCAAGGCTGAAAAATAGCAGGAGAAGGTTGGCTGAGCTGGAACACTAGCCCGATCCCATAGCAAATTAACGGAACGTCCGCAGAGACTGTTTTGACTGGAGTGACGTTTAGAATTACATTTCGCCTAAATGGCACTACACAAATTATTCATTTTTTTATTTTACCACTACAATATGTTCTTAGGACGAAACGGAAAAATAACAACTCGTGTAGAAAGGTAACATTCGCACCTTTAATGGTGCCAAGTGTGCTATGTCTGCATAACGATGAAGTAGGAAACAAATGGCAACTTCTGACTTTCTGGTCTAGCGTTTGATGACAACGGAATACCAGTCTTACATAATTAGAAAGAGGAGATTCTCATGATTAAAATGGTGTCCAATTACATTTAAAAAAAAATCGAAATATACACATTGTGAGATATTTGGCGAAATAGACAGACATGCCTATATTTCCCCCATAGGAAACAATGGGAAGACTGCAGAGTTCCAACAATATTTTTGTTGTTTACATTTTAACTATAAAACAGTGTGAGCAGGTCTCATTGCCAACAATAGCGAAGCAGGCATTGTGATGTTGAACAATAAGCTGGGAATGGAATGTTCGGAAGGCGAGTTGGTGCCATGCTGCTCAATAGAACTAATATGAGCTGGCAGGGTGAAAAATGCCCTAAAACAAGGTCTGTTTTTTTTCCGTGATTACTTCAAAACTACGGCAACCAGCTGGGACATATGGTAATATTATAAAACTGGGCTCCACGGCAGATGCAATGAACTAGTTTTTATCAGAAAAAAGTGTGTCCAGCCTACCAATGGTTCTTTATTCGTATACTCACTTTGCCAAGGGCAGCAAATTCATGGAGTTCACATCCCCTATAATAAAGTTGAAGTAATTGTCACTTAGTGTCATTTGAATGAGAATATACCATTGCAAATTTTACATTGCAGCACAGTTTTTTGTTTGGCTACAATCCAAGCTGTATATGATACAAAATGCAACTTTGTCTTACACTGGTGAAATGGCACACACTATTCCACATGGGCCTAATGTTATGGTGATGTCTAATTGGTAATAGGCGAGCACAAGGTGGTTTGAGACGGAGGTAACGTTATTTAGTATACACGTCCAAGGAAATACTTATTTGCAGGTTCATTCTCAACACTGCAACAACAAGAAAATATAAGAATACGAACAAAGTAAATGGCTCAGTACAATATAATAAACCTTTTAGCATAAGTATAATAACGTTCCGCTAGCGGAACACCTGCTCCAATATCCAATGATAGGCGTGGCGCGAATTACAAATTCCTCAAAAATACAAAAACTTCAATTTTTCAAACATATGACTATTTCACAGCATTTTAAAGACAAGACTCTCCTTTATCTAACCACAATTCGTGACAAATCTAAATATTCCATTACCGTACTTCGAAGCATGTCAACCGCTGTTTAAAATCCATTTTTATGCCATTTTTCTCGTAAAAAAGCGATAATATTCCGACCGGGAATCTCCTTTTAGCTAAACAGAGGAAAGTAAACAAAGCTTTCGGTCGACGCGGGCACGAGCCTGAGTCTCACAGTACTGTAACCAGCCACTACCCAAACGCGGTACTTTTTTTCAGCCAGAGCCTGCAAAGCCACGATTCAGCTTTTTACCGCCTTCTGAGACCCTATGGCAGCCGTAGGAAGTGTCACGGGACAGCTAAGATCCTCACTCTTCAATAAACAGAGACAAGAAGAACGACACCGCGCGGCCCCCGCGCCGCGGGCCGCCGGCGTATACTCAGACACCATTCAAACAGTTTTAGAAACTTTAGGGTGTTTTCTATCCATATGTAATAAGTATATGCATATTCTAGTTACTGGGTAGGAGTGGTAACCAGATTAAATCGGGCACGTTTTTTTATCCAGCCGTGAAAATACTGCCCCCTAGCCATAACAGGTTAAAACAGTTTTAGAAACTTCAATGTTTTCTATCCAAATCTACAAATTATATGCATATTCTAGTTTCTGGGCCAGAGTAGTAACCTGTTTAATCTCTTACATCTAGACGTTCCGCTAGCGGAACACCTGCTCCAATATCCAATGATAGGCGTGGCGCGAATAACAAATTCCTCAAAAATCCAAAAACAATTTTTCAAACATATGACTATTTTACACCATTTTTTAAAGACAAGACTCTCCTTTATCTAACCACACTGTCCGATTTCAAAAAGGCTTTACAGCGAAAGCAAAACATTAGATTGTCAGAAGAGTACCCAGCCAGAAATAATCAGACACCCATTTTTCAAGCTAGCATATAATGTCACAAAAAACAAAACCACAGCTAAATGCAGCACTAACCTTTGATGATCTTCATCAGATGACACGCCTAGGACATTGTTATACAATACATGCATGTTTTGTTCAATCAAGTTCATATTTATATCAAAGTGATGTGATGCTGGGCTATCTACTTAGAATATTGCAAAATGTGCTTTCACCGAAAAGCTATTTTAAAATCGGACATATTGAGTGCATAGAGGAGTTCTGTATCTATAATTCTTAAAATAATTATGTTTTTTGTGAACGTTTATCGTGAGTAATTTAGTAAATTCACCGGAAGTTTGCGGGGGGTATGCTAGTTCTGAACGTCACATGCTAATGTAAAAAGCTGTTTTTTGATATAAATATGAACTTGATTGAACAAAACATGCATGTATTGTATAACATAATGTCCTAGAAGTGTCATCTGATGAAGATCATCAAAGGTTAGTGCTGCATTTAGCTGTGGTTTGGGTTTATGTGACATTATATGCTAGCTTGAAAAATGGGTGTCTGGTTATTTCTGGCTGGGTACTCTGCTGACATAATCTAATGTTTTGCTTTCGTTGTAAAGCCTTTTTGAAATCGGACAGTGTGGTTAGATTAACGAGAGTCTTGTCTTTAAAATGGTGTAAATAGTCATGTTTGAGAAATTGAAGTAATAGCATTTCTAAGGTGATGTTTTTCCTGATATCAGTCTTGTTTATAATTATTTAGTGATTAAAGCTGGAAATTCTCTGAAATAAATCTGCAATAGAATTGGCTGCAATGGGGAAATCCTAGTCACAGTCCACTGTTGGGTTCACAAGTTTGGACAGTACAGTAGAGTACAGGGTTAGGCGACGTCAACCGCTGTCCTATCATGATTATGTACTCTAAACTGTGATATACAATGGTATTGGCCAAGTCCCCCAATTCTTCTACAAAGTTCCACAAAAATCAACATTGGGCTAAAGCGTGAAATCGCATGCTACAACTGGACGAAACATGATGAAACAATGTTGTTGAAAGCCTGGGTGCAGGTCTAATCTTTTCTTATATTCATTTCTGGTGGAGATTCATGATGGAACAGGTGTGTCTGTCTTGCGCACATGATGGCACAAAGTGACACTCAACTGATGAGGAACGGGCAGGCTTACCATAGTGAGTTAGGTTATAAATCATGGGCTGGATAGAAGCAAAATCTACAGCTTTCAAAGCCTGGTCGCAAATGGGCATACTTCCAAAGTTGGTGCAAAATGGCTTAAAGACAACAAAGTCAAGGTATTGATGTGGCCATCACAAAGCCCTGAACTCAATCCTATAGAACATTTGTGGGCAGACTGAAAAAGCGTGTGCGAGCAAGGAGGCCTACGAACCTGACTCAGTTTCACCAGCTCTGTCAGGAGTAATGGGCCAAAATTCACCCAACTTATTGTGGGAAGCTTGTGGAAGGCTACCCAAAACATTTGACCCAAGTTAAACAATTTAAAGGCAATGCTACCAAATACTAATTGTGTGTGTGTGTGTGTGTGTGTGTGTGTGTGTGTGTGTGTGTGTGTGTGTGTGTGTGTGTGTGTGTGTGTGTGGTGTGTGAACTTCTAACCCACTGGGAAGGTGATTTAAGAAATAAAAGCTGAAATAAATAATTCTCTACTATTATTGACATTTCACATTCTTAAAACAAAGTGGTGATCCTAACTGACCTAAGATAGGGAATTTTTACTGGCATTAAATGTCAGGAATTGAGAAAAACTGAGTTTAAATGCATTTGGCTAAGGTGTATGTAAACTTCAACTGTAACAGGCTATGTATAGATCCACGTTATGGAAACATCTTGAGTGAGATAATACAGTACCAGTGAAAAGTTTGGACACACCTACTGATTCAAGGGTTTTTATTTATTTGTACTATTTTCTACATTGCAGAATAATAGTGAAGATATCAAAACTATTAAATAACACATGGACTCTTGTAGTAACCAAAAAAAGTGTTAAATCAATATATTTTATATTTGAGATTCTTCAAGTTACCACCCTTTGCCTTGTTGACAGCTTTGCACACTCTTGGCATTCGATTTGTTTAACGTTTCTTTGGTTAGTACATGATCCCATAAGTGTTACTTCATAGTTCTGATCTCTTCACTATTATTCTACAAAAATGTACACGTTAAGTTGGCTGAAAATAAACGCAGTTGACAGTGAGAGGTTTCTTTCTTTGCTACGTTTATTAGACAAGTTGTTTTCTACTGCAGCTATTTGCAGGAGAGAAAGAATCTAACAAAACAGGGCAGTTATACTGAGGAGGATATAGGCTGCAAGCCTGCAATCTTGTTGTAAGATATTGGTTTAACCCTGACCATAGGGCTAGACTGGCCCCAGGTGAATGTAGTCAGTGTGCTTACCGTCATCCATTAATTACTTGATTGAATTCATTGGGCTTTGCCTATCTGGAACACGATGCTTGAGTAATTCTTATTTCTATGGAGTGAGGCTATGAAATAGTGGCTGGGTTAAGGTTATCAAGCAAAACCTGTGTTGTGGTTTCTTTTAAGACCTTTTAACACCCTGCTTCTCAAATCAAATTCGACACAAGGGCCGAATACAACGTGTGAAGACTTTACCATGAAATGTTTGATTCTTGTTTAAGCAATTTGAAGCAAATATAATTGGCTAATGTTCCATGTAACATAGCTTCCAGGCAGTTGGAAATGTGGGCTATGGCTAAATAAAATTGCCATGATTAGGTTATTAACCACTGACTAAATGGCAAATATTTAAAGAGGGATACATTTAGACTAAATTTGCCTAGCCCACTGCTATCGTGCAAAGTGCAAGGGGAGCAACATACGTTAATCATGTCACATAAGGTTATCACAGCAGCGGAGTGAAATCAAGGCCATTATTAGCCATGCGAAATATCTCATCGGGTCAACAAAGATTGAAAAAACTACTTTAAAAAAAATATATTATTTAACTAGGCAAGTCCGTTAAGAACAAATTCTTATTAACAATGACAGACTAGGAACAGTGGGTTAACTGTCTTGTTCAGGGGCAGAACGACAGATTTTTACATTGTCAGCTCAGGGATTCAATCTAGCAACATTTCAGTTACTGGCCCAACGCTCTAACCACTAGGCTACCTGCCGCCCTACTTCAGTAAGCTACGGCAAAGCTTAACTTCTTGACTCCACCAAAAATGGAACAAGCAGCTGTGGCCAATAACCGATCCTCCTATTAGGCCTATCATAAACGCTTTAAGACAAATTGAAGTTTTGAACGGTAGCCCATTTCCCAAATGTTCTAATAGCCTACGAATGTACGGTTGTCCTAAAGCTGCCGTTTTCTAAAAGAACAAGAATGAAAGCCTATAGGCTACTCTCAATCACAGCTTTATGCGAGATGTAACAAACAAAAGCCTATTAAGAGAGGATTACCATCCAGTTCAGCTTTAACTTCCTGACTGATGTATTGAGATGTTGCTTTAATATATACACATCATTTTCTTCCCATGATGCCATCTATTTTGTGAAGTACAACAGTCCCTCATGCAGCAAAGCACCCCCACAACATGATGCTGCCACACCCGTGCTTCACGGTTGGGATGGTGTTCTTTGGCTTGCAAGCCTCCCCCTTTTTACTCCAAACATAACAACGGCTATTATGGCCAAACAGTTCTATTTTTGTTTCATCAGACCAGAGAACATTTCTCCAAAAAGTAGTCTTTGTCCCCATGTGCAGTTGCAAACCGTAGTCTGGCTTTTTTATGGTCGTTTTGGAGTAGTGGCTTCTTCCTTGCTGAGCGGCCTTTCAGGTTATGTCAATATAGGACTCGTTTTACTGTGGACATAAATACTTTTGTGCCTGTTTCCTCCAGCATTTTCACAAGGTCCTTTGCTGTTGTTCTGTGATGGATTTGCACTTTCCCACCAAAGTACGTTCATCTCTAGGAGACAGAACGCGTCTCCTTCCTGAGCGGTATGATGGCTGCGTGGTCCCATGGTGTTTATTCTTACGTACTATTATTTGTAGAGATGAACGTGGTACCTTCAGGCGTTTGGAAATTGCTCCCAAGGTCCCGTGTGGCTCAGTTGGTAGAGCATGGTGTTTGCAACGCCAGGGTTGTGGGTTCGATTCCCACAGGGGACCAGTACGGAGGGAAAAAAAGTATGAAATGTATGCATTCACTACTGTAAGTCGCTCTGGATAAGAGCGTCTGGTAAATGACTAAAATGTAAATGTATAAGTGAAATAATCTGTCTGAAAACAATTGTTGGAAAAATTACTTGTCATGCACAAAGTAGATGTCCTAACCGACTTGCCAAAACTATAGTTTGTTAATAACCTGTTGGGGCTAGGGGGCAGTATTTTCACAGCCGGATAAAAAACGTACCCGATTTAAACTGGTTACTACTCTTTTCCAGAAATGAGAATATGCATATAATTTGTATATTTGGATAGAAAACACTTTAAAGTTTCTAAAACTGTTTGAATGGTGTCTGTGAGTATAACAGAACTCATATAGCAGCCAAAAACCTGAGAAGATTACAAGCAGGAAGTGGCCTGTCTGACAATTTGTGGTCCAACTGTTGCATCTCTATCGAAAATACAGTATCTTTGGGGTTACGTGACACGTTCTAAGGCTTCCATTGGCTCTCTGAAGGCGCCAGAATGTGGATTGGGGCGTCTGCTGTCTCTGGGCAAGGTTAAGGAGCTCTGTTTGTGAGTGGTCAGCCTAGTGGCTCAGAGACAGGAGATGCGCGGTCATGAGACTACTCCATTTTTTTCTTCACCTGTTTGAATGAATACAAGGTTGTCCGGTTGGAATATTATCGCTATTTTACGAGAAAAATCGCATAAAAATGGATTTTAAACACCGTTTGACATGCTTCTAAGTATGATAAAGGAACATTTTGAAATTTTTCGTCACGAAATGCGCCCACGCGTCACCGTTTGGATAGTTACCTGAATGCACGAACAAAAAAGAGCTATTTGGATATAACTATGGATTATTTGGAACCAAAACAACATTTGTTGTTGAAGTAGAAGTCCTGGGAGTGCATTCTGACGAAGAACAGCAAAGGTAATCCAATTTTTGTAATAGTAATTCTGAGTTTACTAAGCCTCGACGTTGGCGAGTGTCTGAATAGCTAGCCGTGATGGCCGAGCAATGTACTCAGAATATTGCAAAATGTGCTTTTGCCGAAAAGCTATTTTAAAATCTGACACCGCGATTGCATAAAGGAGTTCTGTATCTATAATTCTTAAAATAATTTATGTATTTTGTGAACGTTTATGCGGAGTAATTTAGTAAATTCACCGGAAGTTTTCGGTGGGTATGCTAGTTCTGAACATCACATGCTAATGTAAAAAGCTGTTTTTTGATATAAATATGAACTTGATTGAACAAAACATGCATGTATTGTATAACATAATGTCCTAGGAGTGGCATCTGATGAAGATCATCAAAGGTTAGTGCTGCATTTAGCTGTGGTTTGGGTTTTTGTGACATATGCTTGCTTTGAAAATGGCTGTGTGATTATTTCTGGCTGGGTACTCTTCTGACATAATCTGTTTTGCTTTCGCTGTAAAGCCTTTTTGAAATCGGATAATGTGGTTGGATTAACGAGAGTCTTATCTTTCAAATGTGTAAAATAGTCATATGTTTGAGAAATTGAAGTTATAGCATATTTTAAGGTTTTTGTATTTCGCGCCACGGTATACCACTGGCTGTTGAATAGAGTGGGACGCTCACGTTAACAAGAAATTTGTGGAGTGGTTGAAAAACAAGTTTTAATGACTCCAATCTAAGTGTATGTAAACTTCCGACTTCAACTGTATCCTTTCTTCCCTTCTCTTTAAGGACACCCCTCCCTGGCCCCATCTAGTGTTTCCCCTCCTGCACTTGCCATGAGTATTATCCTAGACAAGCTAGGCAACGAGTTTCTGCAAAGCAACGGGGGCATGGACCCCAACTTCACTTCGGGTATGCTCATGTTTAGCCACCTGCCGCCCGTCACCAGCTTCACCCGCCTGACTTCGCAGTCAGTCATGGGGGGCAACCAACCCCAGGAGATGATCCTAAAAAAGGAACGTGACTCTCCTCCCCACGCCGGCAGCTTCCTCCATGGCATGGGCATCAAGCAGGAGCGGATGAGCGAGCTGGACTATCGTGTACCCCTCTATAGTGGAGGAGGACTGGGTGGCAGCTGTGGCGGAGGAGGGGACATGCGGAAGGGCAATGAGATGCTGGAGATGCAGTTTGGTGGAGGTCACCACCACAACCATCAGAACATGCTCCTGCATGATCTCAGCAACGGCCGAATTGGAGAGCTGGTGAGAGCCAAGTTTGCTGTGGGTGTTGTAGTTTGTGGCTGAAGAGGGGCATCAGTCAATAAATATAGTTTGTTGATTGGTTACGTATGCTTTTTAACGTTTTCCACTTTGGTACTCCGAAGGTTTTTTCTGTATCAAAAAGGAGTTTAGGTGGTGGGTGTGGCAATGGGCACGGTCAGCGCGGCTGAGTTTCTAACAACATTTTAGAGGCTCCCATCTTGGTGCTCTATTTTATGTATATTTGTTACATTACAGACTTTTTTTCACCTCATTCTACACACAATACCCCATAATGACAAAGCAAAAACAGGTTTTTAGAAGTATTCAGACCCCTTGCTATGGGACTCGAAATTGAGCTCAGGTACGTCCTGTTTCCATTGATCATCCTTGAGGTGTTTCTACAACTTGATTGGAGTCCACCTGTCGTAAATGTAATTGATTGGACATGATTTGTAAAGGCACACACCTGTCTACATAAGGTCCCACAGTTGACAGTGCATATCAGAGCAAAAACCAAGCCATGAGGTCGAAGGAATTGTCCATAGAGCTCCGAGACAGGATTGTGTCGAGGCACCGGTCTGGGGAAGAGTACCAAAACATTTCTGCAGCATGGATGGTCCTCAAGAACACAGCATCCATTCTTAAATGGAAAAAGTTTGGAACCACCAAAACTCCTCCTAGAGCTGGACCCCTGGCCAAACTGAGCAATCGGGGGAGAAGAGCCTTGGTCAGGGAGGTGACCAAGAAACCTACAGACCTCCAGAGTTCCTCTGTGGAGATGGGAGAACCTTCCAGAAGGACAACCATCTCTGCAGCCTCATGTCTGGAGGAAACCTTGCACCATCGCTATCATCCCTATTGTGAAGCAACGGTGGTGGCAGCATAATGCTTTGGTGGTGTTTTTCAGCGGCAGGGACTGGGAGACTAGTCAGGATTAAGGGAAAGGTGAACGGAGGTGTTGCCAGAGAATTGAATGTTTATTTCTCTACCATAAGCCGCCTCAAATGTCATTTTAGAGAATTTGACAGTACCTCCAATCGGCCTCTCATCCGCTGACCATGTGTAACCACGCCTGACCAGGACCTCTACTTCCGGGCTTCTTCGCTTATGGGATCGTTTGTGACCAGCCACACAGACAGCTGATGAAACGGAGGAGTATTTCTGTCTATAATAAAGCGTTTTTTCGGGCTAAAACTGATTTTTATTTTTTTTACAGCCCGCCCATGTCAGAAAAATCCCTGATTCACTCTATAAAGATAGAAATCGGTTATCAGTATAGGACCGATAGCTCCTTTTGAGAATATTCACACTGTGTATGGTATCTGTCTACATGGCCAACCTTGTCCTCAGGTGTCTGGAAGACCAGTGAAAGGGACAAAAGAGTCGTCGGGAAGAAGACGGAAGAGCGACGGGGAAGGGAAAGCCAGAAGAAAACGTGGAGATCACAAGGTAGAACCCAACACATCTCTAACGTTCACATAAATTTGCATTTGAGTCAAAGCTACCAGAATGTCGCACAACAGTTCACTTTTGCGGTAGTCTTGTCAACCCCCTCACACAACACGTTTTGTATACTTCGACGTAGCAGCACAAACGCGTTATTCTGACCTTTAATTCTGTCGGTCACCTGCACAGATGTTGGACGGCGAAGGGGGCGGCCTGTCTCCCAACTCCAAACCACACATCTGCGAGCACTGCAACGCCGCCTTTCGCAGCTCCTACCACCTCCGCAGACACGTACTCATTCACACAGGTGAGTGGCTTTCATTGATTTATGCATGAGAATTCTTTGTTCATTTGGTGCATTTGTTTTAGCTCGACTGTGGCACCGGGTGGGTGAAGTGTGTACTTTTTAGATCAGTCTATTGGTCCTAAACTGAAATCCTCACCCACCCAAGGCACCAGGTGAACTAAAATGATTTGTGTAGCATGGATGTGATAATTTGTGTGATGCAATGAATATTCTCTAAATGCTGAGGTAATGTAAATGACTCACATTTCTTGCAGGAGTTCTGACTCATTGACGCAAAGGGAAATTCTGTTATTTTTTGTCTATAAAGTGAATGTTCAGCCAAATTACAAATTTATATAGAAATGTCCTTACCTTGAAAGTGATCTATGGACAAGGAGAGACTGCAATTCACGCTGTAGTTTCGGTAAACAAGACACCAAAGCGTGTATTGCTGTTTTTGTCCTATGACTGCTTTCAACGTAAGGAAACAAATCTAAATGTGTCATTTGGGGGAACCATCCCTTTAGGATTTCACTCTTAACATTTTCTTCTTCTGCAGTGTTACTCCAAATTATCCAATTTAATCAACTGACACTCCCCACCCTTCTTGAGTAAAGCCAACCTCTGCTTTCCCTCACTGATAGTCAATTAATGTGGAGAGTGGGTGATTGTATTTCTGATCGCACAGGTGAGAGGCCTTTCCGGTGCAGTCAGTGTAACATGAGCTTTATCCAGAAGTATCTGCTGCAGCGGCATGAGAAGATCCACAGCGGTGAGTTTTGCCAATAACCTATGACAGTCAAAGCTGTGGTCAATTCCATTTAAATTCAGGAACTAATCTCAAATTCAGAGGCAAAATTGGAATTTCAGTTTACTTCCCGAAATGAAATTGAACCCAGTGTGCAATTTAAAACATTTCAGCTGAGCATTTCATGCTTTTAGAGGTCGTTTAGATAATTAAAAAATAATCATGGGTTTTCTATTTTGGTTTTGATTTCTTTTTAAACATGAAATGCTCTGTGCGTTGTGGATTGAATGCTGTAACAATACAGAATCAAGCAATTAATATAAGTCCCATGATGGTAGTGACTGCCCCATTGTTGCTTATCACTTACAGTACCAGTCAAAAGTTTGGACACCTACTCGTTAAAGAGTTTTTCTTTATTTTTACTATTTTCTACATTGTAGAATAATAGTGAAGACATCAAAACTATGAAATAACACACATGGAATCATGTAGTAACCAAACAATTGGTATTTTTCAAAGTAGCCACCTTTTGCCTTGATGACAGCTTTGCAAACTCTTGGCATTCTCTCAGCCAGCTTCATGAGGTAGTCACCTGGAATGCGTTTCAATTAACAGGTGTGCCTTAAATGTTAATTAGTGGATTTTTTTTTCTTAATGTGTTTGAGCCAGTCAGTTGTGTAGGGTGGTATACAGAAGATGGCCCTATTCGGTAATAGACCAAGTCCATATTATGGCAAGAACAGCTCA
Organism: Salmo salar; assembly: GCF_965601325.2. Classification (NCBI taxonomy): domain Eukaryota; kingdom Metazoa; phylum Chordata; class Actinopteri; order Salmoniformes; family Salmonidae; genus Salmo; species Salmo salar. Next base: position 6,218,930 of record NC_138309.1, read on the forward strand.
AATAAAGAGAAATGACAGTGCATTACTTTAAGACATGAAGGTCAGTTAATCTGTAAAATTTCAAGAACTTTGAAAGTTTCTTCAAGTGCAGTCGCAAAAACCATCAAACGCTATGATGAGACTGGCTCTCATGAGGACCGCCACAGGAAAGGAAGACCCAGAGTTACCTCTGCTGCGGAGGATAAGTTCATTAGAATTACCAGCCTTAGAAATTGCAGCCCAAATAAATGCTTCAGAGTCAACAGACACATCTCAAAATAAACTGTTCAGAGGATTCTGTGTGAATCAGGCCTTCATGGTTGAATTGCTGCAAAGAAACCACTACTAAAGGACACCAATAAGAAGGAGAGACTTGCTTGGGCCAAGAAACACAAGCAATGGACATTCGACCGGTGGAAATCTGTCCTTTGGTCTGATGAGTCCAAATGTGAGATTTATGGTTCCAACCGCCCTGTCTTTGTGAGACGCAGAGTAGGTAAATGGATGGTCTCCGCATATGTGGTTCCCTCCGTGAAGCATGGGGGAGATAGTGTGGGGGTGATTTTCTGGTGACACTGTCAGTGATTTATTCAGAATTCAAGGCACACTTAACCAGCATGGCTACCACAGCATTCTGCAGCGAAACGCCATCCCATCTGGTTTGGGCTTAGTGGGACTGGCATTTGTTTTTCAACAGGACAATGACCCAACACACCTCCAGGCTGTGTAAGGCCTATTTGACCAAGGAGAAGAGTAATTGAGTGCTGCGTCAGATGACCTGGCCTCCACAATCACCCAACCTCAACCCAATTGAGATGGTTCGGGATGAGTTGGACCGCAGAGTGAATGAAAAGCAACCAACAAGTGTTCAGCATATGTGGGAACTCCTTCAAAAATGAAAAGCATTCCAGGTGAAGCTGGTTGAGAGAATGCCAGAGTGCAAAGCTGTCAAGGCAAAGGGTGGCTACTTTGAAGAGTCTCAGATATAAAATGTCTATCACTTTCTTTGGTTACTACACGATTTTATGTGTTATTTCATAGTTAAGATGTCTTCTATTCTACAATGTAGAAAATAGTAAAAATAAAGAAACCCTTCAATGAGTAGGTGTCAACTTTAGACTGGTACTATATTAACCATAATGTATTCATATTAATTTACTTCAAAATATTTCGGTTGTGTATATTACATTTTGTTTTAGTTGATGACTTTATTTAACTTGTTATGGATAGGGGGCAGTATTTTCACGGCCGGATAAAAAACGTACCCGATTTAATCTGATTATTACTCCTGCCCAGAAACTAGAATATGCATATAATTATTAGCTTTGGATAGAAAACACTCCAAAGTTTCTAAAACTGTTTCAATGGTGTCTGTGAGTATAACAGAACTCATTTGGCAGGCCAAAACCTGAGAAGATTCCAAACAGGAAGCGCCCTCTGACTATTTCTTGGCCTTCTTGATCATCTCTATCCAAAACAGGGGATCTCTGCTGTAACGTGACATTTTCTAACGCTCTCAGAAGGCGCCAGAACGTTGAATGATGACTTTGCAGGCCATGGCTGAAAAACAGTAGCGCATTTGGATAGTGGTCGATCTGAGAACAAAGAGACTGGGGGCGCGTGCACGAGACGACTCCATGTTTTCATTTTTTCGTCTTTGAACGAAAACAGGGTTTCCCGGTCGGAAAAATATTATCGCTTTTTACGAGACAAATCGCATAAAAATGTATTTTAAACAGCGTTTGACATGCTTCGAAGTACGGTAATGGAATATTTTGAAATCTTTTGTCATCACCCTTCTTTACCCTTCGGATAGTGTCTTGAACGCACGAACAAAACGCCGCTATTTGGATAAAACTATGGATTATTTGGAACCAAACCAACATTTGTTATTGAAGTAGAAGTCCTGGGAGTGCATTCTGATGAAGAACAACAAAGGTAATCCAATTTTTCTTATAGTAAATCTGAGTTTTGTGAGCACCAAACTTGGTGGGTGTCAAAATAGCTAGCCATGATGGCCGGGCTATCTACTCAGATTATTGCAAAATGTGCTTTCACCGAAAAGCTATTTTAAAATCGGACACCGCGATTGCATAAAGGAGTTCTGTATCTATAATTCTTAAAATAATTTATGTTTTTTGTGAACATTTATCGTGAGTAATTTAGTAAATTCACCGGAAGTGTTCGGTGGGAATGCTAGTTCTGAACGTCACATGCTAATGTAAAAAGCTGGTTTTTGATATAAATATGAACTTGATTGAACAAAACATGCATGTATTGTATAACATAATGTCCTAGGAGTGTCATCTGATGAAGATCATCAAAGGTTAGCGCTGCATTTAGCTGTGGTTTTGGTTTATGTGACATTATATGCTAGCTTGAAAAATGGGTGTCTGATTATTTCTGGCTGGGTACTCTGCTGACATAATCTAATGTTTTGCTTTTTGAAATCGGACAGTGTGGTTAGATAAAGGAGAGTCTTGTCTTTTAAAATGGTGTGAAATAGTCATATGTTTGAAATATGGAAGTTTTGGGATTTTTGAGGAATTTGTAATTCGTGCCACGCCTATCATTGGATATTGGAGCAGGTGTTCCGCTAGCGGAACGTCTAGATGTAAGAGGTTAATTCCAGAACATCTCATCTCTATAGAGATGCTGTCTGACAATCCCAATTTTAGTAGTTCTTCAAAGTAAATCATACTTTTTTGACTGCTGAATACAAGTACAAACTATCAAAATCTTAGATTAGGGATCAGTGACCCTGTTACTGGAGTGCCGCAGATACTGCAGGATTATGTCCCAACTAGGCACCACACTGAGCTACAGTGGGGGGGGAAAGTATTTGATCCCCTGCTGATTTTGTACGTTTGCCCACTGACAAAGAAATGATCAGTCTATAATTTTAATGATAGGTTTATTTGAACGGTGAGAGACAGAATAACAACAAAAAAATCCAGAAAAACGCATATCAAAAATGTTAAAAGGATTTGCATTTGAGGGAAATAAGTATTTGACCCCTCCGCAAAACATGACTTAGTACTTGGTGGCAAAACCCTTGTTGGCAATCACAGAGGTCAGACGTTTCTTGTAGTTGGCCACCAGGTTTGCACACATCTCAGGAGGGATTTTGTCCCACTCCTCTTTGCAGATCTTCTCCAAGTCATTAAGGTTTCGAGGTTGATGTTTGGCAACTCGAACCTTAAGTTCCCTCCACAGATTTTCTATGGGATTAAGGTCTGGAGACTGGCTAGGCCACTCCAGGACCTTAATGTGCTTCTTCTTAAGCCACTCCTTTGTTCCCTTGGCCGTGTGTTTTGGGTCATTGTCATGCTGGAATACCCATCCACGACCCATTTTCAATGCCCTGGCTGAGGGAAGGTGGTTCTCACCCAAGATTTGACAGTACATGACCCCGTCAAATGATGCGGTGAAGTTGTCCTGTCCCCTTAGCAGAAAAACACCCCCAAAGCATAATGTTTCCACCTCCATGTTTGACGGTGGAGATGGTGTTGTTGGGGTCATAGGCAGCATTCCTCCTCCTCCAAACACGGCGAGTTGATGTCAAAGAGCTCCATTTTGGTCTCATCTGACCACGACACTTTCACCAGTTGTCCTCTGAGTCATTCAGATGTTCATTGGCAAACTTCAGACGGGCATGTATATTTTTTCTTGAGCAGGGGGACCTTGCGGGCACTGTAGGATTTCAGTCCTTCACGGCGTAGTGTGTTACCAATTGTTTTCTTGATGACTATGGTCCCAGCTGCCTTGAGATCATTGACAAGATCCTCCCGTGTAGTTCTGGGCTGATTCCTCACCGTTCTCATGATCATTGCAACTCCACGAGGTGAGATCTTGCATGGAGCCCCAGGCTGAGGGATATTGACAGTTCTTTTGTGTTTGGTCCATTTGCGAATAATCGCACCAAATGTTGTCACCTTCTCACCAAGCTGCTTGGCGATGGTCTTGTAGCCCATTCCAGCCTTGTGTAGGTCTACAATCTTGTCCCTGACATCCTTGGAGAGCTCTTTGGTCTTGGCCATGGTGGAGAGTTTGGCATCGGATTTGATTGATTGCTTCTGTGGACAGGTGTCTTTTTATACAGGTAACAAACTGAGATTAGGAGCACTCCCTTTAAGAGCGTGCTCCTAATCTCAGCTCGTTACCTGTATAAAAGACACATGGGAGCCAGAAATCTTTCTGATTGAGAGGGGGTCAAATACTTATGTCCCTCATTAAAATGCATATCAATTTATAACATTTCTGACATGCGTTTTTCTGGATATTTTTGTTGTTATTCTGTCTCTCACTGTTCAAATAAACCTACCATTAAAATTATAGACTGATCCTTTCTTTGTCAGTGGGCAAATGTACAAAATCAGCAGGGGATCAAATACTTTTTCCCCCCACTGTACTTAGCTAATTGAGCAGTTCAGTGATTGCCTCAATTCAACACACCTGGTTTTCCAGGTCAGATAAATCAAAAACATGAAGTGCCTGCGGCACTCTAGGACATGACTTAGCCTCTCTGGGGTCGGTGGGACGAAATCGTCCCACCTACGTAACAGCCAGTGGAATCCTGTGGCGCGTTATTCAAATACCTTAGAAATGCTATTACTTCAATTTCTCAAACATATGACTATTTTACACCATTTTAAAGACAAGACTCTCGTTAATCTAACCACACTGTCCGATTTCAAAAAGGCTTTACAACGAAAGCAAAACATTAGATTATGTCAGCAGAGTACCCAGCCAGAAATAACCAGACACCCATTTTTCAAGCTAGCATATAATGTCACATAAACCACAGCTAAATGCAGCACTAACCTTTGATGATCTTCATCAGATGACAACCCTAGGACATTATGTTATACAATACATGCATGTTTTGTTCAATCAAGTTCATATTTATATCAAAAACCAGCTTTTTACATTAGCATGTGACGTTCAGAACTAGCATACCCCCCGCAAACTTCCGGTGAATTTACTAAATTACTCACGATAAACGTTCCCAAAAAACATAATTATTTTAAGAATTATAGATACAGAACTCCTCTATGCACTCGCTATGTCCGATTTTAAAATAGCTTTTCGGTGAAAGCACATTTTGCAATATTCTAAGTAGATAGCCCGGCATCACAGGGCTAGCAATTTACACACCCACCAAGTTTAGCCCTCACCAAAGTCAGATTTACTATAAGAAAAATGTTATTACCTTTGCTGTTCTTCGTCAGAATGCACTCCCAGGACTTCTACTTCAATAACAAATGTTGGTTTGGTCCCAAATAATCCATAGTTATATCCAAATAGCGGCGTTTTGTTCGTGCGTTCAAGACACTATCCGAAAGGGTAAATAAGGGTTACGCGCCCGACGCGTTTCGTGACAAAAAAATTCTAAATATTCCATTACCGTACTTCGAAGCATGTCAACCGCTGTTCAAAATCAATTTTTATTCCATTTTTCTTGTAAAAACGCGATAATATTCCGACCGGGAATCTGTGTTTTAGTACAAAGAGAGAGAAACGAAAAACATGGTGTCGCCCCGTGCACGCGCCTCAGCTCATTGTCCTCTGATAGACCACTTAACCAAAGGCGCTAAAGTTTTTCAGCCAGCGGCTGGAATTACATCATTCAGCTTTTTCCCGGGTTCTGAGAGCCTATGGGAGCCGTAGGAAGTGTCACGTTACAGCAAAGATCCTAAATTTTCAATAAACAGAGCCAAGAAGCCCAAGGAATGGTCAGAGAGGGTACTTCCTGTACAGAATCTTCTCAGGTTTTGGCCTGCCATATGAGTTCTCTTATACTCACAGACACCATTCAAACAGTTTTAGAAACTTTAGGGTGTTTTCTATCCAAAGCCAATAATTATATGCATATTCTAGTTACTGGGCAGGAGTAGTAACCAGATTAAATCGGGTACGTTTTTTATTCGGCCGTGCAAATACTGCCCCCTATCCCCAACAGGTTAAATAATGTATTTTCATATAGAGAACTCGCGAAGCAACTGCTCTGTATCCCTCTCGTGCATTGTTTTCTCTTTTACGTAGCCGGCGTAAAAGAAACGCAGGACGGACAAGTTTGGATTATGGTCATTGTAGTTAATTCCCACATTTTCTTCAACTATGTAGAATATTGATTGGCCTGTTTGAAACTACAGCTCTCTACTACATAGCACAGTTAGGGCTTGATCTGATTTCTTTCTTGAGAAACTGCAATGTGCTTATTGAGCTTACAGGGGAAAAAAGTACAAAATGTAATTAAAATTCATTTTAATCTCCAAGAACAGGAAAACATAGCTAAAATGCTGTCAATGCTCACCAAAACAATATTTTTTATAAAAATGGAAAGTAGAGTATTTTGTGTCAGATATGCATATACAGGGCAGGAGTGTGGACGAACAAGACAACAAAGTTGAACTTCTGGTAACAAGGTGCAAACTTTAGAAGATTAACTGCATCAGCGAGAAAACCGATCGAGACAAAATATGAGAAGAATGTCTCTACTGGAAGACAAGGGAAAAAGGGACCTGTCCAGCTACGTGATCAAGCTGATATCGGAGGAGCTTGGTGCGGATGTATCACTGGAGGATCTGGAGTGATGACATCAGATCAGCATGAAGCAGAAGAACTCTAAATACCCTTACATGGTCATCTTTAAGGTGTGGAACTATCAGACCAAAGTCAACATTCTGAGGGCACAGGGGGGAAAGGAGATCAAGATCCAGGGCCAGTCCATTCCATTCATCCAGGACCTGTCTGCTAGGCTAAGGGAAGAAATACAAATCTGATCAGTCACTAGAGGAAAAAGGTCTTAACTCTGATTCCCGGCAGTACTGTGGGTATGTAAGCGAACACAGAGAAGGGAGTTTAAGCGCCAGTGAACACCTGAATATGCTGCAGGAAACCTTTCCACTTGAAGGCTGAGGAGATGCAGAAGTGGAAAAAACATAAGCACACTAGGCTACCTACAGTGATGCCCAAGACAGCTTATCGTAAATTGAAACCGTAAATTGAAACCATACCCCCCCTCCCCCACAATTCAATCTAGACTCTATTGTCCCCAAGTAACTGTTCTTCTCTAGGAAGTAACAATAGAATTAGCTGATACCAATGATATACATGGACACTGAAAATACAATAAAAAAAGAGGAAATACAGCATTTAAGTCCAATTGTCAGTTCTATAGATTTGTCTGTGCACATGAATGGGAAAGTGAATCGGGGTGAATTTGTGTATGGGTGGGAGAGTGTGTGTGTGTGTGTGTGTGTGTGTGTGTGTGTGAAGGAGAATGAGCAAGGTAGATGTATAGAAGAGTGTAAATGTTTTTGACAAGAAGAGAGGGGGAAAAGACAGTTTGGGAGAAACTTGCCCTGGGTCGGTAAGGAAGGGGAAGGTGGTGATAAGATTGGCTTGGTGGTGGGGCTGGCAAGCTTGGTAAACGATGGGATGGTGGGACTCGTAAACTGAATAAGAGTTCTGGACAGATTAGGAAAATATGTGGATTCATTGCTTGTCATGACTAAGATTTTAATGGTGGGAATATGGGCGAATGGAGAGGGGCAATAGCCGGGGGATTGGGATGGGGTGACTGGGAGGGTATCAGGCACTTCTCTGAGGTGTTCGTGGGGCCTCCAGTCATCCCATTTCAGTTTCTCAAGGGATCCATTCACCCCAAGTAGACCCCCACCAGCCTCTATACTTTCACTTATAAGGTTATACAAACCAACGGGCCTTAAATTTCAGTCTTTCTTCAGATATGTGTACAATGTATGTATCCACAGGTTTTTGGGGGTTACATTAGGAGAGGACTCTGCACTAAAAAAAGGCATAGCAACTCAAGTACAAAATCATACTTAAATTTGTTTTTTGTTAACCTCTCTGGGGCAGGCGGGACGAATTCGTCCCACCTATGTAACAGCCAGTTGAATCCTGTGGCGCGATTTTCAAAACCTTTGAAATGCTATTACTTCAATTTCTCAAACATATGACTATTTTACAGCTATTTAAAGACAAGACTCTCGTTAATCTAAGCACACTGTCCGATTTCAAAAAGGCTTTACAACGAAAGCAAAACATTAGATTATGTCAGCAGAGTACCAAGCCAGAAATAATCAGACACCCATTTTTCAAGCTAGAATATAATGTCACAAAAACCCAGAAGACAGCTAAATGCAGCACTAACCTTTGATGATCTTCATCAGATGACAACCCTAGGACATTATGTTATACAATACATGCATGTTTTGTTCAATCAAGTTCATATTTATATCAAAAACCAGCTTTTTACATTAGCATGTGACGTTCAGAACTAGCATACCCCCCGCAAACTTCCGGCGAATTCACTAACAATTTACTAAATTACTCAAGATAAACGTTCACAAAAAGCATAACAATTATTTTAAGAATTATAGATACAGAACTCCTCTATGCACTCGATATGTCCGATTTTAAAATAGCTTTTTGGTGAAAGCACATTTTGCAATATTCTAAGTACATAGCCCAGCCATCACAGGGCTAGCTATTTAGACACCCGGCAAGTTTAGCACTCACCAATATCCCACTTCCTGCATGAAATCTTCTCAGGTTTTTGCCTGC